>NC_143397.1:88062982-88415482 GCF_052110815.1 Crocodylus siamensis | reverse complement strand
ACTTGGTCTAATAAAAGATATAGTATTTACTCAAAGAACCTTGTCTGCCTATTTGTAATCCTAGAACTCTTCAGTTGGAACAGACTAGATTTCTAGGAAAAGGACAAAAATACAGAGCTTGGAGGAAAACACAATTTTATTCTCTTAGATTAACAGAAAAACAAAGGAAATCCAAAGTCTCCTTTGAGTCATATAATGTTAACAGAATATCTGGTAACTTGGACATAATTAGTGATTCCCCCTGAAAAAGCATGGTGATATTAATATATGCAGGATACTTACCCGCAAAGCATTTTATCAAGGATATATTACAATACTGTAAAAAAAAACCAAAAACAATCTGAACGTCAGCATTATGCTGATTAAAATGATTAACAAGAGTGGTATTTGCCTTAACTGAAAAATGTAATTATTCTGTTAAATTATTGTCAGAACCAAAAATACCATTACTATTTCTATACCCCATTTCCGCAGAAAATGTGACTTGCTGTGAAAATAGTTACACAAGTTATACATTTCTATAATACACAACTAATGTAATTATTGTAAGCAAACTCATACTTAGGAGCAGTTTGAAAGAGATGATGATCTGGAGAATGTTATTGCTATATTACTACTTTTTGCTATTACACAGTGTATTTTTACCCACTTAGGTAAATTTCATGTCAATTAATTTGAACAAGTTTTAATACCATTTTTCTTCATTCAATTTTCTAACTAAAAACACAAGATCTTTAGGGGAAAGCAATGAATAGTCACTTAGTTGCCAGAATCAATATTCTGTGTTATTACAATGTTTTAAAACATTCACCATAATTTGGTGACAGCATCCTGTTCAATATATAGAAGGCATTTTGCTATTCTAATAACTTACTAGTCATGGAAAACTACATCTTCTGTGTCACCACATTATAATTAAAATAGTATTCTTGTATATAAATTAAATTTTTTTTTTAAAAGCTGATATATTCTAAACTATTACTGAAAGCACAGTTTCCTTCATAAATGAATGTGCAGCCAAGAACAGTATTAAATACACAACACAAGTGAATGATAAGGTTTCTGACATAATGTTTGCACTAAAAATGTATACACAAGTTTGAGAACATCAGTAAGTTATCAGACTTTATAAATCTAAAAGAAAATATAGTTTCATAATTTCTAGGGTCGGAAGGGACCTGAGCAGATCATCAAGTCCGACCCCCTGCCATGGCAGGAAAGAGTACTGGCGTCAAACGACCCCAGCAAGGTGTACATATAGCCTCCTCTTAAAGACTTCCAGGGTAGGAGCCAGCGCCACTGTTCTATAATAACAGAAGATCTTAAGATATGCCCACATAGTCATTGTAAAAGACTTGAATGAAATATGTAATTTAATTGGCTAAAGACAGTTCAAACTTACATAGTTTTTACATCATCCAATGCACAACATTAAGATTCAGCTTCGATTATTAAATCTGTACCATATTTTAAAAATTAGGATGCCTAACTAATGCATCTTTAACACACTATAGAAAAGCAACTCTCAGCCATGACATTGCCATTTTATACTTCAGGATTTAAAATATACTGGATGAAACCCTGGCCTGATCAAAATAAAAAGGTGTTATTCATTAAGGCCAGAATTTTACTTCCGGTACTTGAATTGAGATCTGTCTTTTAAAGATAATTCAATTAACAATAATATAATGTAATCAACTGAAATCACTGCTACACCAGGGTAATGCTGAAGTCATAGCATAAGATGACCCAGCAGATTTCTGAACATCAACATTGTATACACAGATTTGAAGCTTAATTTTATCACTATTTCACAAACACAAATTCCATACCTAGTATCTCTATTTAATTGTAATGATGTACTTGTACTCTTTGTTATAAGTGTAAGTGGTACTGGCGAATGATGCATATACTTTGTAGAGGTGTGCGAAACGTGCCGTATTCGATTCAGATTCAGATTCAGCCTGAACCGGGGACAGCGATTCGATTAATTGATTCAGATCACTGTCCTGATTCGATTCGGCTGAATCTAAATCTGAAGATTCGATGCTGATTCAGAGAATCAGCAATTCAGCCATAGGCACAGCTTTAAATATTTTTTATACGTGCCTCAAGGCGTGGCTGTGAACGCTGAAATGGTGAGATAGATGGAGCGTCCCACAGGAGTGCAGGGGGCCCCCCCCACGTGCTCGGTGGTAGACCCAGAAGTGGACTGGAAGTACTCGGCGATCAGTCGTGGGGGGGCCCTAGGTGCCCCCCCAAAACCAAGAGGCACCAGTTGCCAAGCCAGGTGGTGCAGGAGGCCCCCCGTGTGCTCCCCAGCAGACCCGGAAGTAGACCGGAAGTGCTTCTGGTCCACTTGCTGAGCGTGCTGGGGACCCCTGCACACTCCTGTGGGGAGCTCCATCTGCCCCACTATCTCAGCATTCACAAGCCACGTTGTACCTTGAGGTATGTAGAAAAAACATTTAAAGCTGTGTCTATGTCCAAATAGTCACATTTTTCCTAATCTCTCAGAATCAATTCAGAGGATTCTGATTCAATTTGGAGAGATTAAAGGGACTCCTGATTCAATTCAGATTTGGAGATTCAGCCACCGAATCGGGCTGAATTTCCACCGAATTGAATCAGTGACCAAAGCGTCACACAGCCCTAATACTTTGATCATTTTAGTTACATTTCGTATTTGACTGCCTTTACAAACTACTTAATAAGAATTTAAGAGAATGCTATAAAAGTTGCAAGAGAATTATGTATCATCTAGAATACACACACCTGTCAGCTCTCACGATTAAAAATAAATACATTCAACTGCCTGGTAATTATGGTGCTTCAACAGACACATCATCTCTTAATACTGACTTTGATGTCTCAAGTATTGCACATGTATAAAAAATGAAGAGGCAAGACAGAATTGACTGCTTTAGTTTAGTAAACATTCTTAAAAATTAACCATCCACATGGCTAAAAGGTACATTCTACAAAGAGAATACATTTCAGAGTTAAAAATTAACACTAATAATGAAATTGAACCAAAACAACAATTACAAGACATAAAATCATTAAAACCCATGGGTTTTTGTTTTAAGACTATTGGAAATGCTTTTCTTTTGAGCTTTTCCACTATTTATTTAAAAGGAAGAAGTGACAACTAAATCTCTCAGATTTCAAGATGCCTTCCCCTGCTTAGGAGAGAGCACAAGTACCGGGCTAGTTGAACGTATGCATGTTAAGGAAAGAATTTTTTAAAAAGTATTTTCAAATCCACATTTCATTACCTAGGCATTAGGACTGGCCAAATTAACATACAATTTGTTAAATTCTGCTTTAACATACACAGGTGTAACACTCAGGTGGCTTGACCAAAGCTATACCAAGGTAAAGATGGGCAAAATGTGTTTCAGTGCACAATAGTCTTGAGGTCCCCTCAGTGTTCTATATGAGCTAAAGTTTTGCCTTTATATGTGAAGATGTGGATATTTTTGCTAACATAACTGAAATTACAACACTGATCCCTCCATGAGCCTAAACTAAGCCCACAGCAGAACATGTTCAGGGTCAGGAGGTGGTCTGTGCCACCACCTGCAATATTGATCTGTACTCTTAGTTAGTGAGAACCTGTGGAGACTATCTGAATGCTCTGCTGACAGACTGTTAACACTTTCCTGAGTGGTAAACTACCAACCAACTTTAATAATACAGTAATCAAGCATTCACACAAAATCAAGACTAAACACTAGTAGTCTTGTTAATTATCTAGGCACAACCTTCTCTTTTTTTGGTAAAATTATTGATAAACATGTAACAAGAAAACTTTAGTAACATACAGATGCATCCAATATTTTGGTTCCCTTCCAGTCAAGCTTCTAACCTAAACAGGGCATGGAGACAGCATTTATAGCACAGCACAGAAAGGAATTCTTGAAGTTCTCAAAAGCAGTCAGATGTGTGTTGATGTTCTCCTGGATATTTCAGTTACAATCAGAACAGTAGACTAAAGAACCCTTTTAACTTGCTTGACTTCAAGGACTTAAACCTATGGTGGACCGCAACTTGAATAATGCATCCAGTTCTAGACCCTTCACCTCGAAACAGATACAGTAAAGGTAGAAAAGGTACAAAGCCAAAACAGTTGATCAGAAGCACAGAAAGACTTCCATATAAGGAAAGACTTAATAGGCTGGGACTTTTCAGCTTAGAAAATAGGGCTAGGGACAGACATTCAAAAAGCCTGAGCCTAAATAGATTCAATCTTTGCATGTTAGTCTAACCTGCAAAGCTTGAACTGATTTGGAGGTAAATAGGCATTCACTTTTCATTCCAGAAATGCAGTCACATGCCTGCAGCAATGTTCCCTCTAAGGAGTACAACCTTATCAGGGGCCACCAGCAGAGACTCGGGGAAAGTCTGTTCACCAGGGCCCCCCTTGGAGTCACCAGGAACAATGGCCACAAGCTGAGGGAGGATAGGTTTAGGTTAGATATTAGGAAGAACTACTTCACTGTAAGGGTGGCCAGAGCCTGGAATAGGCTTCCCAGAGAGGTGGTGCTCTCACCTTCCCTGGAAATCTTCAAGAGGAGACTGAATAGGCACTTGGCTGGGGTCTTATGACCCCTCCCAGCCCCAGTGCTCCTTCCTGCCCATGGCAGGGGGTCGGACTAGATGATCTGTCTAGGTCCCTTCCGACTCATTGATTCTATGATTCTATGAGTAGTGGTCAGTGAGCGCGCTGCTTCAGTCCATGAGCGAGCCACTTTGGTCCCAACTTCCCCTTCTGGCGCGGCACAGTCTGCCAGTAAGTGTCCCAAAGTAAATGTTCAGGTGGTAGCGGGTAGCGTTTTCCATGCTAACTGCTGCCCAGAGTAGCACAGTGAAGTGCTGTGGGGCAGCCATGGGCCGGACACAATCAGTTGATAGAACTGAAAGGGAGGCACCAGGGCTGGTGTGGGACACTTACCGAAGGTAAGCTCCTCACTCCTCATGGAGGGCAGGCAGCAGCTCCTCCCCAAGGTGAGGCATGGGCAGGGATAGGGACAGAGTCAGGGATGGGACTGGGGGCTCCCTGAGGTGAGGCAAGGCAGGGATGGGGGCTGGGAGTTGGCACAAGCTCTTCCAGCTCTGGGGAACTGCTCAGCCCCGCTGCATCACCTCAGGGAATGAGGAGGCATATGGTGTCAGGGCTGGAGAACAGAGCAGTTCCCTGGAGCCAGCAGAGCCTGCGCCAGCCCCCAGCCCCACCTCACCTCGGGGAGGAGCCACTGCCTGCCCTGCATGAGGAGTGAGGAGCTTATCTTCAGTAAGTGTCCCTTGCCAGCCCTGGTGCCTCCACCGCACCCCACGCCTAGCTCCTCTCTGGGCAAGTATGCGGCCTTAAAATGTTTGTGTGCAGCAAGATTTTTACTTGTGCACAGCCATGTGCACGTGCCCCTTGGAGGGAACACTGGCGTGCAGTGACTCAGGCTAGAAGCTGGGGGGTGCTAGAGCAGTCCTCCCTTCCCCTCCACAGAACTGAGTTGAGGGGGGTTCGGTCAGGCCCTGGTGGGATGCTCTGATTAGCCCAGCAGGGAATTGATAACAGTGTTTATCATCCCTAACTCAGCATTTATAACCCCATTAAGAAAACAGCAGAAGGACATTACCAGCTACCTGCTGATTCTGCCTTTATCACAGAATCATGGACTGGAACCAGTATGTGGTCTGCTAGCTAATAGACAGATACGTCTCAGCAAGGCAGAGGGGAAGGGGGAATTCCTGCTTAGCAGGGAGTGGTGAGGTGGGGAAGAGGGAAGAGCAGCTGGCAAGTCTCCGCCAGAGCTGCAGCCAGGGAGCGGGGGCAGCAGCTCTGCTGTGGAGCAGAAATCTCCACCCAGCATAGAGAGCATGCTGGGATGCTCAGGGGGTGTGGTTTATCTTAACCCAGCAAGGGGTCTGGGACGTACATTGCATAAACTGGTTGTAGCAGGGCACTAAGGCACCTGTTACTGATAGCGGTACTTTGAGCTCAGCTGCCAGTCACCAGGGCAGCACAGGTGCAGGTTGCCGGGGCAACCAGATTGGGTCAGCTCACCAGAAGGGGGCAGGGCCTGGCCTTTATAAACAGAGAAGGCTGAGGCCAGAGTCAATCCCCCTCTGGCAGCTTGAGGAGTGGGAGCTCTGCCAGAGCAAGCAGGGCGAATCCAGTAAGGAAGCCGATGGCTTGAGCAGCGTTGGCATGGCGTTATGGGGTGGAGAGAACCCTGATAGATACGAATGAAGGATAGCCAGGTTGGCTTAAGGTTTATGTTATAGCTGGGGGGGCTTTGCGTTTTGTTTGGTTATGGTTATTGTTACACTGGAGGACCGGGCAAGGCTGTAGGGGTGGAGGAGGCCTCATCAGGAGCTCCCCAGTAAGGTGGGGGTGTTCCTAGTGCCGCCGGGGGTGCTGCGTATTGGGGTGTCCCAACCCCGGCCCAGTGTGGGCGATTATCGGGAAGAGCTTGGTGTAGCGAGAAGCCCCAGTGGGGCGTGAGACTTAGGAAAAGGGTTCGGGGGCCAGGTAAGGCTGAGGCCGCCTGAGCCCCAACTGGGAAAAGCCCAGTGGGCGTAAGACCCGGGAAGGGGGTCTGGGGCCAGGTAAGGCCGAGGCCGCCTAAGCTCCGATTTGCAGAGAGCGCGAGAAGTGTGGGCAAGGGCCCCAGTGCGGGCGGAGAGCGTAAGAAGCACGAGCAAGGCCCCAGTGCGGGAAGGGAGCACGGGAAGCACGAGGCTCAGGCCCCGGTTGGGGGCGAGAACACGTGAGCGCAGAGAGACAGGCCCCAGTCGGGCACTGTCTGTAAGGGAGAGGCCCCAGAAGGGGGCGAGCATATTGAGCAGGCCCCAGGAGAGGGGGGCAAGCATATTGGGCAGGCCCCAGGAGAGGGGGCGAGCATATAGAGGCAAGGCACCGGTGCGGGCTACAAGAGCTGCAAGCGACAGGCCCCAGGGTGGGTGAGAACATGGGAGATAGGCCCCGGTGCAGCGAGGGCCGCGGGAGAAACAAGGGGGCACCCATGAGGGTGCAGCTCCAGTACAGTAAGACCCCGTGCCAAGGAGGGCAGGAAGGCAGCCTCCCATTAATGATATACCAGCAAGACGTGGCGGGCAAGATAGAGGATGCATTCAAGACCCAATTTGGCATGGTAGGTAGGGGCGCTAGGGGAGGTCATGGCACCCCTAGCGGGTGCCCTGCCACACTGGTTAAGTCTGCAAATTAGTTAAGTATGATATAACATTCAACCAGGTTTATCTCAAACTGGTTTCAGCCATTTTCAAACTGGTTTATGTGCACTGAGTATCTGTTCTGTTACAGGTTTAAACCAGTTTCTGATGACTTAAACCAGCTTATGTGTAATGTCTGTCCCTAGCCTAGATGACTGAGGGGATATAAGAGAATGGGACAAGGAAAGTAAATAGGGACGTATTGGTTACTAAGACCTTGGCACAAGTTCACTAAAAGATGCAACAGGAGCTGATCCCTGGTCCTGCCAAGCCACTCATGCATGCAATTTTGGGATGGGGGATCAGATACCAAATCACACCAATTTTAGTGAGGAAACTGGGATCATAATCCCAGGCTCCCTGTGTACAAATAAATTGAAAGCCAGATGCCTGCAGGGGCTGACTATAAACTGATGGCTGGCTCTAGGCAGGGACTGCTCGAGCTGTCCCCAGTGTAGTCTGGGTTGAAAATCTGCTATCTTATCTGCTTAGTTCCCCACACCTTCCTGCACCCTTCAGATGATCTGGTGCACCCTGACTGAGAATCACTGCAATGGGCCAGTTGTCAGCTGTACTACCTAGAATGGGAGGCACATGATCTTGGGATTGAAGCCCTCCTGGACCCCAAGAGGGTTCTAGTCACAAATGCTCCCTTCCCCCCCCCGGTCCTGCCACTCAGCTGACTGGTGGAACAGGCAAACTGGGGGGACATGCTGGGGGCAGTTTCTGCAGCGAAAGCGTCACCCCTGTTCCATGCACTGCTCCAGATCACCCAGAAAGGGTATATGGGGTGACAGACAGAGACAAAATACCTGGATGGATCCAGATACAGGAAATTCCCCCTGGTCTGGGAAGAAGTAAGAGGCAGATCCCTGAGGCTGGTTGCAGCCTGGGAGAATGCCACCCCCCCTTCCCCCACTTTCAGATCCAGGATCACTTGGGTCTCTTCACTGGCTGCAAGGTACTGGCACCCAGACAGGGTCACCACAGGGCTCCCTAACAGCTCCCCCCTGGGTGGACTAAAAGGTAGGGGTGCACTGATATATGGCTGGCTACTGAATTAACATTGGTAAAAGGAGGAACTAGATTATCAGCTATCAGCTTTTTTTGGTCATAGTAGCTGATAATTATGGCTGCATGCCTGGAGCACCCTGGCGAGCATAGTCTGGTCCCTGCACCCTGCCACTAGCCTGAGCCCATAGCAGACTACAGGCCCCAGCAAGCAGCAAGAGGGGGAGGTGGCACTGGGAAGCAGGCATGGGGTGTCACGCGCCGCAACAAAGGGACCATTACCTGCTCCTGCTGCTGCTGCTGCCACAATGGCAATGCCATGCACGCAGCAGAGGCCTGAATGCCGGAGCTACCACACATTGGGCTGTGCACTGGTGGTTTAAGGCGCTGCACAAGGGACATTCCGCCCAGCTGGGTACCAGACACTTTTGTAAAAGCAGCTTCTCCCTGATGGCCATGGAAGCTCGGCTGTGCAGGGCCCACCGGCACTGAGGCAGCAGCGTACTCTGAGGCTCCAAATGCACCTGGTGCCAATGTCCACACAAGGATCCACCCTGCCCACCCAGGATGGCAGTATGGGCTGCACAGGGAGCAGGGCTGCAGGTAGGAGCTGTGGAAGAGGGGGTGACAGTCATGGAAATAAAAGACAACCACCACATTCCTCACTGAGGGCCAAAGCATGCATGAGGCTTGTATGTGTGTGTTATAAATGCAAAATAAACAAATAAAAGGTTTATTTGTGTCAGTAGTTTAAAATGCCTTGTGCTATTCTTAAATATTAGTTATCGGATCGGCATCAGCCAATATGGTTGGTTAATCAATACTATTGGTATTGGCTAAGAAATCTTTACTAGTGCAGCTCTACTTAAAGGGAGCAGTGCTGTCTTTCCCTCTTTCTCCCGTGCAGGGAGGGAGACCAGAGGATTGTGGTATACTCCATATCTTCAACACCCAAGAGAAGCATACAGCATTCAAGTTAGTGTGGGAGGGGAGCAGAGTTGCCAACTGTCTGTGAATTTATGGATAGACTATAAAAAAATCGAGCCTAAAAATGCCTGTCCAAAAAGTCTGTGAGCAAAATGGTGCTGTCCATAAAATCCATAGCTTGACTGAATATCTCCCATCAGAGGCAAGCCTTGAAGGACAGGCAGAGCAGAGCAGTGCCAACTGATCTCTGAGTGAGTGTGCAACACCTGCAAGAAGCTTTTGCTTAGGGCTCTGTAGCTGGTAGTCCTTTCCTCACCAGCCACATACCAACACTGTTTGCATCACTGCCTGTAACACTAGTGCAGGTAGCAGAAATAGTCCTTCTCTAGGGGTCCTCGGGGTGGTGGGAGGGAGGCAGAGAGGTGGACAGAAGGGACAGGGCCATCACAGGTAAAGGGATGGGGTGTGAGACAGGACAATGCAAGATGTATTAGGGAGTGTAAGTGATCCCTGGGGTGGGGGCAGCATGGTACAAAGCCATTGCCAACCTCCCACCACCGCGATTTGTTTTTTATTTCTAATCTACAAAATTTTATTGACAACTAAGTTTTACTATGGTTGGTGGTAAACCCTACATTTAAACCTGTCCTTGTCTAGGGCCTGGCAAAAGGGTTACATTTAGACATTATGTGAAACATCTTTCAGTAAAAACATGTCAGTTAAAAAAGTTTGGTTGACAATATGAATTTTTTAAATTATCATTAAAAAAACCCAAAAAACCTGTCTTGAGCTGGAAATCCTAGAGGGAAGAGGTTTTTCTGGTCAAAAGAAAAACTTTCTTGCAGAAAATTAATAGGTCATGACTAGACTGCTGTCACTTAATGATCAACTGGTATCAAATCAATATAAAAAACAGTTTGTAGAGTAAAAGTCCAGATAGTTTTACCATTTTTTTCCAGAGGTAAATGACCTATCAGGCTAATAAGTGAACAGGCAAAAAGGGGCTTGGCCTTTGTAGTCTCTGTTGCCAGGCTTATGTCTGTTTTTCATCCAATGACTTTGTAATGTAAAACAGTACAAGGAGCAAGCAATGTATTGTCTGCCCTTTCAGTCCAATGATTAGGGCACTCCCCTTGCTTTGATGTTTTTGTTAAAACAAAATAAAGCTTTTCATTAGCAGAAAGCTAGGGAAACCTGGTGCCTTACATACACAAAATTTTTAAGATAATATGGCAGGTAGAACTTCTTGATGCCTCTCAACTAAACAAGGATCATATAAAAGCCTCTTGGAATCCTTAGTGTACTCAAATCCCTGATGGGTTTGCAGAAATGCTTCATCGTATTCTTTAGGTTGGAGGTCTATAGATTAAGATGGAGTAGTACTACTATAGTAATTCCCCTGGCTGCTACAACTTGATTTACGGATTTCTGGAAAATCCTTTGTTTTCCTTTTAATATTTCTTTGGGATTAAGATTCATTAGTACTCTGTCCAGGAACAATGAGCTCTGTCATGCCTATCAGTTACTTATTTTCAAAAAATATGTGTATAGCTGGGAAATTTCAAAACATTCATTTCTGCAAATGTTTAAGTAAATCTCATTTTTCAGCTACCAAACATTAATGATACAAAAAAAAAAAAGAAAGAAAAGGAATTCAGATTTCTTCTGGCTACATTTCAGTATATAAATAATAGCCTGTTCACAAAGTCTTGTTATATAGGCTTTTCCCCTCTTTTTTCCTATACTGCAAATAAGTATATAGCAAGGTACCTTCTATTATTATTAATTATTACTATGATCAGCAGTAGTAAAGATATTGCAGGAATACCCAGTGTTTCCTCTAAGCTATAATTTGGATTAAAACGCTAAAATTAAAACAAGTGAAAATAATGTTACTATCTTTAAATAAAGTTGATCTCACCTGTTCCATATGTTTTGAATGAACATCTTGTTGCAGGGGGGGTAATGCTTCATGAGCCTGCTGGAGCTGCTCTTCTAGCTGACTAATCTTTTGTTCTTTTTCAAGTAGCTGATCCTGAAGAGAAGCATTGCTCTGCTGGAGCTGAATCTCACTTGATTTAAGAGTCTCAAAACATATACTCAATTCATTATAAAGCTATTTTAAAAAGAAAAACAGAAGACAGGATTAATAAATGCCATGACTGAACATAAGTACTTAAATCTGCAAACTCAAATGCAGCTAATTTTACTTAAAAGTCAAACAGCCACAACAATCATTCTCTCTTGTCATTTTGATATAACTGGTCTCAGTGTCTCATCTTTCCTCTTCCCACATACCCCCAAATCATAGAGGCCAATACATTGTAAATTCTTTACCTTTGAACTCAATAATATAAAGTAAACTTATTTCAAACACTCAAGAAGGACTAACAGACCCTCAGCAATTCCTTCTATCTTTGTATGGGGTTTGTGAATGGAAGTTGGCACATAAGACCTTAATAATACACTAACAACAAAGAGAAGTTGTATTGAGTAGGAATAGAAGAAAGTACTAAATGATATAACTCCTTTCCCTGCAAATGAGTTTCTTCTAGTGGCAGAGAACATAAAACCAAAGAAATATATAGTGGGTGATTCTTCTTTCTTCTACAGAATAACCTAGTTTAGTAGTGCTCTACTTTTTGGCCCCACAGGCCAAATGAATAGGGTGGAGCTGATCCCTGGGCCAGATGGAGCCCTGCCTGCTAGGATCAAGCCCTAGGGCCCAGCACTGCCCACTTCCTCCCCTTTCACACAGGGATTGGTTCCTGGGGGCCCAGGGCTTCATTTGCCACTCCAGCATGCCAGGATTGGTCCTAGGGGGATCGCTATTGCCCCTCCAGCTAGAATTGATCCCTGGGGCCCGACACTCTTTCCCCAGCAAGTCAAGATTGGGTGCCAGGGGCCTGATGCCACTACTTCTCATCCCCTGACACTGGGATTGGGTCTTGGGGCCTGGTGCCAGCCGTTCCCAGGCACCTGCATGCCAAGATTTGGCTCTGGCCCCAACCTAGCATGCAGGGCCTAGGGCTCCCCATGCAACACTACTGCCATTCTCCAGCCACCAAGTTTCCAGACCTGTAAGAAGACCCACAAGCCAGATGAGATGAAGCTATAGGCTGGGTCTGGCCTGACAGCTGGAGGTGGGCACCCATTCTAGTTTGGTCTTACAAAGTTATTAATTTAGTACAGCTCAGAGAAATATCCAACAATTTCAGTGGTATCTGTTAATTACAGCATAGTGTAGAACTTGTTGTTTAAGAAAATATGTTTAGGAGTTTATTTTGCCATGAGCCCTAAAAGTCAATGCCAATATTAATATTATCAGTGACTCTTTTTTGTTCAGTCTTTGTTGAAATCACAATATTACATGTATTTTACATGTAAAGCAAATATACTATGGCAGTGGTTCCCAATACCACAAGCAGTATGCAGACAACCTATCAGTGGTACGCATTAACAGCTTTATTATAATTACTTTATATAACAAAAATTTGTATCATTTTAAATTAGTGGTGAGCAATCTGTCAGAGTTTGGGAACCACTGTGCTATAGCTAAGTTCTGGCTAGTTGTATGATCAGGAAAAAATATACATGTGTCATGAAAGACATGCAGGCATAAAAATTAATCTTTAATTAATATAATTGAAGAATTACATATATGCACATATGCATGTGCACATGCACACACACACAAACGTGCACACAACCTCTCTTTTTGGCTGTGTTTTTTTAATTTGCAGACTCCACAAGACAGCAATTTATTTTGGAGGCCACTTGCACAACTGGGTAAAAATGTCCTTTTTGAACTAAATTAATTAAGTTTAGATTTTGAAAAATAATGAAGCTTCCAAAAGATGGTTAAGAAATAATTGTCAATATTTACTCAAATCCAAGATAAGGTTATTTTCTCCCTCTTAAATATTGGGGGGAGAGGGAAGCCTTTTGTTAGATTCAAGTGCAGGGCTGTGCCAAGGCCAGAGTTGATGTCACCACTACTGCCTGGCCAGGGTGGCTCATGCAGCAAGACAGTGTTGGGCATGGTACAAAGGGGAGAGCAGGAGAGTGCAAGAGAGACTGAATGGTGCACAGGGGAGAGGAGTGCTGGGAAGACCACACAGGGCAGAAAGAATGTGAGGAGACCATGCAGTGTGGAGAGGAGGGGAGCACTGGAGAGGCCATGCAGCAGCAAGGGAGCTACTGCAGCTCTGCCTCCAACCCAGGCCAGGGGCCAGAATTGCCACTGCCACTGCTGCTAAACTGAGAGTGACTGTGTGCTCTGTGCCTTGGCCTGGAGCTGGAGCCAGAGCTGCCACATTGGGACAAGTGGCAGGGGGTGGGCAGATAGATGAAAAAGGAGTTAAGCAGGGGGGGCATGTAGGGCAGGCACCAAGGAGTCAGAGCCTAAGGATGTGGAGGGGCAGACAGCCTCCCCCCCACCACAGTGGTGAATACGGGGGGCAGAGAAGGGAATTTAGAACAACCCCTCCAAAATTAGATTCAATACATGGAAAATTATTACAAAAGTATAATTTTCCATGTAAAGAGTCTAAATTATTGGAAGGTCATCTTAAATTTGAAGTCATCTTGGGTTTGGGTAAATGCAGTAATTTGCCCCTCCCTGCTTGTATGTTTTTGTCTCTCTTGTGTTCTCTCCCTTTCCCTTGTCCATTATGCATTCGCAAGAAGATTACAGACTTGATTATCTACTTATCTTCCATGACAGCTTCTAAGCATGAGATGTATTTCTTTATCTGACCCCCTTTCTTCATGTCATTTATGCCTTGTGGTTTTCACGGTTTTTTGGCTCAAGGCACCCCGCAGAAAATGCCAGCTCTTAGATTTCATTTTTTTTTTAAGTATGGAAAAATAAGAGAGCAACTCTTCTGTTGCAAAGAACTTAGGAAGACCAAAGCAGATTGGAATGTTTTTGATATTATGGATTCCTATATGAAATCTCAAGTATATCTTGTGAATTGTGTACCTGTTTGTACCCCTAAAAGTTCTATAGAGCAGCACCCCGCAGGAACCTTAAAAGGACCCCATTGCACCCCAGGATGCTACAGAACACCCAACTCTACCATGTCATTTAAAGAAACTAATAGGCCATGCCTAGATTGTTGACACCCAATTATAACATTTATATTTACAAGAAAACAGAGAGAAGTAATTTACTTATTTAAAAAACCTATTTAACATGGTCTCATATCACCTTGCCACAGCTTTATCTATCTGCTTTTCTCTTCATTGTGACTGCTGTTTTGTTTATATTGTTTAGAAATGAAGTTCTTGGGGGAGGAAATCATGTCCTTTTATGTTTGGAAAATATGAAAAATACCTACTGATTTTGAGGGAATTACTGAAAACAACAAATTCTCCTCCTTTTTTTTAAAGTGTTTTGTTACCCTATGACCATGTAAAATCCAGGCAAGACAAATTAATTATTTCTTGCCTTTCCTTTAACTAATCACCAGTTTGCTGCGGAAAACCACAGAAAATCGAGATTTTTTCCTTTAAAGGAGGAACTGTCTCCCCTTTAAAATCACAGATTTTCTCTCCTTTAAAGGAGAAAAACCTGGGAAACCATGGGTCTCTCCTTGCAGGCTGGCAGAGTTCAAGCCTGCAAGGGGCTACTTGTGTCTGGACAGAGCAGGACACAGGGGGCAGAGGGCACCGTGTGCATGTGTGTGCATACACATGCATGTGGCAGCCAGGCAGTGTGGTGGAGAGCAGCTCCTGCAGCTCCATCAAGGTAAATCTATGGGGGTGGGCAATGGGGGCATAAATGAGGCATGGGACGGTGGGGGAGCATACACCCCCTGGGCCTGCTGGTGCCCCTCACTCCCAACCTACTGCCCCAGGCCCCAGTCCCACAGTGTGTGAGGAAGGGGTGATGTGTGCACAGGTGATGAGGGGGGAGGCAGGGGGCAAAGACTGTGTCGGGGGGTTAGGTGGGGCATACACAATGTGTCAGAGGAGGGTTGGGGTAAGTGGCCCCCCAAATTTCTGCACTCACAGCAGGGCACAGGGCGGCAGCCTAGCAAGACCAACTGCAAGCAGGAGCTGCCTCCACAGCCCAGTGGGTGGGACCCGGCACAGGAGGGAGTGTTGCACTGCCACGGCCATTAAGGTGGTCAAGCCAGGCTGCAGCTCTTCTGTGGGCACAGTGCTGCTAGGGCCCCTGCCCGGGGGGCACGGCCTTCCCGGGGGGCACGGCCTTCCCGGGGGTTGTCTGAGGCCTCCACCCAGACGGAGCCCATGGGGGGGCTGGCGTCCCCCAACCCCCTGGCCTGTGGAAGCTCCCCAGCAAGGCCTGGGGGGGCAGGGACTGGAGACACCCACATCAGTCCTGCAGGCGCCCGCCTTAGGGCCCTGGAGGCGCAGGTGAGGGAGCTCCAGGAGGAGGTTAGCAGGCTGAGGGGAATCCAAGAGGCAGAGGAGGAAATTGACAGATATTTTCTTTCCCTGCAGGGCTGTACAACAAAGGGGGATGCACCTCAAGAAGAGCCCTCCACTGCTAAGTGGCAGATGGTCACCTCCTGTGCAAGGGCTGCTCGAAACAAGGCAACACCAGTTCCTCCAGTCCGGCTGGAGAATAGGTACAAAGCCCTGGCAGCCCAGGAGGAGGAGGAAGGAGAGGATGAAACCGGGGAGGAGGCAACTCCATGCTCACCGCGTCCTGTGCAAGCTCCAAGAGACAAACCGGCCAATAGAAGGAAGCATTGCGTGATTGTCATTGGTGACTCCATCCTGAGAGGTACAGAGGGCCCCATCTGTCGCCAGGCCCTTCAGCATGCGAGGTCTACTGCCTATCTGGAGCAAGGATTCAGGACGTGAAAGGGATGCTCCAAACTGTAATCCAGCCCACCGATTATTACCCCATGGTCCTAGTCCATGTGGGCACTAATGATGCGGCCAGGAGCAGCCCTGATCGCCTGATGGAGGACTACCACACTCTGGGGTGCATGCTGAAGGAGATGGGTGCTCAGGTGGTTTTCTCTTCTATCCTGCCAGTGAGCGGACGAGGCACTCAGTATGAAATGTGTATAGCGGAGACCAACTGGCGGCTACAGGAATGGTGCTCCGAGGCGGGCTTTGGCTTCCTCAGCCAGGACCGGCACATCATGACGAGAGACATGCTGGGATGAGATGGGCTCCACCTTTCCCCTAAACGTAACCGTGTGTTCTCTTCTAGGTTGGCGGACCTCCTCCAGCGGGCTTTAAACTAGGCTTATTGGGGGAAGGGGTAGACGAGGGCAGAGGAAACATCAAACTGCCAGACCAAACAGCACCCACAACTACAACTCAGCCCAGACCAATGAGCGAAGCAAATAAACAGGTAAGCGATAGGGGCCAGGGCAACGCTGGGACTAGGGGGTCAGTACACACATCTACAGGAGGCCTCAAATGCCTCTACACAAACACTCATAATATAAGTAACAAGCAGGAGGAACTCACCCTTCTGCTGGCTGACAACAGCCCGGACATAGTGGGGATCACGGAAACGTGGTGGGATGAAACGCATGACTGGGCGGTGAATATTAAGGGCTATAGGCTGCACAGGAGGGACAGGATAGGAAAGAGAGGTGGGGGCGTAGCACTCTATATTGAGGAGGAATACATGTCCTCGTCAATTAGTAAGGAGTCAGGGGAGGGGCACTCTGAAGTGCTTTGGGTTAGAGTACAAGGCAGTCGAGGAGAAAGAGACTTAACGGTGGGAGTCTACTACAGACCTCCCAACCAGGGAGAAGAGCTTGACCGGGAATTCTTGGATCAGCTCACAGAGGTAGTGAAGGCTAAGGAAGTGGTAGTCATGGGGGAACTGAACTTCCCGGACATCTGCTGGGAAGAGCAGTCAGAAAGGTCTGAACGCTCACGTAGGTTCTTAGACAGAGTGCAGGACCTCCATCTAACCCACGAGGTGCACAGCCCCAGCAGGAGGGACACCTTGTTGGACTTAGTGCTGGCCACGGGTGATGACCTGGTGAGGGGGCTGCAGGTGCTCAATCACCTGGGCGACAGCAATCATCGCCTGCTGGAATTCACCATCCAGCGGAAGGTGGCAAAGGCATGCAGTAAGGCAGTGGCCCTAGATTTTAGGAGGGCAAACTTCAATGAGCTAAGGAGGATAGCTGGAGAACCGCTGAGGTTCCGGAGGGGAGGGGAGCCAGGTGTCCAAGAAGAGTGGTCACTCCTTAAGGAGACGATCCTCCAAGCCTAAAGGAAGGTAATCCCAACGAGGATCAAAGGGAGCAGGAGAGCACACAAGCCTCTGTGGCTCACCAAAAGAATCCAGGAATGTCTCCTTGCTAAAAAGGAGGCATACACCCAATGGAAAGAAGGGGTCATCACCAGGGAGGACTATTCTGCAGTTGCTCGGGGAAGTAGGGGGGTAGTTAGGAAGGCCAAGGCAGAGATGGAACTAGGACTAGCTTCCCAGACTAAGGACAATAAGAAGTCCTTTTTTAAATACATAGGGGGCAAAAAGAAGGTCCTGGGTAATGTGGGGCCCTTGCAGGACGCGTCAGGAAATCTGGTCGTCACACCAGATGACAAAGCTAACATGTTTAATGATTTCTTTGCCTCCGTCTTCCTAAATAGGGACCAGAACAGCCACTTCCCTGCTGGGCCCCCCTCGGGCCCCGGGGGAGGCACACTTGGGCCAAAGGTTAGCGAAAATTTAGTTAGAGAGCTTCTGAAGGGGCTGGACATATTCAAGTCTGCCAGTCTGGACGATCTCCACCCTAGAGTTCTAAAGGAATTGGCCAAGGTCATTGCAGGACCCCTGGCACGGCTTTACGAGCATTCATGGTGCTCTGGAGTGGTGCCGGAGGACAGGAAGAGGGCCAACATGGTTACCATTTTCTAAAAAGGGAGGAAGGAGGACCCAGGAAACTATAGGCCAGTTAGTCTTACCTTCATCCTAGGCAAGCTGTTTGAGAAAATTATTCTGGCACACATCCATGAGGGGCCAGCAGGGGACTGCATGCTTAGGGGCAACCAACACGGGTTCATCAGTGGCAGGTTCTGTCAGACCAACCTGGTGGCCTTGTATGATCAGATCATCAAATCATTAGATGCAGGGGTAGCAGTGGACATACTCTTCCTGGACTTCCGGAACATTGGAAGGCTTTCAACACTGTCTCTCACCCCGTTCTCATTAAGAAACTGGGGGGCTGTGGTGTAGACACCCACACAATCAAATAGGTCGCCAACTGGCTGGAGGGCCGCACCCAGAGAGTGGTAGTGGATGGGTCCTTCTCAACCTGGAATGACATGGGCAGTGGGGTTCCACAGGGCTCGGTCCTCTGGCCCGCACTGTTCAACATCTTCACCAGCGATTTGGACGAGGGGGTAAAAATTTCAAATTTGCTGATGACACTAAGATGTGGGAGGACGTGGGCACACTAGAAGGAAGCAACAGGCTACAATCAGACCTAGACAGGTTACAAGGGTGGGCGGATGGGAATAGGACAGGATTCAACACAGACAAGCGCAAGGTGATGCACCTGGGGAGGAACAACTGGCACCATACCTACAGGTTAGGGAACTGCCCTCTTGTCAGCACGGAGGCGGAAAAGGATCTTGGAGTCATCATTGACTCCAAGATGAACATGGACTGTCAGTGTAGGGAGGCAGTTAGGAAGGCCAACCACACCTTGTCATGCATCCACAGATGCATCTCGAGCAGGTCCAAAGAGGTGATCCTCCCCCTCTATGCGGCACTGGTCAGGCCGCAGGTGGAGGACTGCGTCCAGTTCTGGGCGCCGCACTTCAAGAGGGATGTGGACAACATGGAGAGGGTCCAGAGGAGGGCCACTCGCATGATCAGGGGACAGCAGGGCAGGCCCTATGAGGAGAGGCTACGGGACCTGAACCTGTTCAGCCTCCAAAAGAGAAGGCTGAGGGGGGATCTTGTGGCCTGTTATAAACTAGTCAGGGGGGATCAGCAGTCATTGGGGGAGTCACTGTTCCCCCAAGCACTGCCTGGAGTGACCAGAAATAACGGTCACAAGCTGGCAGAGGGTTGGTTTAGGTTAGCTATCAGGAGGCGCTACTTCACAGTCAGGGTGGCTAGGATCTGGAACCAACTTCCAAGAGAAGTGGTGCAGGCTCCTACCCTGGGGGTTTTTAAGAGGAGGTTAGATGAACACCTTGCTGGGGTCGTTTGACCCCAGTGCTCTTTCCTGCCATGGCAGGGGGTCGGACTAGATGATCTGCTCAGGTCCCTTCTGACCCTAGAAACTATGAAATCAGGTGGGCACATGCCCCCGCATTCCTCCAGTGCATTACCTGTTTTCCCCCATGCCCAACTACCCCCCCATCCTCACACACGCATTCCCTTCTTCACACACTGGGGGGTTGCAGCCTGGGGGCAGTGGGTCAGGATTGAGGGGCACCAGCAGGGCTGGGGGAGTGGAGGACTCTGGGTCGGGAGTGAGGGGCATCAGTGGGGGCGGGAGATTGTGAGTCAGGAGCACCAGAAGGCTTGGAGGGGTGGGGAGCTATGGGTTGAGAGTGTAAGACAGCAGCACAGGCAGGGGCAGGATACTGGCATATCAGGGTTAATCAGTGCCACAAAGCTGTAGGGGAATAGCCACAACTGGACCTACGACCTGGTGAGCGAAAGGGGCATGGGGAGCTCTGATTTTTCATGATAAAAAAACAAAATCAAATGCCAAACTATATAGATATTTAGAATTTATTTTTTACAATGACTGAGGGACTGGTAGACTTCCAAACTGCTTTAAAACTGTAAATATATCAATAAAACATTGTGTTCAAGTGATACCAATATATAGAGTGGCATTTCATTTTAATTGCAGAAAAATGCAGATTTGGGATTCTTTAATTAAAATATTGGAAGTTTTTAAACAGAGAAAACCAGGATCCCCACTGATCACCAACCTTACCACCAGAACTGAAGATAAGATTCCAGATACTTTTAAAGACTCAAAGGAAGAAATTAAAGTAACAAATTACACTAAAATGTTCCTTTTTCTGTTTTCCTTTCTTTTTTTTTTTTACAGAAAAGCAATACAAATTTTTAAAAATGCAAATACAACCTTAGTCATTTGTTTATGAGAAGCAGCAGCTTTCTCAATTATTTTCAAAGCCACTTCAATATCTCATAGGACACTAAAGATTTTATTTATCAGAAATATGCATTCCTAAGCAATGTCCTTCCAAGTAACTGGAACATCAAGGTACAGTTATCTCCAGCTGTAACTTGATATGCTCATTAGCTAAATCATACTGATATGATAATTTGTTGTTTTTATGATTAGCAGCACTTATATTCTAATAAGTGGTCATAATTAGAGTTTTTAAAAGTAAACCTGCATTAAGATGGAAATCATTGCATTTTTATTGCAATTTTTTTTCAATCTAGCAAAGGTACTGAGCAGCCCAATCTCCAGCTATAGTTAATGGATGCTTTTGTTACTTAACGTTTGTCAGGAAAAGACAAATGGCATGTCTGTTTACATACTGAAAGCCATCCTTGTAAACAATCCTAAAAAAGCCTGTATCAGAAAGACAAAAGCACTGTCAGTCTGCTGAAAATGTATGTGAAAAAAACATATTCATCTATATTTCACATGACTGGGTTACATACAAATATTTTTCCACCATCAGATTATTGGTTCATAACAACTTAAAGCACTTTATTGGATGCTGGGAAAATTCATAAAGAAAATTATGCATGCATAAAAGGAAACTGATTTGTCCCATCTAAAGAACAAATCAGAATGGTTTACAGACAGCCACACAGCTCTTCTATCTTTTCATTGACAGCTGAGTGCCTTCGTAACGTTTTAGACATGGTTTTTTGGGAAAATCTGACATCTTTGATTAGACCAACTCAAATAGTTAGAAAAAATTCTTCTTTACAAGTTTTCAGGTGCAAATACCGTTGGTCAGGCTCAGGAAGTCAATGACAGACACTTTCTCAGCCTGACAAAAGGTATTTGTACCCAAAAACTTGCAAAGAATTTTTCCAACTATTTAGGTTGGTCTAATAAAAGAGATTGGATTTACCCAAAGAACCTATGTACTTAGACTAACATGGCTACAAGCTACGCCCTTTCTTAAGATTTCTAAACTGGGTTTTTTGGGGGGGGTTGGGAGGGGACTCTCTTTTACACTAATGGGGAACAGCTTAAAGCATTGGGTCGTATGAAACTGTTAAGGAAAGATGAATGTCCACAGATGTCAAAGTAATAGAAAAGAAAATAATGTATAATTCAAGATGAGGTCCATTTTACATCTGCATAATACAATTAAGGATAAAATGTGAAGAAGAAACATCAAAAAGACAAGACATAAAAAGTAAGAAATTATTTTATGCACTGGGAAATACCAAGTTCAAAACAAACACAAGGGTAAAACTTTTTCTAGTGAAGTCAATGGAAGGTTTTCCATTGGTTTCTGTGAAGACAGGAATATACCATATGATTCTACTGAACTGCTAAGGGTATAAAGGAGTAAACAGAGAGCATAAGGAAATATAAGAAAAACAAACATCGCTTACATGAATCAATAATAGTAGGAACATATTGAATACAATGTTGTGTGCATTTAATGGATTTTAGTACCTGGAACTAAAGAGTGAGAACCAGTGCCATGAGACTAGTTGGTTCCCTACAGACCACAAGCCAGTGCTTCAGCAACCATAATGTGAGAGCCATGAAGAACTTTCAAAGATAAATGTATTTTTAAAAAGTGAGGAAACTATTATAAATAAAGTACAGTGTTAGAAATTCCTTAGGAACAAACAGCATCATCAAAGGGGCAGGGAAATGTTAAACTATATTCAGAGGTGAATAAAAGGTCAAATGAAAATGGAAAATGGAAACTATTACAGTACCAACACATGATCATATCCAGTTCAGTTCTGTTACCGACTCAAACAATATGAACCTGTATTAAGGGCCATCTCCATCCTGTCTTAGGTACATTACAATATTACCAATTTTCCAATATTTAAAGTAATTTTGCTTAAGAACTGCTTTTTATTGATACCAGGGAATAATTGATTAAAGACCATTTGTAAAAAAATTCAGCTTTACTAGGACTTGAGAGCAGTGGTTCTCAACCTTTTTTGTACCAGGACCCATTTGTAAACATCACTGGTGAGTCCCACCCTGGTGCCCCACAGTCTCAACCCACTGCCTCATCCCCAGACCTCCAATGTATGAGGCAGGGGGTAGGTGTGGAGGGGGCAGGAGGAGCCCCAAGCAGCCCCTCACAGACTGAAACTCTGCTAGCCTGCAAGGGAAGACCTACATTTTCCCACATTTTTCTCCTTTAAAGGAGAATCCATTTTTAAAGTTTGTTGACCCATTTTTAAAGTTTGTTCACAACCCCTTCATATAGTCTTATGACCCACTTTTGGGTTGCGACCCACAGGTTGAGAAATGCAGCTCTAGAGTACTTAAAACTAAACACATCTTGTCTATTTACAAAGTAACTAAATAGTTTAATTTGAAATATAATCTTAAAGTACATACATACACATAGGAATAACCTGAAATAAATAAATGGAGACAAATAAAGAATGTATTTTTAGGATAAGTCATGCCTCCCTAGCTTTTTAGAACTTCTTAAAGTGCTAACAAGCATGTGGACAAGGGAGAGCTGTTTGACATACTCTGTCCTTCCAAAAATCTTGATAGTCATTTGGAAGAGGCTTTTAATAACTATAAAATGAAACAAAGTACCGTTATACAATAAAACCAATCGGAGAACAGGAAACAGAATTGGAATAAACAGCTCACTCGAAGAGTAGAACAATATTACCATAATTACTTGAATATAAGATGACCTCCAATAATTAGTTTCTATATATGGAAAATGTATAACTTTGTTATAATTTTCTAGGTATAGAATGTAATTATTGGACATCTGCCTTGAATTTGTCTCCCTCCCACTGCTACACCAGGGAAAATAAATCTGGGGAAGGCTAGGTGGTCACCCTGTCCCCTCTCAACTTCCACCCCCTGCAGCCTCCTTCACTCTCTTTCCTGTCAGATCATGTTCTCGCTGAGCACATGGAAGTGAGAAGCAAATTTGAAAACACTGACCTTGAAATTAAACATAGCTGCAGTAATTTGCATATTTTACCCATAGATTTATTTAATCCAGAATTGATGCATGTTACCTTTTTTGAAATTGCTGCAAGTTTTAGCACAGTCACTCCATAAACACACTTTCAAGCAGCACTTTTGTACCTACTTATACAAAGTACAAACTATGCATGATATTAGGTCCCAAGCCAAAAGGCTCTTTACCATATAGGGATCCTTAAGTAGGTTAGGGACCTACTTTAATTTGTGATTTTGAGAATTTCAAGGAAACTGCAAAATCCAGGATTATCCACAAAATCCATGAACTCAACCAAAAAAACTCCCTAAAAATAAAATCCTGGCTCCCCACTGGAAGTCAGTGGTCAGCGTGGCGTGAAAGGCAGCAGACAAGGTGGTGGCTACACCCTCAGTCATCCTCCCCCCACCAGAGCCTCCTCAATGAGCAATGAGTGGCAGGGCTGCACAAATCGTAGCCAGCAATTGAGATGGCAGCCCACCCCTCCCCCACACAGAGCCTTGTCACCAATCAGTGATGAAGGGCAGGGTGCTACAAAATGATTATGGAATTAGGACTTTATGCTGCAATTAAACCATGAAAATTGGTACATCCCCCATGATTTAGGTAGCCCCCTACATATAGTTCATTGGGCTGAGTCTCAGGAGAGTCAACAGCATTTCAAGCCTTGGTGACCCCACAGCTCAGCACTGCTCAGTATGTGTTTATACTTCAGATACTCCCCCTACAAAGCATCCACATGTTAATTAACCCCCTAGGTGAGGGCAATCTCATGAAGGGAAGGGCCACACTAATAATATGCAACAGGCTGAGAGAGGGGGCTACAGAGATATTCTGGGTGAACTGTTTGGGGCCTCATCTAGTTATGTTTGCCATATATTTAACACTGATGAAGAAACAGGAATCACTGAAAATAGGAAAGAAAAGCACAGCTCAGGTGTGGGAGTCAAAATGTATGCAATGTAGTGACTCATCATGACTTGAAAAAAGAGTTGGTGCTGAAGAGGACTGTGCAAAATGGGCACTATAGTATATCTTATTCAGATGGGCTACACTAACCAAACCTTGTGGTAGGTTCCTATCAATGTTTACCCAATATGGACTAGGTGTTTTAGTCATGCTCAGTGTTGGCTGCATTTAATCAACTTCATAGCTGGTTTCCATTACTGAGCACATGCTGCTTCTAGCAGTAGTTTAGTAATAGACAATATATTTGACAAATTTTCCTTGTATGCGAATGTAAGAAAAGGGTCTTTTTTCCCTCTTGCTGATTGAGGGGAAAAGGACCCCGTCTGGTATTCAAGTAAATACAGTATTGAATTTATTTACAAACTATACATCTTTTTCACCCAAAACCAGACATTCAAAACTGGGGCAAGTGTCCCGAGTGAGGAAGTTGTTTTTCATGCTGCAACGGAAGAAGCAAAGCACTGGAATGGTGACACAGAGCTGTGCTTGGCCCCAGCTCATCCAGGAATGAACCCTTTGGCAACAGGGAGTAAGGGAGAAGCCCTTCATCAGCATCACATCATTCCCCACACTGCTTGGCCAACTATATGTTCTCACTCCCACAGCTGCTGCCTGATTGTCAGTAGCCATTGGCTGAGCACACTAGGGGAAGGGGAAGTGATACTGCTGATGGGGCTCTGCCCCTGCTCCATGCAGTTAGAGAGTTCGATCCATTAATAGAAAGCTTCAAGATCTTATGAGAGAGCATATGCATTTCTTCTGCAATCTGAAGTAAAACAACTGAAAGATTTAGTAATGAAACGTAGGGCCATCTGGCTGGCAATGTTGCCCAGTTTCCAACTAGGCATGCATATTTTTAACTTTTATTTTTATGAATTTCACATTGTTTATGTAAAATTCCCAATACAACATATGTAAAATTCCTGCTTAGAACAATTTCAACTGGGTTTCATAAAATTATCTGAGGAAAGCTTATTAAAAATAGTATAGCCAGCATGAGAGAATTTGGTGACTGGCTCTCTAGCTTGGAATCTCAGGCTACTAATGCAGACACCCACCAAAGCAAAAGAAGGCAAAGGTTATTGAGAGCACAACATGAATAAAGCATACAAAAATATATTAGGCAATTACATTTCCTGGTCTTCGTTCTCGCAAGGGTAGAGACTTGAAACAACCCAGCCTAAGGAAGAACAGTATTACTAGCAGGGATGGATTAATACATAGACAAATTAGGCACATGCCTAGGGCCTTAAATGAAGAAGGGGCCCAGTTGTGCTTATTTCACATATTATAATTATTGAGTGAAAAAAAGTAATATTATATATACAATATTACGTAGGGGCCCACAAGTTTGTTTTCCAAGGGCCCACTAAAGGGTTAATCTGGCCCCAATTACCAGCATGTTTTGTTTTGTTTTACCATTAGAGCTACTCCTGATTATGCCATATCTACCAAAGACACAGTGCTCCCAGCTTCAGATGTTTTGGGGGATCAATTCCTGGATTCAAACCTGAACCTTCATGTGCTGACAAAGATGCCTGGCTTTAAGAGATTTTCAATCAGTATGATTAATAAAGAGCTTGGAACGCAAGCCCATACCAAAGAAAGTGCTGCATTATATAAACAAAAGGTCTACGCTGTAAATTTCTCAACACTCTGATAAGCTGGCTAAGGAGTTCACAGTCTCTTCTTGTCTTATTATCCTTAGTATTGATTGTAGCCTCTTCACCTTGAAATTGCTGGTGAGGACAAATCTATTGAGTCTCATTAAATCCAGCACAGGAACAAAGTCCCCTGAGCATTTGGGACCAATAAAACCGATTCAATACATTTTAAAAAGAATATTTCCTTTCCTTGAAAGGTAGAACTATAGCTACAGTATGAAAGAGATATCAATGTATTTTCATAAATCCTCGAATCTGAATAAGTTTTTGCAGAAAACAGCGTGCTTAAAATGTGGGTGGATTCAAGGAAAATGGTACAGTATATCTCAACTGCACACCAGCAAGTCAGTGCAACTTGATAAAACAGATGACTGATCTTTAAATGTCTCCCCTGCCCATTTTTAAGCTAGTTCTGGAACAGAATTTGTGATCCTCAATGGATTTATGCCTAATCCACTAAGAGTTCATGACCTTTGCCTGGTTTGTCGAAAAAGTAATTTCTTTGACGTGACCAACTGTTTACTAATGCACCTTAACATCAGTATGAAGAGCAGTTTCCCTAAGTGGCAAACTAGTAGGATGAACTTGGAATATGTCAGCCAACCACACTGCCTAAGCTATAGCATGTAATGCCTATCTGACCACTGACACAGAGGTCATTGATCTTGCTGTAAGGGACAATATATCATAGGATGTACATGCTGATAGGCTCAATGCCATTTGGAGAAGTAGAAAAATATTCCTCTGTGAATCTGTCTATGGAGTAGCTGACAAGTCCTTATCTAGCGGTTGCAGCCAGCATGTTATTAATGCAAAGGAAACAAACCAAATACGTGCATCTTGAACGTTATGCCTTTGACTTGAAAATATACAGAGCACTGCACCTATTTTCTGGTTACTGGGATGCCTACAGCTTGTTTTGACCTCAATAGGAGTGTTCAGTTTTGTGACTCAGAGAAAGGAAGCACACATTGCTCTTAGAAGCTACAGGCCACTTAGAAACAATTGTTTGAACATTACATACAGCCTACTGAACACTCATTTTCGGGATCCTTCTTAAGCTGTAGAGACTGCTCCAGCAATGTGACTTTGAAAAGTAGCAAAAGCCCTGTTTGTGTTCTCTTAATAATTTAACTTAAAAATTATTTCTCCCTCCAATCACGAAAATAGTCATTTGATCTTGGAACTGTTAAGTAGATGACAACAGCTTGGGCTCCCTGAAGATGAAAGGCAAGACCAGAGGTATTGTACAAGGGCCAGGTACAATATAAGAACAATTTCCCAAATTACAAGGTAAATACATTCACCTCCGTTTGTCGCATACACTAAAAGATCTACTGGATTCTGATTTCAGAGCAACAGCAGTTTTTCTACCTTGTTCCCATTTTTTCTTATGAGTAAACAATGGGTATTCAGATACCTTCTGGGTTTGTGATTTAAACACTACATGTCATTACTTGTCAGTGGGGCTTGCTTAAGATGCTCACCTCACTCTGCAAGGTTCTAAGTATATTGAATTCAACAATTCTGTGCTAGCCCCTTTAAGATTCCAGGTATTTCACAGTGGTCAGCTTAGTTAGAAAACTGAGAGACTACTTATCCCCCAACCTGCAGCACCTTTCTCCTGCAAGTGCTCAAAATGCCTCTGAAGGATTGCAAGGATTCTTGTCTACTTGAGAAAGGTCAGAAAAACTCTTGATGTAAATGAATCTCAGGTCAGGTTTATAAAGTCTAAACCAGCAAACCCTCCTAATATAGATGCACTTCATATTAGCAAAAAAGTGTTTTTCCTACTACTTTGCCAAGTGCAATAAGCTGTAATGACAAAAGCACTCTTATGCCAGTAAAATTTTCTCTTCCCACCCCTGCAAAAATAATCACACCGCCCAAATAAAAACTACTATACCAGCTAAAATTTATAGTGCTTAACTGGCCTCATACAGATATTCTGTCTTGTAAAAACACTCATTAAAGAGTCATCTATACTTGTGTCAATGTTTTTCCTTGATAACAAGAGGCTTTTGAGTGGTTCTTCAAAGAGTCCGCTCCTAAGATCTGCTCAACAGTGGAAGCCCAGCCATGAATGGTGGGAAAGGCAATAAATAAGGAAAAGAAGAGAGGTGAGGCAGTGGGAAAAAAATTATTTGGGGGTGTGGTATTCCATATGAGACCGAAACCAAGCGTATCACATTTATAGATTAATTTTCTCATTACATTTTAAACAGTTAACAAGAGGAGTTACATATGAATACCACCTCTTACCTTGAGAAAAAGAAGAGAAATACAGACAGATAAAATACACTGGAAAAGTTGGACTGTATGTTTTGCGGTCCATTAAAGTCCTTTTTTTCAGGGGCAAATAATCATATATGCTTAAGGTGGGGCATAGTTGGTAGGCAAAAATTGGGCATTGTCTCTCAGTAGGTATAAGTGAATCAAAACATTTATGCAATCTGCCTGATTTAATCATGAAATAGTACTAATTGAAGGGTGCAGTATCACACATTGCTTTCAATATAGACAGTCTATTCGCCAGCGTGCTGACTATTGATAATTATGTGTACTACTTGTACATACATTTAAATGTATACTTTTGTAATAGAAAAAAATGCATACTTTCTGATAAGATATAGTCTCTGCCACATGAACATCTTCCTGATTTCTTAGTACTTTTTGAGTATCCATATTGAGAGCCTGAAGCTGCTGGATCAGCTCTGCCTGCTGTGCTGTATGTTCAGTGTTTTGTTTGTAAAGATTCTGCAGCTCCTGCAACTCCTTCCTGTGCAAAACAAGCAATAAATAGGAAAGCATGAATAGAGGGGCAACAATGATCTCAAAAAGTGGTGTTTAGCTAATTTTATTTCATGAATATCCTCATCTATTTTCCCCATCAATTTCTTTATAAATACCAGAACTTACACACATAGCATTTAATATTCATCACTGAATACTGTAAAAGATGTACAAAATACTCAACTATCAATTGCCCTTTAGTGGCTTGACTACTGTAAAGTAACTGGACCTTCAGTTACAACAGGGCTGTCTAACTGGTAGCCACAGGCCACAAGCAGCTCCCAAGTAGTTCACACATAGCCCCTGGCTCCTGGTCTGCACATCGCTTCCCTCCATTGTTCAACTGCTGCTGCTGCTACTAGAGTCTCTGGGCTCCCCTGCCTTCCTTCAGCTTCTGCTGGTACCCTGGGGGTGGGACTGTGTTGAAGACCTTTCTAAAATCCAGGTAGATGACATTGGCCTCAGCTCCTGTGTCAAGGCAGTGTGTGACCTGGTTATAAAAGGCTATAAGGTTTGTCAGGCAGGATCTACCTGTGATGAACCCATGCTCGTTTCCTTTCAGCATCGTTTCCCCTGCTGGGCTTTCACAAATGCGCTCTTTGATGATTTTTTCCAGCATTTTCCCAGGGATAGAGGTAAGACTGACTGGCCTAAAGTTACCCGGCTCATCCCTTCTCCCCTTCTTAAAAATGGGCACCACGTTGGCCTTTTTCCAGTTCTCAGGGACTTGGCCAGAGTGCCATGAGAGCTCAAACAGCCATGCCAGCAGCTCTGACACTGGCCAATTCCTTCAGCACCCGTGGATGGAGGTCATCCAGGCCACCTGACTTGTACCCATCCAGCCCTTCCACGTGCTCTTTAACTAAGTCAACACTGACCTTTGGAGGTCTGGTGCCTTTTGAACATCTGTCTATGCTCAAGGTGGGGGGATTGTCTTGGTCAGTATTAAGGAATATTGAAGCAAAAAACTCATTGAAGAGCTCTGCCTTTTTGTCTGCATCAACCATCAACTGATCTGATTTGTCATTTGACCTATTTTTTACAGGATACCTTGAAACATAAGACAATCCAATCTTTGCATTATAGATTTACACTTTAAAATGCTAGGATATATTTTTTAAACTCACGCAATATGTATGATGTGATTCTCCTTCATGGACTACTTTTTTTTCTTTGCCTATATGTCAGTACACATTTTATTACATTACCTAAAAGTTATATTTGCTTATGGGCCCATCACTAGTGCAATAAATACAAGTGAGTCAGGACAGCTAGTTATAGATTAAATGACATAAAAGGCTGATATACATTATAAATTAGACTAGCATTGTAATGCAACCAAAGAACAGTCTTTTGTAATCTGGGTCCCTGAATCCACTGTAATTATACGATAATGAAGATGAAACTAATAAATAAATGTTGTAGACTTAGGCAAAAATGACAGTAATGTTAGCAATTCTTGGGTTTGTGCTAAAACATAATTAAAATTTAACATGTATTTCATAGTCTAATCTGTTTGAAACACTCAATAAAATGTGGATTATGAACATTAGTTTACTTTCATATATTTAAAGTGAGCATTATTTTCTCTTTAATTAACAAGCAACACTTCAAACTATTAGTCTCAAATGTCAGTATTTCTGTGTATTGCCCTATAGCAGGGCACTAAGGTGCCTGCTACTGATAACAGTAATACGGGCTCAGCTGCCACTCACAAGGGCAGCACAGGTAGCGGTTGCTAAGACAACCAGTTGGGTCAGCTGACCAGAAGGGGCAGGGCCTGGTCTTCATAAACAGTGAGGCTGAGGATGGAGAGGCAGTTCCCCTCTGGCAGCCTAAGAAGCGGGAGCTCTGCTGGAGCAAGCAGGGTGGGCATAGTAAGGAAGTTGGATGGCCTGAGCAGTGTTGGCATGATGATACGGGGTGGAGAGAACCTTGACAGGGATATGGAGGAAGGATAGCCAGGTTGGCTTAGGATTTATGTTATAGCCGAGGGGCTTTGCGTTTTCGGTTTTGGTTGTGATATAAGACCGGAGGACCGGGCGAGGCTGTAGGGGTTGGAGGAGGCCTCATAGGAGCTCCCCAGCAGCAGTGGGGGGGGGGGGTCCTAGAGCTGGAGAGGGTGCTGCGTTTTGGGGTGTCCCGACCCCGGCCCCAGTGTGGGCGATTATCGGGAGGAGCCCAGTGGGCGTAAGACCCGGGAAAGGGGTCTGGGGACCAGGTAAGGCTGAGGTCGCCTGAGCCCCAATTGGGAGAAGCCCAGTGGGTGTAGGACCCAAGGAAGGGGTCTGGGGGCCAGGTAAGGTCAAGGCCGCCTGAGCCCCGATTACGAGAGCACAGCGAGCGCGAGGCACAGGCCCTGGTTGGGGGCGAGAGTGCGGGGAAGGCCCCGGTGCGGGCAGGGGAATCGCAAGCAAGGCCCTGGTGTGGGCGGGGAATCACGAGCAAAGGCAAGCCCAGGGACGGCGATTCGTATAAAGGCAAGCCCAGTGGGGGCAATATCGGGAGTGCGAGACAGGCCCCGGTGCGGGCGGGAGTGCGAGACAGGCCCCGTTGCGGGCGACAGTATAAGGGTGAGGCCCTGGTGCGGGCGACGAGAGCTGCAGGAGACAGGCCCCGGTGCAGCGAGGGAAGCGAGAGGGGACCTGTGAGGGTGCCGGCGGGCAATTGGACAGAGCCCCGGTACAGCAAGGCATTGTGCCAAGGAGGGCAAGGAGGCAGCCTCCCTTTAATGATATTTACCAGCAAGACGTGGCGGGCGAGATAGAGGGTGCATTCGAGACCCGATTTGGCACGGTAGGAAGGTGTCCTAGGGGAGGTCACAGCACCCCTAGAGGGCATCCTGCCACATGCCTCTATTAAGTTTCTTTTGTACTTCTTCACAAAGTTTGCTTTGTGACCTCAGGCAAATCACTTATCCTTTACCTATGCCTCAGGTTAACATCTAAAGCAGGCATGGGCAAGTCCGCCTCTCAGGCCAAATTTGGCCTGCGGGACACTCCATTTCCCAGCAACCTCTGTGGTGTCAGCTCCTTTTGGCTGCCACCACCAGACCCAGCCCTGCTGCCTGGACACCCCATCCCATCCACCCTGCACCCACCGGCAGGGGTAGGACCTATGCAGGCAGGGTGCGCAGCCAGGTAACTAGGATGGGGTTGCAGCTAGGGCCAGGGAGACCCCAGAATTCTGTGGCAGTGACAGCACAGGGCCAGAGCACAGCCACAATCCACTGTCTGCACACCCCTAAGATGACTGCAGGTTCTGCAGCCATGGATATGCAAAGAGCAGATTGTGGCTCTGCTGCAGCTCCAGTCCTGCACTTTCACTGCCTCAAGATCCCACCCCCCAGCCCCAGCACAGCTCCCTGCCCAGCTGTGTGCCCTGCCTATGCAGCTCCTGCTGGTCTCCATGGACACCCCAGGAGCATGGGGCTGGGAGAACATGGGGGCTGAGGCCGGGGCCAGGTCTGAGCCCCAGTTCCGTGGCCCTGTGCCGTCTCAGCATGGCCCCACTTTCCTAAGGTTTCCATGGCAACTGGTTGGGAGCCATGTGGGCAGGGGCTTCTGGGAAATGGAATGTGGCTACTGGCTGGATCCACCTTCTTTCCCACCCCGATCTAAAGAAAGAGATATCATTATGTTGTCATAAAGCAGCATGAGATCTCCACATTAGGAGGTAAGAAGTATTACTGATTTAGGCACTTTTCTTGAATAGCTACAAAATAGTAAAGCAAACAAAATAAGGGGTGAATCAAAGAATCTGCTTTAACAAAGTTCCACCAGTAGAAAAAAAATGATTGCAGAGGAAAATATTGTTTATTTATAATACTGTTTAAGGCAAGGATTTTTTGTGGGTGATCTTTTATTGGACCAACTGCATTGCTGGGATAAAGTTAAATGAGCTTCCAAATGCAAGGCATTTGGATGAAGATGAAGAAGGCTTTGCATTTAAAGCCTGCCTAACTGTCACGACCATGCAATTGGTCCAATAGAAGATATCACCCACAAAAATTCTTGTTCCTAGCATAATTCCGGGGCCACCATGGCTACAAAATCACTTCAACATTACCATATTATTGTTTAAAGACGTTTACAAAACACCAAAATGAAAGATTGTGTCTTAAAAACTGAAAAATAAGCAATAGCAAAAGGAAATCAGTAGATTTTAAATTATGATATATAGAGACAGATTGGGACAAGATAATGCTCTTATAACAAATAAAAAATGGATGATATTAAAGAAATGTCATCAAGAAGAGACTATATCTGCCTCAGGGAACCAGCTGTTCTTATCCTATATATGTTAAACCTGGGCCAAAGAGTATTTGTGTACCTTGCTGATATCAAACAACAAAATAAATGTATAGCTTTTTATTTTACTTTGTATTTGCCTTCAGCCTTCCCCTACAGAAGTACAACAATATCTGGATATCAATACAAAAAATATGACTAGTTGTACCAATACAACAATCACAGAACATGATGTTATAGAAGGAATATTATCAAAAAAAGGCTGCTAAAGCTTTAATTCAGGAAAGCACCTCAGCATATATTAAACTAAGTACAGGTATACATTTATTTGCAGTGACTGAAGATGGCTCCTAAGTACTTTAAGAAAAAACATTTCTTGAATCATGGTGTTAGAGAGAATCAGATAGAAGAGAAGGGTTAAAGAACACAGTAAGAAAGGGGCCTCTGTCTACGCATCAAATTAAGTTCTACTGGTAGGTTAAGCATAGCATACCTCGGCTAACTTAATCTAACTAGCATTGGATACATATACTGAGTGTTAGCATATGCTAACGCCACTGTGTATTTTTTTTCACTCTTACAGAGACGTTAGCTTGTATTACAATCATACTGTAAGCCATACATACATCATAGGCCATGTGCAGCATGGGCCACGTACAACATAGGCCATATCATGATAGGACTTGAGCTTGACATGTAGCAATGATGCAAGTTAAACGTGCACTGTAGATCGTGATAAAGGTGCACCTATATAATGTACGGAAATGAAAAAAGATTGGCTCATCACCAAAGCAATAACCAACTGTGGACAACTCTGTTAAGTATATAATTGTGGTTAAACAGCCAGTGTGACTTGGAACTTCCCCAAAGTTTAGCAAAAAAGAAGAACCAAATCTGTGAGAGTCCTCAAGGGAACAGAGAAGCCTGGCCAGTGGACCTGTCTTTTCCGTTGAATCCAAGGCTATGTAAGCACTGTCTTTTATTATACCAATAAGTCTCTGCTATTGTGTATCCTAATAAAGTTTTCAAGTTGTGACCAGAATTGTCTTACTGGTCATCAGTCTCACTCTCAATCCCAATTAAAACTTAGAGTAACAACACACAAGTTTTGCTGTAAACTCATGTCCTAGATTTGTAAGAGAATAATTGTTATGCCTAAGACGTCCCCCTCCTAAGTAAGAGACTGCTGCTGAAAAACTAATCCTACTCATTCATTCCCATTCCTAGTGCCAGGAACAGCAATAGTTATGTCATCGTGGGTGTCTGCTGTAGACTATCAAACCTAGGAAAGAAGGTAGATGAGGCTCTTTTCAAACAACTAACCCAAAAATTCCAAATTACACAACTTCAGTCACCTTTACATTTCAAGGAAGGGTAATGCAGCAGTGCATAAGCAGTCCAGCAAATTTTTGGAGTGTTACTTTTTGGTACAGATGGTGGAGAAGCCAACTAAAGGGGGAAAATCTCAATTTGCTGCTCACAAATAGGAAGAAATTGTTTGAGGGTATGAAGGTGAAAGGCAACTTTGTTGACAGTGACCACAAAATGATATATTTCAAGATCCTAAGGAAAGGAAGGATGAGAGCAGCAGAATAAAGATATTGGATTTCAGAAAAGCAGAATTTAACAAACTCAGACAAATGGTGGCAGGAACCCATGGGAAGGAAGTCTAAAAGGAAAAGCAGTACAAAAGAACTGACTATAGCTAAAAACAGGGAAGAGGGAATGATTTGGACTGGAGGGACACTTGGGGAATTTTGGTGAGCTGTCATGAGCTAGGTCAGCACCTCACCTCCAGCCTGCTGACTAAATCTCCCTATGTGGCTCTGTCCTGCGTTGGGCTGCACAGATGCACAGATGCAGGGCAGGCCTTATGAGGAGAGGCTACGGGACCTGAACCTGTTTAGCCTCCACAAGAGAAGGTTAAGGGGGGACCTTGTGGCCTGCTACAAACTGGTCAGGGGGGATCAGCGGGTATTGGGGGAGTCCCTGTTCCCCCGTGCGCTGCCAGGAGTGACCAGGAATAACGGTCACAAGCTGGCGGAGGGTAAGTTTAGATTAGATATTAGGAGGCGCTACTTCACAGTCAGGGCGGCTAGGGCCTGGAACCGGCTTCCAGGGGAAGTGGTGCAGGCTCCTAGCCTGGGGATTTTTAAAAGGAAGTTAGATAAGCACCTTGCCGGGGTCATCTGACCCCGGTGCTCTTTCCTGCCAAGGCAGGGGGTCGGACTAGATGATCTACCTAGGTCCCTTCCGACTCTAGCTACTATGATACTATGATACTATGATGGGATAGATCTGTGGGCAGGCAGGAGGTGGCATCCAGGAGCGGGGTGGGAGGGTAAGGCCAGGATGGCTGGGCAGTGACCTGCGATGGCACCACCCAGTGATCCTAGGTTCCACAGCATGGAGCCAGGGGCCAGCGCAGAACCACAATCCTCTCCCTGCATACCCTTGCAATAGGCAACACTTCCATAGGCAAGGGCATGCAGGGAGCAGATCGTGGCTCTGTCCTGGGCCCTGACCTGCGATGGCACCACCCAGTGATCCTAGGGTCTCCATGGAGATTGGCCCAAGATTTACATGGACAGGGCGTGCTTGGCTGCGTGGATACAATGGGGCCACGGGCAGGCAAGGAGAAGTGTCCAGAAGCAGGATGGGCAGGCTGGGCCCAGGCTGGGATCAGGATCTTGAGGTGAAACAGCACAGGGCCCAGGGCAGAACCTCAATCTGCTCCCCACATGCCCCTGCCCATGGAACCAGCACCCATCACAGGAATGTATGGGTAGAGGATCATGGCTCTGCCACAGGCCCCAGACCCACACTGTCATGTCCCAAGATCCTGATAGGGATCCTGATCCCTGCACCCACCTGGCTATCCCACTCCCAGATGCCATTCCTCACCCACCTGCAGCCCTATCCCATCCACCCAGCGGAGTGCAACTTGCCCGCACAGGTCCCAGGCCAAACTCCATGAAGACCCTACCTGCCTGCTCTGTCCAGTGCCCCCAGCAGTGGGTGCAAGACAAAAAGGTTGGGGTGTCCAGCCAGTGGGGCTGGAACTGGCAACAGACTGGTAGTGGCAGCTAGAAGGAGTTGCCATTGTGCAGACTACAACAAAGCAAGTCTGGCCGCCATACCGCCCCACCCCCACTGTGCACCCAAGAGTGTTGTACTGCAGTAGCTATAATTGCTTATATTGCTATTTTTTATAATTAATTATTTAGCCATTAAGATAAAGTTAATCTTGTTGTGATTTACTTTTTATAATATTTTAATCAGTCATTATTGTTCTGGAATTAACCATCTGTTTTAAATTTCCTATTGCTAAGCATAAATATATTTGACCTATTGGTCTCATAATTTTATATATATTTGACTTATTGGTCTCAATTTTAGAACTTAAATTTGGTATAAGGAAAATGCTTACATAAGGTCTGTGGTATGTCTGGCCTGTTTAAAAAGAGGTAATGAAAGAATGAATGATGTATGTATGTGACAACATGAAGGAAGACAGTCCTCTTGCAGCAGGTGAAAATAGCCTTCTGTGGTTTAACAATTAAAGGTTGTAGTGACACCAAGTCAGCAGTATTACCAAATACTCAACCATGCCTTCACCATGACAGCTGAAGACTACAAGCAACAACCCCCCTGAAGATTGCAGACCACAAAGCCAGAAGATCATGTCCTACCAATCCCAGCCTGCCAATAGGACAAGGAGGATGACCTTCACATCTGACTCAGAGGACTCAACAGGCTTGTATGAACAGCTATCACTAAGAATGAACACAAAGAAAAGGTTTTGGGTCTGTCCACCTGGAAGGAGTTTTGGGTGCATCCAACAAGACCTGATTCCATCTCTTGTGGTCAGTCTGGCCAGCCACCACACTGACACCAAAACAAAGGTGCAAGATGCTAAGGATAGGAAATGCAGCAAGAGACTGACTTGGCTAAATGGAAAAGTTTCCAGTGAGTTGAAATTCAAAAAGGAAACTTACAAAAGCAAAAACTTAACCATGATTCTAGGGATGAGTATAAGAGTATAGCAAAGGCATGCAAAGACAAAATCAGGAAGGCTAAGACACATATTGAGATACATCTAGCAAGGGATGTAAAATGCAACAAAGAAAAGCATTCTACAAGTATGTCAGAACTAAAAGGAAGAACAGGGAAAAATGCAGGTCTCTTACTGAAGGGGGAGGACATTCTAATACTGGATGATGTGGAGAAGGCCAAAGTATTTAATGCCTTTTTTACTTCAGTCTTCCTGAATAAGATCAGTTATTACATAACAAGCAAAGCTGACAGCAAGGAAGGGAAGAGATAAGCAGCCTAAGAGGGAAAGAAGAGGTCAAAGACTGCTTGGACAAAATGGAGATTTTCATTTCAACAGGGCTAAAAGATATTCATCCTAGAAAACTTAAGTTATTAGTTAAGATAATTACAGAGCTACGGACTAATCACTTTGCAAACTCACAAAAGTCAAATGAGAGTCCAAATGACTGAAAAGGGGCAAACATAGTGCCCATTTTTAAGAAAGGAGGATCCAGGGAATTACAGACCTTAACAACTGGCAAGATTATAGAACATGTCATTAAGGAATCTGTTTTAAGCATCTGAAGGAAAACATAGTGACCAGAAACAGCCAACATAGATTTTTCAAGAGCAAGTCATGCTTCACTGACCTGATTTTCTTGTATGACAAGATTACAGGCTTTGTGGGGGAGGCCAGCCCCACTGCTGCCTGTCACCTCTGCTGCTTGCCTGCCACCTTCTCCCTGCCTGACATCTGCCCCTCCATGCCAGGGCCTGCCCTCTGCTGCCTGCTCCCTGTGCCTGCTACCCAGAACTCCTTGCTCTAACCTGAAGCCTTCGCTTCCCATCCCCTGCCCTGCCATGCTTGTGCCTGACCCTTGTCACCTGTCTCTCAGGCCTGCCCCTTGCCCCTTCCCGTTTGCCCCTTGCTGCTAACCATCTCCTGTAGGTCTGTTGGAGCTCTGAGGCAATCAGTAGAAGTGGTGGCCCCAGCATGGCCACAGTCAAGTCCAGCTCAGCCAGAGAGAAGTGGTAGCAGCTCCCAGCAGGCCAAACTGGGGCTTAAGGAACCAAGGGGAGGGGGAAGAGGTATGAAAAAAACAGCTGCCAATGGCAGCTCTCCAATAATGTTACTAGTACAGCAGCAACCCAAAATCACCACTGCTCCCATGCCCAAGACACCTTGTCACGTCCCTATACCACTGGTTAAGGGTATGCCCCCTCCTACTACTACACTATACCATCCTCTGGACAATTTCTGTGAAGAATGAGGGGAACATTAGTAAGAGAGTTTGGAATGAAGTGGATCCTGAATGTACTGTAGCCTGAAAATAACCATCTGCCATGACATCTTGATGATGACAGCTGGATCTGTCAGTAACTACTGATGAAAAGTATAAATTCAATAGGTCTGAGGATTCAGAAATCTAAGACACTTTTGACATGTCCAACACTATTATCAGCTAGATGCCAATAAAAGTATCTAAGTAAAAACATTCAGGGTGGCATAGCTTTCTAGCAAGCCTGAGAATTCTGCTGGATTAAAATCATTACTAAATAACAATAAAAAAATCACTATCTATTATACAGATAGTCTCAGTCTACGTGTTAAAGTCCCATTGTGTGCATGATATACATATTTGAAAGAGAAGGTTCTTGACCTAAACAACCTAAAATCTTAAATGTGAGAAGCTTAATCTAAATTACCACTATAATGATGGTGTGTATAGCAATTTGACTAGCACCTAGACTATATTAAATGTATGAAATATCTCTATCCCTAGCTGTACTAACAAAAAAGGCTTGAAATAACACATGATTTTTTGATTTGGTATTTTGAGAAATTACAAGAAAAATAACTCGACTGAAAACAGAGTATTTGATAAAGTTACCAAAAAATGTGACAAACAAGTTACTCAAAATAAATTAATCTGTGGCAACAAAATGTCCAGAATAAGGCAAATATAATGATTAGATCTAATAGCCAATGAACACAGAGCTCTACCAAAAATACGTCAAACAATTACTTGTTAGCATCTGAAATGAGTGTTAAATTCATTTAAACAAACCAGAAAAATGAAGCAGAAATAAATATATATGGAAAAGAAAATCACATCAGAAACAGAATTAAAAATGGTAAATTGATATATAGATATATATATATGCATATATTTCATGAAGAGTTTCCAAAATATGTATGAATTATTAAGAGATAACACTTTAAACTAATGTGCAAAGCATAGTTTTTCATTGACCTCAAACATGAGAAATCGCACACACAAAAATTTAAAACTACACTAAAAGCTCTGTTATCTGGAATCCCCCGGGAATGAGGGATGCTGGATAACAAAATATGCCAGTTAATTGAGCGGCCCGAACAGGAGTCCTTGCCTATTCAGGCTGCCGCTTCTCCCACTGTGTCCAGGGCATCGATGGCCCTCCTGCGGGCCCTGCGGGACAGGGAGGCAGACCCCGAGCAGCCTGTTATGCCCCTGGGCTGTGGGGGCTCGGCAGCACAGGCTGCTCTGTCCCAGGCCGTGGGGGCTTGGAGAAACCAGAAGTGCCACGGTGGGCACTTCTGGTTTCACTTTACCTTACAAGCCAACATGCCGGCTAACAGAGCATGCCGGCTTGCATGCCAGTAAGATGCCAGTTACTGGAGATTTTATTGTATATTGTAGACATTGGGGAATGTAGAAGTGGATGGCAACATGGGTAGCAGCAACCATGAGATGACTGAGATAAAAATCCTAAAGAAAAGAAGGAAGGAGAGCAACAGAGTAAGACATAAGAACCCTGGACATAAGAAAAGCTGACTCTGACTCACTCAGGAAACTGATGGGCATGATCCCTTTGGAGGCTGGTCTGAGGGGGAAAGGAGTCCAGGATAGCTGGTTGTACTTTAAAGAAACCTTACTAAGGGTACAGGAATAAACAATACAGATGTGCAGGAAGACTAGTGTCCCAAGGATAACAAGAAGCAGGACCAGGAAGCCCTGCCTACGGGGCTCGGCACTGAAAAAGACACCAAAATGGAGGAAAAAAGGCAAAGGCGCACCAGCCAGCGAGGATAAAAGTGGCTACCAGCAACAGGGAGGAGAGAGCAAGTGAGGAGGTGGAGGCAGAGGCTCTCAATGCTGGCAAAGGACGGAGCCAGAGAGATCAGGGATTGCCCGGATGGCAAACGGCAGCAGAAGCTGTGAAGAATCTCCCCACCCTGGGTATTGAAATTGAGCCCGAAAAAGGGGAGGAGCATTTTGGGAGACACACCCCTAAAACTGCCAAGGACGCACAATGGTGGAGCCGTTGAACCACAGCACAATGGGTGCAGTGATACGGAGGGAGAGGCTGAAGCCGACCCCAAGGGAACGGGAGTCTCCCTGCACAATCGCTCCCAGGTACGAGGTTGGGGAGCTGGGCTGGGGGCAGCAAGGATAAGGGGACCCTGAAGGACTAGCATCAAAGGAGCATTGCCAAGCACAGGCAGGAGGGCTTAGACAGCCAGTCAGTAAGATGCTGGACTGGAAGGTCGTTTGGGGCTTTCTGCTATATTTTTTTCTTCCTTTCTTCATTTTATTTTCTTTACCCCTGCCCAACAGGGGTACCCGCCCCTGACGGCTCCAGGAGTAGAGCCAACCCACTCAATGGGGTTCCAGATTGACGGCTTGAGGCGACTGACCATCCTTCCCCAAGGAGTAGGGGGGATATCGCCAAGGGCAATAAGGAGTGATGATACCGCAGTGCACACAGGAGAAACATCCATACTGGAGGGGGTCATTCCAAGACCAGGCATCCTGCCAGAGGCTGGTGTAAGGCTGGGGTGTAGGGGAGGTGGAGACCCACGAACATCCCGCAAGAAGAGTGGTCATCCCCGAAGGGAACTTCGAGGCTGAACCCCATGCTGCTTTAACATTCAAAGATGTGGCAGGCAAGTTCAGGGAAAGCCAGAGGGACAACTGAAGCCCATTGTGGGGAACCCATGAAGCCAGAGAAAGGACATCCTCTACTGTTCGTGCCAAGGAAGCGTGCGAGCGGGCGTTCGAGGCCAGGCGGGCGCAACTAGCAAGTATGGCAGAAGACCAGCTTGGCTTAGCAAGGAACTTTTCAATCAGCTAAAGCATAAAAAAGAAGCTTACAGATAGAAACTTAGACAAATGACTATGGAGCAGTATAAGAGAGTATTGCTTGGGCATGCAGGGATTAAATCAGAAAGGTCAAAACAACTAGACTTGCAGCTAGCTAGGGATATGAAAGGTGAAAAGAAGGGTTTCCACAAGTATGTCAGTAACAAGAAGGTGATCAGTGAAAGTATGGGACTCTGACTGAATGAGAGAGGCTACCTAATGACATGATGTATAAAAGCTGAAGTACTCAACGCCTTTTTCACTTCAGTCTTCAGAAGCAAGGTCAGCTATCAGACTATTGCACCTGACAGCACAGTTTAGGGATGAGGTGAGCAGCCAACAGTGGCAAAGAAACAGGTTAGGGACTTTTAGAAAAGCTGAACATGTACAAGTCCATGCAGCCAGACACGGTGCACCCAAGGGTGTTCAGGGAGTTGCCTGATGTAACTGCAAAGCCACTGGCCATTATGTTTGAAAACTCATGGCAATCAGGAGAGATCCCAAGTAATTAGAAAAAAGCAAATGTAGTGCCCATCTTTAAGAAAGGGAAGGAGAAGGATCTGAGGAACTACAGACCTATCAGCCTCACCTCAGTCCTTGGAAAAATCATGGAGCAGGTCATTAAGGAATCCATTTCTAAGCACCTGGAGAAGGTGATCGGGAACAGTCAGCACGGACACATGAAGAGCAAGTCATGCCTGACCAACCTGCTTACTTTCTATGATGAGGTGACTGGGCCTGTGGATGTTGAGAGAGCAGTGGGCATGATATAGCTTGATTTTAGCAAGGTTTCTGGTATAGTCTCCCACAACAAGCCACCTAAGAAAATCCAAGTTGGATGAATGGACTGTAAGGTAGGCAGAAAATTGGCTGGATCATCAGGCTCAAGGGGTAGTAATCAATGGCTAGATGTCTAGTTGGCAGCTGGTATCAAGTGGAGTATCCCAGGGGCCAGTCCTATGGCCATTTTTGTTCAATATCTTCATCAACAAATCTGGAAGACTGGATGGAGTGCACCCCCAACAAATTTGCAGATGACACCAAGTTGGGTGGAGTAGTAGATACATTGGAGAGTAAGGCCCCAATAAATTGGAGGATTGGGCCAAAAGAAATCTCATGAAGCATAATAAGGACAGGCTCAAAATCCTGCACTTAGGACAAAATAATTCCATGCATTTGTACAGGCTGGGGACTAACTAATTAAGCAGCAGCTCTGCAGAAAAGGATCTGGGAGTTACAGTGGACAATAAGCTGAATACGAGTCAACAGTGTACCTTTGTTGCCAAGAAAGCTAACAGAATACTGAACTGCATTAGTAGGAGAGTTGCCAGCAGATTAAAGGAAGTGATTATTTCCCTCTATTTGGCATTGGTGAGGCCACATCTGGAGTACAGTGTCCCCCCGTTACAAAAGGATGTGGGCAAGTTGGAGAGAGTCCAGCGTGGGCAGTGAAAATGGTTAGATGGCTTGGGAGCATGACTTAAAAAGAGAGACTGAAGAAACGGTCTTATTTAGTCTAGAGAAGAGAAGACTGAGGGAGAATTTAGTAACAAAGTTCAACCACATGAAGGGTAGCTCCAAAGAGACTGGTGGCAGATGACAGAACAAGGAGCAATGGTCTCACATTGCAGCAAGGGAACTTTAGGTTGGATATTAGAGAAAACTCTCACTAGCTGAGTAGTAAAGCACTAGAACAGGTTACCTAGAGAGGTTGTGGAATCTCCGTCCTTGGAGGTTTTTAAGAGCCAGATATACAAAGCCTTGGCTGGGATGATCTAGTTGGGGACAGTCCAGGTTTGATTAGGGGTTGGACTAGATGACTTCCTGCGGTCCCCTCCAACCCTCATTTTCTATGATTCTGATTCAGTGACTCCTTGGGCCAACACAAAAATAGCTTTCATGGGAAACATGAGGACACAGATCACATTTTAAAGCCTGTTAAATAACCAGATTATTTTAGGGATACTGATTTATTTCAGGTACACAAAGAGGGTTTCTAGAAAATAGGAATGTATCAGGTTTAGGGTGGGAAAGAGACCTAAAGCAGTCTGGCCTTCCTGATCTTAGCTGAGGCAAGGAAAATGGAGACTACCTATCAGGGATATGACCAGAACAAAGGAGACCAAGGCTTGACCATAGAAGGTCACAACCAAGGGCATCAGGAAAAGACAAGGTCGGGTAAGCAAGAATCCCCGTTAAGAATTAGATGATCAGGAGCAGGCAGGTAAGGAGGCTCAAGGTCTGTAAGGGACCGGGATACATGCAGCCACCCTGGGTACAACCACAGGCCAGGAGATATTAGGAAAAAGGATCCTGACTGGAGTCACAAGCAAGGGGGTCTGGAACAGGCAGCTGTATATGTACAGGACATGGGCAATCACCAAACTAAACCATGAGCCTGGTGCCCGATGTTAGAGAACAAGGGTCTGGACTGGAGTCTAGACCACAAAGGATGAAAGAGCTAGCAAGGCAGTCTGGAGTACAAGGGAGTCAAGAAGCCACCAAGACAGCCTGGAACAAGGAATCTGCAGACAGGAACCAGGAACAAAGGTGAAGCTTGGAAGTTAAGAAGCAGGACATAGGGAACAGCAGACCATGAACAAACAAGCAGGAACTAGGACACTAGGAACAAATAGGCAGGATCCAGGGACTGGAAACCTAGGAATCAAAGTAGGAACCAGAAAATTAAGAACAAGGATTGAAACGTCCAAGTCTATACTGAGAAGCATCTGTTTTCCTGAATAGCCTCTTGAAAGAGGGATCTAAAAGAGATGCTGCTTAAAGGCAGGCAGCCAAACCCATGCAGACAACTGCAGTCAGCTGAGGAGTATTTAGGCCACTGGAAGCCAAGCTCAGGGCAAGATGGAGGCAATTTAACCTGTTTGTTCCCCTGGCTCCTGACACTGCCAACACCATTGAAACATGTACAGATCAAATATCAAATTATCAAAATCAGATGTCTTATGTTTAAAATATTTGACAAATTTAATATTAAATTTAACCAATCCCTAATTTTCACTTTATCTAAACTCAAAGGAGCTCTGTGACTGTCTTAATTTGGTTCTGATAGACTGTCAGGCACAAAGTTTCTCTTTTGTCTTACAAAACTCTTCACCAGAGTCAAACTCTGCATTCAGGAATAATAAAATAATTCTAAATAATAGAGTGAAGTTTTAAGTTGCATAGCTTCTACTGTTCATAAATACTGCTGCTGAAGTTAAAGTCTTCTGTTGAGTGAACTTTCATAGAAAGCATTGTAGGAAGAGGTAGAGCAGTCAAGCAGCAGGATACTGCATCTGATCACAGGATACTTTTCAAAATCCAGAGGCTGTAACAGAGCCTAGCAGAGGGTATGAAAGCCTCACATCTCAAAGCCTAGAATTTTAACTTTAGATTTAGATTTACCTATAGATCTTGAGGTTAATGTCATAAAATAAATCTCTAAATGATAAAGCTAGAACAATGAGCCTGATAGCTGAGAAAGTTGCTGGCAAGAACTTAGTTACACCATCTGCAATTTAATCAGCTGCTAGCCTCAGTTTTGTAACTATTTAAATTTAAAACATTACGGCAAGACACAGAAGTTACACATAACTCAGTTTAAGTGATTAGAAACTGGTTTAAACCTGTAACAGAACAGAAACTCAGTGCACATAAACAAGTTTCAAAATGGATAAAACTGATTTAAGGTAAACCTAGTTGAATGTAGTATCAGACATAACTGATTTGGGTCAAACTGGTTTATGAAACTTCAGTCCCAGTCCCCTCCCTGGGTCAAGCTAAATCAGAATACCAGCATCCCAGCATTTTGCAGCCCTGGGCTGGGCTGAGCTGTACTATCTTCTCCAGAGAGAGCAGGGCTCGCTCTGCCCCTCTGCTTCCTAGCTGGAGCAGTGAGGGTTGGCTGACAACGGGGTGAGGGGTGGACAGGACAACAAGCCTAGGTGGGGATGCGGCCCAATCTGCGGGGGGACTAGGCCAGGAAAATACATGCTATGGGCATTCAACGACACTATATTTAAAAAAGATCACAATATGAGTTGCCGACATTAAGGTCAGCACTCTTATTTTTCCTATTTTCTTCTCCCAGTCACTTACTTTCTAATTTTTATCTTTATTCTGTCTTTCCTTTGTTCCTCATATCGTCGCATCATCTTGTTTCTCACCTCTGTCGTTTCTTCTTTTCAATCTTCTTCTGTCTTGTTTTCTGCTTTTGGTGTCAACCAAATCAGGAGCAGCTGTTAAGCCAAGCAGTTAATAGTCTCATATATGGGAGGAAATTGGAGAGAAGCTGACCAGGATTGTAAATCAAAATCCAGGTATTTCTGTCTTCTTTAGCTGACCCTTGGACCAGGCCATTTTCTGAGAAATTAATAAAAATCCTTATCTCCAAATACAAATTCAGCTTCTCGCTCTAAGCAAAAGAATCTGCCTTTCTATTCCAGATTTATTTCCTGCCTAAACTAAATATTCAGCCTCTCTTTCTGCCATCTCTTTCTATCTAGCTGTCAGTTCAAGCTCAGCCTGGCAAAAGCAGATCTTCGCTCCCTGCTTCTTCCTGCCTCAATCACTGTGGACAACTTTGCCATCCTGCTTCTCACTCAGGCACATGACCTAAGAATCATCTTTGGATCTTTAGTATTTCACATCTAGACATGTCAAAGTCTTGCAGATTCTTTCCAAGCAACATCTCTAAGATACAGCTTTTACTATCCAGCAGCACCAGAGCTAAAAGGTAGCTTGTTCATCATCTTATTATCTCATGTTTCATCATCTCATATCTTGATCACTGCAACATCATCTTCTCTGGCCTTGACAAATGCGATCTTTCCTGTTCATATTGCTTCAGATTGCTGCTGCAGAGATGATTTTCCTAGCTAGTGACTTTGAACCAAGTCACTCTCCTCTTTATATAACTGCCCAGATGGCCCCTTCTTTACTAAATCAAATGTAAGCTGCTTGTTTTTTTTAAGTTTTAGGCCTTTCAAAGCCTATCACCATCACATCTATCATCTCTTATTCAGTTTCAAGAATTTGACTCCCATCTCTGACTTACCCATGATACCAGCTTCTATTGTCCCTACAGTAAGTTTTCAAAAACCATCAGTTTTGGCCCATCCTGCCCCTCATGCTTGGATAGAGCTCTCCATAAGCCAGTAGTCACCAACCAGTAGATCATGATTGACTGGTTGATTGTTAAGTCTCTGACAGTCTCTCAGTCTCATTTTTTTCAAGCTAAAGTTAGGCATCTTGGTTTTTTCAAGCTAAAGTTAGGCACATCCCATTCCTTCCAGTAGACATTGGGTGATTTGGCTACAACGTTCCATCAGGTGTTTGATTTACGAAGTAGTGGAATTGATATGGAGATAATTACCATGCAAAGTGACATTGAATTGAAAGCCAGATCAAGGGACAGCAATTTTGTGGGACTCATAAACCGAGAAAAGAACCCCTTTCTATTGTCCTGTGCTTTAAAAGTGAAAGCTTACTTTGGTTCCACCTATCTGTGTGAGATGGCATTCTCACAAATGAAGATGATCTAGTCCAAGTATCGCACCCACCTCACAAATGCCCGTCTGCAGGGCTGCATTCAGCTAGCTGCTTCAAACTACAACCCAAACTTCAAGACACTGGCAGATAATGTGCAGTCATAAGTGTCACACTAAGACTCGGTAAGTAGGGAAAAAGTATAATTATGTATAGTAAGCACTTGATCTCAGCTTTCTATAACATAAATGAAAAAAATTATTTCTACATTTTTTGACGTAGATCCTAGATTGCACTTAAATTCAAAAAGTGATCTTGTGCTTAAAAAGTTTGGAGACTGCTGCCATAAGCCATTTGATAAAGATTTTCATTATTCTCTTTCAAATCCTTCTTTCATCAGTCCCATGGGACGCCCATGCTCGTTACGTCTTTCATCAGAGGCATGGGACGCCCATGACCGTTACGGGACAGGGCGGTTCAGGTGAGGGAGATCCCCTGCCCTCCATAAATGCTGACCTCGTGAAGGAACATCTTGAGAAGCTGGATACCTTCACGTCATCTGGCCCTGACAATCTACACCCCAGGGTACTCAAGGAGCTGGTGAGCATCATAGCCCAGTCCCTGGCACGGAACTTTGAAAACTCCTGGCGCTCTGGTGAAGTGCCTGAAGACTGGAAGAAGGCCAATGTGGTGCCAATCTTCAAGAAACGAAGGAAAGTGGATCCAGCTAACTATAGGCAAATCAGCCCAACTTCTATCCTGGGGAAGATCTTAGAAATGTTTATTAAAGAGGCCATCCTTAATGGACTGGCCGACGCCAACATCCTAAGGGACAGCCAGCACGGGCTTGTTGCAGGTAGGTCCAGATTGCTTGACCAATCTCATTTCCTTCTATGACCAGGTGACCTATCACCTGGACAAGGGAGAAGAGATTGATGTCATATATCTTGACTTCAAAAAAGCCTTTAATCTGGTATCCCATGATCACCTCTTGGCAAAACTGGCCAATTGTGGCCTTGGGTCCACCACGATCCGCTGGCTGGGAAACTGGCTCCGTGGTCGGACCCAGAGGGTAGTAATTGATGGCAGTCACTCATCATAGTGTCCTGTGACCAGTGGGGTCCCATGAGGCTCTGTCCTTGGACCCATATTGTTCAACATCTTCATTAATGATGTGGACATTGGAGTCAGGAGCGGACTGGCCAAGTTCGCCAATGACACCCAACTTTGGGGGAAAGCATCCACGCAAGAAGACAGGCGGGTGACCCAGGCTGACTTGGACAGGCTCAGCAAATGGGCAGATGAGAACCTGATGGTGTTTAACACTGAAAAATGCAAGGTTCTCCACCTTGGGAAGAAATATTATAGGCTCAGCAGTGCTACACTGGCTAGCACTACGGAAGAAAGAGATTGGGGGTCATCACTGACCACAAGATGAACATGAGCCTTCAATGCAATGCTGCGGCTAGTAAAGCAACCAAAATGCTGGCTTGCATCCACAGAAGTTTCTCAAGCAAATCCCAAAATGTCCTTCTCCCCCTGTACGGAGCTGGAGCATTTACGTCCAGTTTTGGGCTCCACAATTCAAAAAGGATGTAGAGAAGCTTCAGAAAGTCCAGAGAAGAACCACATGCATGATCAGAGGTCAGGAAAACAGACCTTATGAAGACAGGCTGAGAGCCATGGGGCTCCTTAGCCTGGAAAAGCGAAGGCTCAGGTGTGATCTGATGGCCACCTATAAGTTTATTAGGGGTGACCACCAGGATCTGGGGGAACGTTTGTTCACCAGAGCACCCCAAGGGATGACGAGGTCGAACAGTCATAAACTACTGCGAGACCGTTTCAGGCTGGACATAAGGAAGAATTTCTTTACTGTGCAAGCCCCAAGGTCTGGAACAGCCTGTCATCAGAGGTGGTTCAAGCACCTACACTGAACACCTTCAAGAGCAAATTGGATGCTTGCTGGGATCCTATGACCCCAGCTGACTTCCTCTCCTTCAGACGGGGGGCTGGACTCGATGATCTTCCAAGGTCCCCTCCAGCACAAATGTCTATGAAATCTATGAAATTCCTAAATGCGTCTCTAAACAGAAATTATAGAATCATAGACAAGTAGGGTTGGAAGGAACCACCAGAGGTCATCTAGCCCACCCCCCTGCCTGAGCAGGATCATCCCTATCCAAACCATACTATACAAATCCATATCTAAACAATTTGTAAAACTGCTATCAAATGGATTTCAGCAGATGCTTAAGTACTTTTCTGAACTCCGGTCCTAACATATTTCTAAAGTCCAGGGGGATAGGATAAATCTGAAGTTATACAAATAATGAAGGGAGGTGTGGGAGTATGTCACAGAGGGACTGACTTCTTCAATAGGGAGTAGGAGAAATCCATCTCTACTTGCTTAACTGCTTCCTATTAGAGGTGGAAAAAAGAACACCTGGGTTATGTAAAGGATCAGGCATCAGTTCTGAAGGAAGAGCCAGCTGGGATCTGGATTCACTGAAGACCAAGTACATTGCCACAATAAGTTCAGAGAGCAGTAGAGAGCCGGTAAAAGCCTCAGGCCAGAAGACATATGGAAGAAAGTCTGCACATAAAACCTGGAGCCAAGGGAAAAAGGAAGGTCAAAGAGGATTATTCTGTGGGCTGATGTTGTGGACAAGGATTCAAAAAGATCTCTGCAGCTGGTAGCATCCCAGAGCAGGCTGGTTTAAACCGCCTCCAAGCCAAGCCCTGCTGAAAATACCCTACCATTTGTTTTGATTCTGTGCATGCTCAAGCCCAGAAATGAGGCCCTCTAGCTGCCTTAGAGTAGGCACTGAGCCCAAGGCTCTCTTCTCAGGTGCGTTTACTGGTATATACTCCTTGCTCTAAGGTGACCATGTTGTCCCATTCACAATATTGGGCAGGCACAGAGTAAACAGCTGGTCCATGCTCAGGGCTCAGATAAGACCCAAGGGCCTTACATTCAGTATGGATGGAGGTTGGTTTTGTACTGCTATTTCAACACCAAGCATCAGTAGGCAGCTAAACCTGGAATCCTCAATTCTGAGTGAAGAGGAATGCTGAAGAGACCAACTATTACATTACAGAGCAATTTTATCTGATGGCTTCACTTTAGAAGAGGCTCAGTCCTCCACATGAGCATTACTGGCCTGAAAGAATAGGGATGAAGTTTTTGTGCAATCTTAAAGGAAAGGTAGGACTCTGGAGGGATCATCTCCAGCAGTGGAGAGGTTCTCCCAAGAGACCTACCAACACAGTATTTGTTGAACATTAAAACAATTACTCATTTTTAGAATGGCAGCAATAAGTGGATCTGAAAGAAGGTCTGGATGGAGAGCTCACCTAACAGAAGAGATATCAAAACAAATAGTGCAAAATCATAAGGTATGTCTAGATTACATGCTAACGTGTGGTGAAACAGATCAGGTATGTCTACACAGCAAGATAGCTCATATACAAGAAGCAGTCTAGATGCAATAGAAGCTAGCTCACATGGCCCCAGTGTGGCACTAGCATGATGATTATGTAGACTATTTCTGGCACCTAAGATAGCAATATCTGTGCTACATTCACTTCAGTATCTAGTGTAGAAATATCTGTTAACCACAAAGCAGGAAAGGTCAATAAGTGAAGTAGGCCAACAGACAAGTCTACAGCCTGGCTTAAATGGCTGCCACCACCGGGCAACAGCCATTTCAAGTATTTAATATTCATAGTAGCATTGTTTAGGGAGGGGACTCAATTATTTAAATACAAATATTGGAAAATTGTTGTTCACATCTGAACTGAATATGAATGAAAGATTTATCCTATCCGTATGGAAAAACCTGTTGTCCTGAACATACCAATTGTTCTAAGCAAAAGTGTAGCTTCCCAGAGATTTAAATAAAATAAGTAGTTATTGTCAATCAAAGAGCTATATGGATCTGTTACCAGTATAGTTAACACTCATCATGTCTATTATGTTTGATGACATTTTCTCATTTTGTTTTTTTTGACCATCCCAGTAATGACTCAATAATGGTCAGCATGCTGGAATTTTGCCAGAACTGCATTTACTCCAGACACTAAACAGGGTGTAAAAGGGCCACACAGGATAACTGGTGAAATTGCTAGATTCTACCACACAAAGTGGTTGTGGCAGAGCACCTTTGGTGCCTGCCACTTCAAGGTTTGAGAACAGGCAGCAGGGAAGCCTGCAGGTGTCAGCTAGCCCTGTTGAGGCAGTCCCATGACTGCAAGAGAGCCCTGGGATAGTAGGAGACGGCTAAGTAGCATGCATTTTAGATCCAGGGTCTCAGGAGTGAGTCAGCAGTCTGCTGCTGCAGCCAAAGGAAAAACATCTGCCTGAACTGCTGCTTGAAACATCCTTGGAGGTAAAAGCAGGAGTTATGGCGATGGCAGGAGGCTCCTGGTCCTGGGTATGACTGAAAACTACACCCTGCTAAGGAAGGATGGGCTGGTGAGACTGCCCATGGCAGAGCAGTTCCCCAGAAGTGCCAGGCCAATTGCCTCCCCAGTGAAATGCAGGTAGGGGCACCTTATAACCCCAGCCTCCACATCCTGGTGGGTCACCCATACCTAGGGACAGGCATGGGGGCCAGGCACATCTACAGACACCTGAGCCCCATGGGGTGTACGACCCTGGAGGCCCCAGTGAAAGGGGCAGATAGATAAAACAGCCCTAGTGAGGGGGCAGAACTTTGTGGTGGCCTGCACAGAGTAGGGTGCACTGCTGCAGCCTGAAGGCTTATGCGTAAGTGGGTTAAAGTACAGTTGTAAGCATGATCTGAAGGGCTGCACCGGGAGGTGCTGAGTAGGGCTGCAGTGGTGGCCTGAAGGGCAGCATACAGGCTAACCTCCACAAGTATGCAAATGTATGAAGTTGCCCAGCCAGGGACTAGGGGCAGAATCACCGGTATATGAGGCAAGGTCGTACCATGTAGAGTAGGGAAGCTCGACCTGAAGGGCTGCATGGAGAGCAGCCAGCATGCAAGTAGTCAAGTCTGATGGCCCAAGTAGGGCTGCTCAGGGGAGCAGGGCAGCAAGAGAGTGACCCAGTGATGGGCGGTATGAAAGAGGCCGTGAGAGTGGGCAGAGTGAACGAGTGGGGTGGTATGGAAGTATGGGGCCAAGTGAAGGGCAGAATGCAACTGACTCAGCATAGGACTGAGTTTGGCGCAGCCTTAAACCGGAGGTGTAGTAATAATCTGGATGCCATCTGTGAGGCATAGAAAACAGTATAGGGATGGCCACGTACAGCACCTCCTGGCACTGGGGCATTAAAATAGGCAGCCTCCCTCATTTAACAACAGTTCATTAAACCAGCAAGTCATGACAGGAGAGACTGGGCAGACTGGCTCAGAGACAGGTGGGCAGTCTGAGGTTGAGACCCAGCCCTGAGTTGGCCTCCTGTCATAGTGGTAAAGCCCCAAGACTGTAAAAGACACTGTGACTTCAATCTTCTGAAAGCATGAACATAAGAACTGCCATTTACTGGGTCAGACCATAGAAATATTTTACCCAGTATCCTATGTCACAGTGGCAGAGAGTGGATGATTAACAGGGTATGACCAGGATTTTTTCTACTGTCAGATTTAATACTAAGTAGCCTAAATACCTCATTTTGATCTTGAGAGTCAACACAAGTTTACAGGAAAACCTCTGATCATGGTTAAATTTCAATACTGAAAAGTTAAGAAAGAATTTTGATGATGATAAATTGGGATTACTGCTCTTGAGGAAAGTAACTTGCTTTCAGACTCTTCTTTTCTGGAACTTAAAAATTAGTGCTATTTTGGATTCTGAAAAGACCCAGAAATCTTAGAATGGATATAAATAGCACAGAAGATGCATTTCAGAACCATATCTGCACACTAAGGTTTGGCAAGATAGTTTCTACCCTTCAGAGAGATCAATAAAGGAACCATTTAAAATGGGCAGCGAGGAAAATAACAGTTTCTTTACAATATACTGAAGAGCAAGAATCATTAAGGGATTATCTTTCCACAGATCATAATGGATTTAATATTCAGCCCAAAACAAAACTGGATTTAGATCAGAAGTTTACTATAAAGCCTATACTGATACTAGGTAAGATTTTAAAACAAACTATTTGGCATTGCTCTAACCCTTCTCTCATTGGAGACAGTAAAACCACAGCTGCTAATTGCTTTTCAAAAATCTTAGTCACTGTTAATATGCTGGATGAGAGAGCAGCTTATTTCCAAAATAGTTATCTCAGTAACTGAAGACTGTTATTGTTTAACTAAAAAACTCCTCAGTATTAAAATTCAGAATTGTCAGGGCAAAGAAAGCATTTCTGATCTGAAAGTAAAAGGAACATAAGAATATACACTTAGGCCTTTAGCAATCTTCTTTTCCAATGAATCTGAAGAACTTTTGCAAGAACAGGTGCAGACAGAAGATGAGCCTCTTATATGCCCTTCAACTCAAAAAGAATCTGCATCTATCTTTGCTGGGTCTCTCTCTCTCTCTCTCTTTCTACTATGTGCAAAATAAGATACTGAATTAAGGAAGCTAGATTTCTTGGTATTTTCCTTCTTACAAAGTAAAATGTTTGGGATGAACTGTAATTAGAGCTGACATATTCTAGTGTCTAAGAAGAAAAGATTTGTAACTGAAGAAAGAAGTTCATAATTGTCATCTCTAAAAATCCTGAAATGGATTCAGGAGAACAGGAACGTATGGAGGGGGGTGTAATTTGTTTGTTTTTCTTAACTTGTCTATTAAGAATTTTGCCATTTTTACTAACAGCGTATCAACAATAACAACAACAACAACAACAACAACAACAACAACAAAACTGAACGCTGACAAGATTGTCTCATAAGATTAAGCCACTAATCTAGGACAACTAGAAAATATTTACTTAAAAAATCGTTTTACCCTCATATAGAAGACAAAATATTTTTAAAGGATATTATTTCATCAGAACTAATGGTGTTTAGTTATATACATAACATTACTGGAAGACTTATATTTAATGTGCTACTATAAACATTAAATGCTTAAACAGGCATAGTTTATGCTGAGTAGTTTATTCTATGCTGTTCTACAGCTGCCGTTTTACAGGTTTAAAACTAATAAGAGAAATTTTTTTTTATGCAACATGTAGTTCGCAGTTAACTGATAGAACTCATTATCACAGAAAGTTGTAGAGGCAGATAGTATAGCCAGTTTCAAAAAAGGAACTAAACAGGTTCATCAATGACAGACCTTCATTAACAGCAATTAAACAGAACAGTCGGGTATGCATCTAAAAACCAATGATCAGAGTCATAATCAGGCAATTCGGTGCCCAGTGCAAGTTAACTGCAAAGCACCTATGCACTGTATCAGTGGTTTTCACAACCAGTGTTCCACAGACACTGGGGCTAGGGACAAACATTCAAAAAGCCTGAACCTCAACTGACTTCATCTTTGCAGATTCTTCTAACCTGGCTAGGCTGAACTGGTTTGTAACTGTACAGACATTCCCTTTGGACTGAAGAAATGCAAGTACATGCCTACAGTGGCTCAGGCTAGAAGCTGGCGGGTGCTAAAGGAGCCCTCCCTTCCCTTCTACAGTGCTGAGCTGAGAGGGGCATGGCCAGGCCCCAGCAGGATGCTCTGATTAGGGAGGGGTCCCTACCCTCACTGATAACAGAACATTTATCAGCTCTGTGATCAGCATTTATCACCCCATCAGAAAACACAAGTCTCTCTCATTAGTTCAAGCTCCTCTTAAACAACATTCTCCAAGGAAGGAATGGAGGGACATTACTAGCTACCTGTTGATTAGCTCCAAAAAGCCCTAAGGGGATACTGTGCTGTCTACCTTTGTCCTGTCTGCCTTACACAGACACCTCTCAGCATTAGCTATCATACCATATGCTGACTATGGTCCGTGCTGCGGGAGGGAGGGAGGGGGGAATCTCTGCTTGGGCAGTGAGCAGCGAGGGGGTGTGGGACAGGGAAAGCCAGGCAGAAGCTTCTGTGCCTGCCATCTCTGCTGGAACTCCAGCCAGGGAGCAGTGGGGAGGGGCCAACCCAGCTCTCTGGAGCAGACAGCCCCACCCAGAGCTGCAAAGCATTTGGAATGCTGGGGGGGACAGACACTGCATAAACCAGTTTGACCCAAATCAGTTAAGTCTGATACTACTTATCTCAAACCAGTTTCAGACATTTTCAGACTGGCCTATGTACACTGAATGTCTGTTACAGGTTTAGCCCAATTTCTGATCACTTAAACTGGGTTATGTGTAATATCTGTCCCTAGCCTGGAAGTCCACAGAATATGTCTAAAGGGTCCACAAAAGATGACTGTGATCAATCAAAAGGATGTGAATACCCCCACTTACAATTCAAACGGATCCACAGCTCCATTCAAAAGTTCCAAAGTGGTCTGCAGATGGAAAAAGGTTGCAAACCACTGTACTATCTCTCATTACTGTTATTTGATTTGGAACCTCTGTATGAGGACACGTGGTACCAGTGCACCACTTGTAGGATCCTTGCTACAGTACAACTAATGGTGGTGGATGCCAGAGAGCATATGAGAAAGGATAGATAATTCTAAACACACTATGTTCTTGCTCCAAAGCCTCCACTCCTGTCACTCAGAGATATGGGCTAGACAGACCATTTGTCTCATCCAGTATGTCCTTTTCTATGTTCTTATGTACTCCAATTGTAAAGAACATCTTCTCATTTTAGAGCATGGTATTGGTGATGATGGAAACAAACTACCATGAAGGCAAAAGAAGGCCCATGGGTCCATCAGCTTCTGGGATGAAGACAGGGCTTGATTAACGCCTAATAAGCAGGGATCCTGCTTTTCCCCGATTAAAAAACCCTGCAAATTCTCTGCTAAAAAAAAAATCACAAATTGTCTAATAAAAAACCCCAAATCCGTGATTAAAATTAAAGGGCCCCCACAGTCCCACTCATGCCTCTCACTTCCCACCCACAGTCCCCGCAGCCTTGCTGGTGCCCCTTGACCCCCACCCAGAGCCAAAAGACTCAGGGTTTACCATATAATACCAGATGGGCCCCAGCAGAGTCAACAGCGTTTCAAGCCATGGTGACCCCACAGCTCAGCATTGCTAAGTATATGTGTTTACTGCAGATACCTCCCCACCCCCACAAAGGATCCATGTGCTAATTAGCCCCTCATAACTGGAACTGGGTGTTCTTGACACAAGGTCTGGGATCCTCCAAAACTTTATATGCAGATGAAGTGCAGGGCAATCTGGTCTGGCTCAACGTCATGGAGGGCAGGGCCACACTAATCATATGTAAGAGTATGACAGAGGGGGCAACAGAGGGATTCTGGGTGAACTGTTTGGGACATTTAAGGCTGATGAAGAAACAGAAGTCATTAGAAATGGGAAAGGAAGGCACAGCTCAGCTTTGGGAATAAAGAAGTCAGAATGTATTCAGTGTTGTGACTCAACATGATTTGAAAGACTTAGCAGTGATGACAACTGAGCACAATGAGCACTAACATATATCTTACTCAGATGGGCTGCACTAACCTATCCTTGTGGTAGGTTCCCATCACTGAATTTGCACAATATGGGCCATGTGTTTTATAGACACACTCAGTGTCAGCTGCATTTAATCAACTATGGTTTCCATTACTGAGCACATGCTGCTTTTGGCAGCAATTTAATGATAGATAGGCAGCAGTTTAATGATTTAATGAGGTTTCCTTGTATGCAAATAAGATAAGGGCTTTTTTCTCCCCATGCTGATTTGGGGGAAAATCCTCATCTTGTTTTCCAGTATATACGGTAACATTAAAGCAAAGATAAAAATCTAAAACTTATAAATACACCAGGAACAGGTGTAGTTTCTTTTTAAGAGTGGTCAGAGAAAAAGAGTATTAACATGAATTGATTTATATAGACATGCCTCTTGAGGTATTTAAAATCCTTCCTAACAGGTTCTTTTTTAGTAAAAAAAATAGATAACTCCCTGATAACACATGGAGAAAAATATTAAATTTTTAAATGCGAGACAAAAATCTCAAATAGCCAAGCTGAAAATTGCCGTCTTATACCATGAAAGAAGTAAAACCCCTCGAGCAACTTTTATATACAACATTGAAAGTGTCCCCAAAATATAAAAAATACAAATATCTATTCAAAACACTAACAATAAGGCAATGATGTCAAACATACAAGCCATAGGATGGATCTGACCCACAGAGCCACTTCATCAGGCCTGCTACTGGTGGGGCCAGGGAATTTTGGGACATAGCCAGGGTGGGACTTGCCTGGCTCTGTGCCAGAATCTAAACTTATTGTACAATTTCTCTGAACATATTTCCCCATTAAAATAGCAATGTCTACTTTCAGCGTTAACTCAAACTGATTCACCATTTCAAAGAGGGGGGTTTTTTTTAATTCAAATAAAGTAATAAGACTGTATCTGTGAAACCTTGACATCCCAACAACAGCTGGGGTCAAGCAAAGTTTTTAAAATAAGAAAATGTCTGGGACTAGCACACCCCAACTTCTAGCAGAACTTACAAAATGAACATTAGAAGATTTAAAGGAGTTTGCAGGCTTTGACAGCTTTGGCTACCAGGTTTGAAAGTGTTCCATATTCCACTGTCCTTCCCACCCCATCCACATGGAGAGCATACAGTTCTGAAATGTGAATTCATTTTTAATCCTATAAAAACTGTCAGCCCTCTGATGAATTTTACAAATATCATCAGCTGTCTTCCCATAAAATATCCTATTAAAAACGGTATTTATTCTCATTAACTATTAGGATTTCAAATGGTATAACTTTTAACTATAAAAATAATTAGAGACATTTTTTCTGAGCAAATTCAGAACTAACACTAGCAAGACAAATTAAGACAGAAATTGCAAAAATCCCATTTCTAGTCTTTTCTTAAAGACAACAGACTTACAGTAAAATTAATAGCTGAAACCTAAAAAGATTATTCAAGCTATAGTGGCTTCTACTGCATTGTTCTATTTGTTTCCACTAAAATTCCAACTGCTATCCTAAACTGTAAGCACTTTGGGGCAGGAAATGTTATTTGTTTAACAAAGCCCTTCTACTATATAGCACTATGTACACATATAGAACTATATAAATAGGAGGAGAAGAACAGGCAGTTGCTTGTCAATCTACTTAAACCTACTGGATGTCTTTTGCCATTACTGTCATTTTGATGATTTCAATAGCCTAGTCAATTCATATAATTCATTCTATCCTTCATTTCTTCTCCACATCTCAAATATGCAGCACTAATCCTCCAGATTCAGCATAGGAAAAAAGATGTGCAAGACCTCAGATAAAGCTTAAATCACAACATTTTAAACCTTTAGCATAGGCCTGTACAGACTTCTGCTGACCTGTCAGACTCTACTGTAATTAAAAAGTTAAAGTTAGGTTTGAAACTTTTGTAGGTTTAGGGCATTTAGCCTCTCAAATTAATTGCTTACGTTACTAATCATATTGATATTTTGTGACTTTCAATGGAGATTGACAACTCTCTGACCCAATGCTAATTATAGAAGTGTAATTTTTAATAATATCCATCCCTCCTTAAAAAATTGAACATCATAAAAGCCAAAAGGAATTTAAATACCCTGCATAAATAGTAGTCTAAAGCTAAACAGTCAAAAGTTTCCAGATAATGTGTGCATGTTCAAAATAAAACGACATTAGAAGACTTTTGCAAAAGTAGATCTAATAATAAGGCATTTTTCCTTAAATCAAAAAAATAATTTTATTTACAAAACCCAGTGATTAGATTGTACCTAAAGGAAAGGTAGACTACTTGCCTAACTCTGGTCATGTCACAATCCCTCTGGGTCAATTCATTCTGTTTAACAGCCAGCTGGGATGACAAGCCACTGCAATTAAATTTCAGGTTTTCCATTTGTTTTCTTGCCTCTGTTAAATCAGTTTCCAAATTCTGTAAAGAATGCATTTAAAATGTGTTAAAGCATAGGAACCAGTAATGTTTTTTTTTTAACATTTCTGCATGTAGCATACATGCACGCACACACAGAAATTACCAGACAAAACCTACATTAAGAGACAGTTAAAGTCAAGAGCATGTAATGATAATTTAGGAGGAAAATGTTTCAGGGATATTTTAACTTTCTAACACCAAACATTATAAAACAAGGAAACGCAGAATTACTGGCAAAGTTAGAAGATATATGAACTTGGAAGTTACGGACATGGTAAACAGATGTTCTGCAGAGACATCCTAAAACAACCCTAAGAAAAAAATGAATGTATTTTAATATTTGTGCTCCCAGGAAAGAAGAAGTCTAACTCAATTTTTAATAAATTGATAACGATACAGTAAAGAAGAATTAAGGAAAACTCCTGAAGAATATTTTTTCAAATTACCTTCTTTCAAAACACTCACCATTTCCCATGTTCTCATAGGACCCAAAGCTAAAGACTGTTCTTAAAAATGGCCACTAGTTCCCATTTTTCCCACTGGGCCCCAACTCAAGCTACTATCAGAAAAATGGTAGCTCTACACTATCCAGAGGAAAATAGGAGAACTGAGAAGCAGGTGATCCGGAACTGCTAAAGCAACCTTTGGCCGCAATCTGTATGTTCATACAAGTCAACAAGTTCATAGGAAAGGAGATGGTAGTTATTTGAGAAAGTCACTTCAATTGACGGCAGTCTTACTGAGAGCAACATGAGTGGGCAGCCATTTTAAAAAACTAATTCTTTACAAGTTCCTCTGGAAAACATTCTCTTTCAGTGTCTGCTTCATATATATTATAATAGCAAATTGCCCGTCAAGAATCACAGGGGGAGGCGGGGGGTGGGCAGGGATGGAGTCCCATGTCTGCCCCCCACCTGTCCGGGCTCCCTCTTCCCCCCTCCACCATTTGGGGTTGGGCCCTACTCCCCCTCCCCTGCCACGTTGGGCCCAGACCTGCTCCTCACTTCCCCCCCCCACTGCGTGTAATGTAATGATAATTTAGGAGGAAAACCTAAAATGGTTACTTGGAAGTTACGGACATGATAAACAGATGTTTTACAATATTAGAATACTATTTTAAGTGCAAAAGGTTCACTCCTTTGTAACTATGGAGCTGCATGCATGCAGCCTGATTCTGTTCCTTCCTTCTTTATCAAGGAACACCCCTGCATACGTGCTGTTAGACTCAGCAAATTGCCCTAGGTGTGGTAGGGGGGGCTGAAATCAGCACCTGAGCTGGCCCCAGAAGCCTTACCTGGGGTCCTGGGGGCCTTCCCGGGCTACAGCAGTGGCAATGCAGGTGCACAGAGCCTGGCCAGCAGCCAGGCTATGGTGGCCAGGCTCCGGTTTCAGGTGGCACATGCTGCAGCCACATATGCCACTCTGCTTTTTTTTTTGAGTGGTTTTTTTTAAACTGGAATTTCCTGGTATCTTATTTTGGCTTCACGCTGCAGAGCAGCATGGAGAACCTTTTGACATGCACTGTGTACATGGTGTGGCACCTCTGAGGGGCTGCAAAGTGCATGTGCGCACTTATATTGCAGAACTGTGCAGGAGCCTAACCAGCTCCCAGAACAACTCCTCAGAGCTGCTTTGACTTATGCACAGCATCCCATGGCACACTATGGGCCCTAGAAAGCAGAAAACAGCCACAGACCCAGATCATGCTTGCAATTCATTTGAAGGATAAAAGGTGCAGAAAGAGACCTTTATGCAATATACTAGCTAAGGAAGAACCCAGGTACAGGAGGCTCTCAGGACATTGTTTCTGCTCTTTTCAATGAACTTTTATGCTGCTAGAGTGGTGCATCAGTGAGAATTAGATCTAAGCTGCAAACACAATATTTTAAAATACATGTTAAAAGGAATGATAATTACAGTTGTTACTCGTATTTGCTCTCTTTTCGCTAATCTCTATCATTTGGATTTTTTGTCTAATGCCCCAACCTCCTGAACAACTTCAAACATCTGCTATTAAAAAAAACAAAACAAAGCCAAAATAAAACAACCAACAAACGAACAAAAAACAGCCAACAAACAAAAAGAACCCAACAGCCTATGCCTATTCCTGGTAGTATTTCCTCCTCTTCCCAGTCTATGTGGAATTTTACTACCAAAATAACATCCATTCCTCTAGAAAGAATATGATATCATCCTGGGACAACCTTTCTAAGTCTAAACATTTAACTGCTTAAAGGCTAATATATCAAGACCGGCAGACTAGAAACAGCTGCTTTATCGAAAGGAAAGGCTAGAATCCAACACTACCTACTAGGAGAGAGAGTAGTCACCGTTACTTCTCAGAGGACCTGGGATATTTAGAACTAAGGTATTTAACATCTAGAGGAGATATTTTTAAAACAATGTTAAAGTATTTCACATTGATTAATCCTAATTTTACTTCCCCACTGGGTACTATACTGCTAGATTCAGGACAACTATAAGAGAATAAGTGGGATTGTTTCTGGATCCCGTATCAGCAACAAAACTAATTATGGTCTTTATTACAGGTGATACTGCATAAACCAAAAAGATCCCAGGCTGATTTCCAGAAACCAGGCTGAGTGGTAGCCTTAAAAAAATAGAATACATTTCACTTCCAAACTCAGATAATTTTATATGTCATCTTTATAGTCACTTAAGAACACCACCATAAGTAATAACAATTCCTGTTGTTTAACTTGCCCTCTTAAAAAGACTATTATTAAATACATTTAAGATACAGGGAAATTTGTTAATTTGCAGTCCAGTATGATACAATGTGATAATCTTGTATTTGGCCTGCGAGGATACGAGTATTATTTCCCATACTGTTTAAAAGTACCCAGTTAAAAGCAAATCTGGCATATAACACTGATTCTTGAAAATGTTTAGTAATGGAAATAGGGAAAGACCAGAACACAGGGAAAATTAATTCAAGTTGAAACCCATAAATTTCAATGAAATATTTACAAATTATACATTAACAACAACAATAATGAAAGGTAAACAGTTTAGTAATATGATGTTTCTTAATCCATTTGTACATAATAAGAATGTTAAAAAATGTATTTGGCTTTTCTGAAGTCATAGTCTGCAGCATATTACTTCAAAAGAAAATTCTATTACCTGACTATGCAAAGCTGTTTAAAATGCCAGCTAGTCATTCTCACAATAACCTTGTGAAATAAATCCACTTTACAGAGGAGCAGAAGTGAGGCATAAAGACAAAGTGACTTGACCAACAGCAAAGAGAAATTCTGTGTAAGCTTTACATGCTTAGGTCACTGTAGCAAACCTCTCACTATGGCATATGTTAACATTCATAAAAATCAATTATTTCAAAGTTCTTCACATTATTTTCACACGTGTTGTGGAGAAGTGAAATAATTCCAACAATTTCATTACAGCTATTTCAAAACAGCATCTGACAACCTGAAAAATCACTTGTACAACTCCAATATGCAGTGTTTCTCTGGTGAGGAACAGGCCATTCCACAAATTCATGGAGACTGAAAAACCTTTCCCCCCAACCAAACGAAGAGCCTTGAACTGTAGAAACTGTCCCCCCATGATGAATGACACACTTTCCAAAGCTCTTCTCTAAGCACCATACCTATAACAACCAGAGGCATCACTGAAGAGCAGACTTGGCTGCCTCTGAATCATGGTGTCAGAAAATTCTACCTTCATGTATGCTATAAGTAAATTGCCAGAAAAATACCCCAAATCTTTCTATGCAAGGTACAATTTAGATGTGTAAGACATACGAGTACTGTAGATGATGTTTTACAAAAGTAAAAAAAAAGATGTTTAAGCCTGAATAATGCAAAAAACAACAACAAAACTACTCTGTAGATATATATACAAATACTAGCAAAGTTTTATACCAGTAATTGGTTTATTCCTTAGAATAACTTTAGAATACCTTAAACATGACAATTTTGAAGACAGAATAAAACAAGGAAATAGTGTTTCAATATAATGTATGATATTCTGAGAAAGCACTCACATAAAATGAAAAACGCATAGCACATTTATCATAAACTGTGAATATAACTTTTTAAATATGATATAAAATGAAAAAGCCTCTCACCAAGAGTGGAGCCCTCTGGAGGCTAGGATACAATTTATTCAAACCATGGTTGAAAAGTTTTTAAAATAGTCTTGCAATACAGAAAAAAACCAGTCCATCACATTAAACTAAATTATAACTGAGGAAAAACAACCCCTGAATGATAAGATTTTTAAAGCTGTTTAAAAAAAAGTTACATTTAATCTTAAAATACAGTATCTTTTATTTTTTAATGATTACATTTTAGGATGACTATTTGAAGTCAGTTTCCTGCTTTGCACTATCAATTTTTAAAAAGCTGTGGGTCTTAAGAGAACGAATGTAAATGAATGTCAGTCCCCACTGGTAGATTTGAATATATAACTTGTTATATAAAGAAAATAACATGTACTGTAAATGCCTGGGAGAAGTAGTTCTGAAATAATATCCAGAAGACCATTCCATGTCATACCTTTATTTTGGCATCAATGCCAGATTTTTCTATTCTCCACTGTGCTTCCTGCTTCCTCAGTTTCTCCAGGTCATTTAGCAGGTCAGTGCAGCGTGCATTTAATCCCTTATTTTCTTCTTCCAGATTTTTTATAACCAGTCTGTTTTGCTCTTCCTTCTTCTGTGCACACTCCTTAGTGTCCTGTAGAACAGTACCACAAGGGCCGATAAACAAAAAAAAAGTGAGAACTAATCAGCAAATATAAACTGTGCAGTTTTACCTTCACAGCAGCTTCTTCTATATTTGATGGCCAAGGTCACCTGTGTACTTTTATTGGCCTCTTTCATGCAGGTGGAAGGGTCATATATTTTAGTTGGATGACAGCTTTGATGAGTACACATTTGCAAAGAGACCATTAATTGATCAAGCTGCCTTTGATGCTGTCCCCAGCTATTTTTGAGACCCACACAGACATCCTCCCAGACCTCGGCTTTATCAATTAATAATGCCAGTCCCATCAGAATCTAATTACAAGAAGCCACATCTTCACACTCCTACTTTCTTTGCTCCATTTCCATCATTAACTATTTATCTGAAAGTTATAAAGCTTGGATTTTTAGCTTGAAAGCATCTTTCTCAGAGTTAGTGTGTGAGAAAACTGTAAGGCCTAAGGCAATTTTTCCTCCAAGCTTGTCACTTTCAGTGCCACAAGGGCTGACACCGTTTAAAGTAGTACTTCAAAGCTATGGTCCCATAAAACTATGTACAAGTCAATATACCTTAAGTTCTTGACTTTTATCTTTAAATTTCTGCTGCAAGTTACTGAATTTGTTCTTCAAGAGGGTATTTTCCTCATCTACAGCAAGCTTTCTCTGTACCAAGTTGTTTATCTCCTGTTGCTGTCCTGATATTCTCTATTTAAGACAAGACAAAAAATTAATTAAAACCAAAAATCAGCATTTGTAGTAGAATAATTATTTGCTCTCATTGTCAAAGCCTTGTTTTAAGTTTTATGGTGTGTGACCTTCTAACATGTGGCTTTACATAATTCCTATTGTTGTATCTATATTTAAAATCGTATTTCAAATTGTCAATATGTAACATAATAAAATATAAAGAGAATGGCCTGCGTTCCTTCTGGACACAAGTACAAATGGAATAGGAATTATTCAGATCAGTCTGAGAAGATAAAATGGTTGCAAACCCTTGTGATATTTTTGGTTAGGGATTAAAAATAAGGTTATTTTTGCAATTGCACATGCAGCATATGACAATATAGCCAGAACACAAATTGTCTGAACTCCAGAATTCATAAAAAAATCAAAAAAATTATTAACTGATGGAACTAAAAAAAAAAAGGATAATCATACAACTCAGTTACACCTTGAAAGGCAATAGTCTAATGGAATTTGCATCTGAAGGCAATTAAGACACTGTTGAACAAAAACAACACTTAGTGTACTGTACATAATAAAACCTAACAACTATTAGAAAAAGAAATCCAAGTTTCTGTGTTAAATTCTTTCATTCTTTATTCTTGAGGCTTGCATTTTCCAACCTCCCAGATCATAAACAAAGATTAAAATTTCTTTTCATTCAGAAACAGATACAGTGGCCACTCTTGAAAGTTCATATTTTGTACATGAAAATTAGTAAACCCAATGTTAAGTATTTGCAGTTCTGTTTTATTCCTCTCCTTTTCTTTACAAAAGCAACATTTTTGTTTAGATTTAATTTTTACTACATTAAGTACATCAGACTGAAGACACAGATATTGAACCTGTCTGAAAACAAAATGAAGCAAAGCTAATTTGTTTTCCCTGTTCAAGCTGAATGAAATGTATAAACAATGAGCAGCACAAGATGAAAAATAAACTAGATTTTTTAAAATTATCCCATTATATGAATACTAACACAGGATTTTAAAAATAATTTTCAGTTTAACAGTATTTGTTAAATCTTTAGATGTTTGTGGTGGGGGCCATCTTGTGGCTGGTCAAATCATTGGCCTGCCCACCTGTCTAGGGAAGGAGTTTGCCCACCTCCCTCAGCTGCCACGCCTTTGACACAACTGAAATAGATTTTTATAAGGTGAGAGGCTGCCCATTTAATGCCTGATGCCAAAGGCTCCATACCATCCCTACATGTTGTCTCACAGATGGCATCACTATATGGCTCCAACCCCAAGATGGACCTATTTTATGCCCACCTGGCATTCGGACCCCACTTGAATCCCTCCTTCTCAGACGGTCTAATCTCCACCCACATACTGAGCTGCCAAACTCCCTAAGCCCTTTTTTCCTAGTGGCTGTGGCGCCCTCTGAGACCTCTGGCCTTACTGGCTGTCGCCAGTTGTGGCGACTTACACACAGGGCCCTGAGGGTACAGCGCAGCATATACCTGCATCTGAGCCCTGCTGTGGGGCGAAAAAGGCTTGGGGAGGGCTGCTGCCAGGATGACTCACCTGTAGGTCCCAAGGTGGCAAAGCAAGAGCAGCGTATATCACTGGCATGGCATTTTAGAAGCTCGTGCTCCATGTGCACGCAGGAAGCAACATCATAAAGACATACATGGAGACAGAGCGGGGTGGGCTTTTTGAACTGGCTGAAGACACCAGCACAGAGCCTGCTACAAGAACTACCCGCACACTGGCTCTGCCCCAAGCTTGGGATGCTGAGCCAGGGCAGCGGTTACAAGAAGGACCCTGAGCCTCATGGATCTGAAAGGTAGAGGCTCCAGAACTTTGGCCAGAAGCTAGTCAGCAGGCATCCAGCAAAGGGAATCTGGACATCTGGGGCGCATCCAGACAAACACACACGTGCCTCTTGCAGCATCTCAAACCCTTTTGAGACGCTGCAAGAGGCATGTGCAGGAATGAAAAAATGTTCCCCATGATGCAAACTTGCAGCACAGGGACAAAATTAGATCTCTGGCTATCCAGAGGTCCACTCTGCAGAACAGCAGGGAAAGGTATGGTCTGGAGCAAAAACAGGAATCAATCCTCCAGAAGAAACACTCTGGTTTCAGCCAGAGCCTCTGTGGTGCTCCTGCTGCCCCCGGCGCTGTCCAAGGTAAGTTACAGAATGGGGTGGGGGGGTTTACGGGTCTGGGTGGGTGTGAATGTTTGTGATGAGTGGCAGGTGTTGGAAGTGGAGGGGCTATGGGGAGTGGAGGGTCTCGAGCAGGGGCTACCACACACCTGCCCCCCACCCGACTCTGTGGTACCAGCAGCAGCAAGCAGCATGGCTGTGGCTCTCCTGCAGGCAAAGCGGGCAGTGTCACAGTGCTGTGTGACCTGGGCTCCTACATGCTGAATGGTCCCAGCCTGGCCCACTACTGTAGGAGTAGAAAATGCTCCCTGCCAACCTGATCCAGCCCAGGCCATGCTGGTACTGTGCCTTTCCACAGGAGCCACGCAACCTGCTCTGATGCAAACCCAGACTAGTGAGTCATAAAGTGCTAGGCTGGGTCCTGCCCTGCACCACTTTCCCACCTGCACAGTGGGGCAGGCAGCACAGCTGCCGGAGGCTGGACCCACTGCAGCATGCAAGAACCATCCACCAAGCCATGCTGGGTCCTGCCGGCTCATGCAGGCAGACCAGCCCGGTCCCATGGCAGCAGAACCCAGTGCTGCATGCACGGTCCCTGCACACCGCATTGGGGTCCTGCTGCCATGGGACGGGGTCAGCCTGGCAGACTGAGAGGCCCCAGTGCCGGCACGACCCGTCCCTGCTGGTGTGGTCCCTGCTGCAGAAGGTAAGTTATGGGCCCTGCAGCGGGGGTTGTGGCCCTGCAGGGTGCCTGGGACCCTGTACAGGGGGCCTGTGGCCCTGCACAAGGGGGCTGTGGCCTTCCAGGGGGGAGCTGAGGCCCTGCAGGGAGGCAGTCCCTGTGTTGTGTGGGGGGCTGCACCCTTTCGGGGGCCAGGGGACCCATGAGTCCTCAGCAGCACCCTGACAAGGTCCCCCTACACCCACAGTCCCCCTGCAATCACCTCACACCCACCCACACACCAACTTACATCCCTCCATACCCACCCACACAATCACCTGCATTCCCCCTTCCTGGAAACCCCACACCCCCAAATCACGTACCCATCATTTGCGAAGGAAAGCAAAAGCACACATTCACACACACAGATATTTACAATTTATTTTATCATGATGATGGAGACACTAGTAGGCTTCCAAATTGATTTAACATTCTAAATATATCAATAAAGCATTGCCCAACTGATTGATCTCTCTATATATGTGTGGGGGGCGGGGAGGTAAAGTGGTCTTTTGTTCTAATTGTGGAAGAACATGGATTTTCGGGTATTTTAAAAAATGGATTTCGGATGCTACTGCAGCAGTCCAGCTGCACAAGGGGTAGTGTCCCCAGATACCAATTGGGACCCAGAAGTTCCTAACTATTTGTATCACCCAAATATCGCGGGCTCTGAGGCCCACACAGATAACTATAAGTCCCTATTTTATGGGGTAAATGGATGGATGAAACAACAAAATACTTGGGACAATTAATGAAAAAAACAGAATACGAGTTTTGAGTCAAAGGGTCAAAACGTGAAAGTAAGCGCACCTGAGGAGGACACCAAGCACAGCCCCCCAGGCCATACCCATCGGTCCTCCAAGGCATCCCAGGAGCCGATGGACGCCTCCTACTGGTGCTCTGCCCAGAAACGTGAACAAACAAGTGTGAGGAAAGCAGCCCCACAGTCTCTGGGAACCTCCCTGGCCAAAGCCTCCTTCGTGGTCAAGTACAGGCCCACTTGGCCAGGGCCAGGAGGAAGTTGACCAGGAGGTCCCAGAACTTGGTGGGGCCATGGATGGGGTGACCAAAAACAAAAAGGTGGGGAGTGAAATTCAACTAGAACCTCAAGAGGAGGTTCTGGAGGTGGAGGTGTAGGGGCTGCATCCAGGCGCACTCAAAGGTTATATGCACTCTGCCTGCAGAAGGGGCAGAACACCAGGGTGTCTGTGAAGCTCACCACATACATGCCTGTGGCAATGGAACTATGGAGAAGCCACCAGCTGAGGTCCACAGTGGCTTGTGGGATGAAGGTGGACACAAGGGCGGCATGATGAACAGTGTGGCACACAAGAGCATAGAAGTGGCAGCAATGGACAGTGGAAAAGCGGACTGGTCTGGTGTCCTGCAGGAAGCTTAGGTCATGGAGCAGGGAGCACCGTGAGGCACTGGCCCCACAACAAACTCCAGTGGCCTGGAAGACACGGGGGGGGGTGGGGACCACAGCTGTGCAGGACCTGGTCAACAAAGGCAAGGGCATTAGTAGGGCACATTTCACCCCCTGAACCAGATAGCAGGCTGCACGTGTCATGGGTGGACTCATGTGCTGGGCCAGCGCAGCAGGGTCTACCCACTCCCGCCTACTATAGTCCAGGAGGTCTCCAATATGGGTGACACCAGCCAGGATCAACCTCTGTTGCAACCGAGGGAGCTCTGCCGTTGGGACCTCCAGCTGGGGGTTCCAGGGGAGGGGCTCAACAAGCATGTCGGTACCCTGGGCGACTGTTGTGGGGGACCTGGAGGTGGAGACCAGCCTCCAGGACTGGAGGTGATCCCAGTGGAAATCTGGCAGCCCTTGCAGGTCCTGCAGGGAGAAGTCCCGCAGGCTGAGGAGCTGGCAGTCATATTGGAGCCCTCAGGAGTGGCAGAGAAAAGCATGCCCCAAGTGACCCCATGCCATATGGCTACTGACACCATATAGCAGTCACTGCAGGGCCTGAAGGTGGAACACCAGAACCTGGCTGTGCAGGCAAACCAGACTCCGGCCGCCCTCCCACAAGGGGAGGCTCAGGACCTTAGCAGCGACCCAGTGCCATCGTGGCCAGAAAAACTCCAGCACCTGCCTCTGGAGTTCCACCAGGACCTTAGGGGACACAGGCAAGGTGTGTAACCAAAGCATGGACAGGACCAGCTGATTCAGCACCAGCACTCTCCCATGCAGGGAGAGACATCTCAGGAGCCATGCCCATGCCCTGAGCCACACCATCACCCTTGCCTCCAGCTGGTGCCAGTTCTCCAATGAGAAGGGGTCTGTGAGGGACAGGTATACCCCCAAGTAGAGCAGGGAGCCTGCACTCCAGCAGATCCCATAGACCACAGGTGGGACTGAGCCCACCTGCCACCCATCACCCACCACCACGCCAAAGCTCTTGATCCAGCTGACCTAGGCAGAGCAGGACACCAAGTACAATGCCTGGCAGGCTTCCACCTGTACCATGTCACATGAGTTCTGGACCACGAGGAGCATATGCTGAACAGGACCAGCCGCCCTGCTGGCTCCCATAGCATCAACCCTGCCACCCGCTTCTGCAAGAGAACAACGAAGGGCTCCAGGGCCACGGAGTACAGCTGGCCTGACAGCAGGCAGCCTTGACGCACCCCTCTCCTAAACAGGTTGGAGTCCATCAGGGTCCAGTTAAGCTTGACCAAACGCTCTGCAGAAGTGTACAGCACCTGGGGAGCCCACACAAAGCAGGGCCCGGAGCCAAAGACCTGCAGTGTGCCTGTGAGGTGCCCGTAATCCACTCTGTCAAATGCCTTCTCCTGGTTTCATAGATTCATAGATGCTAGGGTTGAAAGGGATGAATTTGTAGGCGGCCATGGGATTACCTCTCAGCCTTCTCTTGCAGAGGCTGAATAGGTCCAGGTCCCTCAGTCTCTCCTCATAGGGCTTGTCCTGTAAGCCCCTAACCATACAAGTGGCCCTCCTCTGAACCCTTTCGAGTCTATCAACATCCTTCTTGAAGTATGGCTCCCAGAACTAGATGCAGTACTAAGACAGCAGCCTGACCAATGCTGCATAGAGGGGAAGTATCACCTCCTTGGATCTATTCACCATGCATCTGCTGATGCATGATAAAGTGCAGTTAGCTTTGCTGATGATTTCATCACACTGATAACTCATGTTCATTTTGGAGTCCACTATGACTCCAAGATCCCTTTCCACTTCTGTGCTGCTGAGAGGGTCATGCCCCACCCAGTAGGTGTGCTGGATATTTTTGCGCCCTAGGTGTAGCACTCTGCACTTCTGCTTGTTGTACTGCATGCTATTATCTACTGCCCACTTTTCTAACCTGTCCAGGTCTGCCTGCAATCATTCCCTACCCTCCAGAGTGTGCACTTCACTCCACAATTTACTGTCAGCCACAAACTTGGACAGAGTACACTTCACACCCACATCCAAGTCACTGATGAAGCCATGGAAGAGTAGAGGTCCAAGGAGCAAACCCTGCAGGACCCCACTACCCACATCCTTCCAGGATGATACTGACCTGTCTACTACCACTCTCTGGGTGCGACCACTAAGCCAACTTCCCACCCACTGGACCATGTAAACATCTATGTCACAGCCTCTTAATTTATGAGAATGGGATGAGATACCATATCAAAGGCCCTGCAAAGATCCAAGAAAACGACATCCACTTCTACTCCTGCGTCTAAGCATTTTGTGACCCTGTCATAGAATGAAACCAGATTGGTCAGGCATGATCTACCTACTACGGATTCGTGCTGGTTTCCCTGCTGCATTATTTTTCCCGCTGAACTCCCTTCATAATCTTTTCCAAGGATGGAGGTGACAGTGACTGGCTTAGAATTACTTGGATCCTCCTTCCTCCCCTTCTTGAAAACAGAAACCACATTGGCCCTTTTTCAGTCCTCCAGGACCTGACCTGAGCACCACAAGTGCTCAAACAGCCATGCCCGTGGTTCTACTATGACAAAAATCATAAAACTGCTGCAAGAAAACAGACAATCTGTGACTCAAATCCATGTCCCTTGACTAGCACAGCAGGGCCAAGACTGCCTAGAGGCCCCTGACGCTGGAGTTACCCTTCACTTTGAAAACAGCCCCGAGAACTGTGCAACAAAACTATTCTTTGGTAACACAATTTCCCTCCACTGGCCTCAGGGCAGCAAGTCCAGCTTAAATATCAAAGAAATAATCGCAGTTTACATCTTCTACTGTTGCTGTTTCCCACTTGCATGAGCCAATGTCAAACCTTGCTATGGTTCAAATCTCTGGCTGTAATGTGATTTCCTTAGGCAGACAGAGGAACAGGAAGCAGCAGCAGGCAGTTACACATGGTTGAAAAGGAGATATTGGGAAGTCATCTCAAAGAAGTACCTAACTGAGTCACGATTTTCTGAAGCTACGCATGGTGCTGCATATGAAAACTGTGAAAGCTTAGACAGTGTCTCTTGCACAAAAATGCAAGACAGTGGCTGGGGCAAGACTGAATTGTGGTAACAAGCCAGCCACAAGAAAATCAAACTCTGCCAATGGCTGCAACTCATTAAGTGTAAGAGAGAGAGGAGTGCTTGCAGTACCCAATACCAAACTTATGCCATAAGGTAATAACAGTCATGATAACAGTCCTCAACCTTCTACCACATCTGAGCCAAAAAAATAAAAGCAATGGTTAAAATTATTGGCAGAGACCTGACACACTCATTACATGTATATAAGAAGACTCAGCAAGCAAGCCAGAAAACTGAGTGGCCTGGGGAAAAATCTGCAAGCTACCTATATATGCATCTCAACTGAGCCAAGTGTCACTAAAGAAAACAAAAGAACTAAAATATTCACTTCAAAGCAACGCCTGTAAAAGGCAAGGAAAGCCAAGGTGTACTGAAAACATGACTGGAAATATGTACTGGTGAAAACATTCTCCCCTGGTAAACACCTACTTCCGGAAGCAAACATCCAATATATGTCAGAATTCCATGCTTAAATCAGTCTACGTGACTGCATCTAAATTCTAACCTAACTCACACTTATTGTCCCCAGTGGCCTTTGATCCTCACTACCTCCCATTTGCATTAATTAAGGCATATTTCTCAAGCGGTCAACTTCTAAATGTTGATTGCACTAATCCAGTGTGTATACTCCTGAATCTCACACCTACTGTATCCAATGGTCTCTAACCTTCGCTATCTCCATGAGCCATTTGAAGCACCTATTTATTCATGGACAGGAGGGCAAAAGACAGTCCCTCCCGGCATGCTAGTTCCAGAAGGTCCCGAACAAGGTAGAGGTTGTTGAAGACGGAATGTTCGGGCACGGTGTAGGTCTGGTTGGGATGGATCTTATCCATCAGCACAGACCACAGGCACAGCGAGATGGCCTTTGCTGCCACCTTGTAGTCCAGAAGCTCATTGAGCTACAGCTCCACAAGGAAAAAACTAGGCCTATGCTTTGAAAATGTGGGCAAGGGGGAACACACGCACACACAAGGGCTGGGGAAACTCAAGCTGGCTTACTCAGCCACGCAAAAAACACCAGGGCAGGGGGAGTGGACCACAGGACTTGCCACACAAAGGCAAGAACATACAGGCAAATATGAAAGATGGCTGGAGTGGTGGATGGGCTTTGTTTGTTGAAGATCTGTCCAGAAACCCCTCAGGCCTCTAGCCAGGTGCTCAGCAGCAGAGCAGTAGGCAGGAAGACAAAGGAGGATCAGATGCAGTGAGGTAGCTCTGGGGGAAGGCAGGAGCAGTCAGTCAATTAGGAAGTAATCCAGTGCAGGTGTGGTCAGGTGGTGCATGGTGGTGCAGCAAGGAATCTTCCTCTCTCCTAAGAGGGGGCAGAAGCAGAAACAATGGCAGCAGCAGCAACAGCAACAGCAGCAGTGATGCTGGGAACCGTCCAGTTCAGCTACTCAGGGTGCGCTTCTGGTGAAAGTGGAGGTAAAGGTGGGGGTGACCTGCCAAGGCAACTGGGGCAAGCAAGGCACCTTCAGACTCCAGCAGTGATGGTAGGGTAGAAGGGGCCTACAGGCAGCACAGGCTCCCTCCCCAGGCTGTCCCCCAACCACGGCTTGGCAGCAGGCTGGGCAGCAGGCCGGAACAGGGGTGCAGAAGCTGGCATGCAATGTTGGGGTGCAGTGGGCCTCTCCCTGGGGGGGAGCAGCTTGCAGCAGGGGACACCTCCCACCATTGGGGAGGCAGCAACAGCAGCAGCAGCCCAAAACAGGAAGGAGTGAGGCCAACTCACTCCCAAAAGCTCTGAGACCAAGCCAGCAGCTAGCTGTAGCCAGAGGCAGGAAAGGGCCTGGTTATCTTCTCCCAAGAAGCTCCTGAGACCAAGCTTGCAGAACCAGCAACAGCAACAGCAGCCTGGGACACAATGGTGCATGGCCAACTTCCTTCCAGAGGCTCCTCCCCCAGAAGCTCCTGACTATCACCCAATTATCGTGGGCTCTGAGGCCCAGGCGGCTAACTAATAGCTCCTAATGCATGGGGCCAATGGATGGATGACACAACAAAATACTTGGGACGGGTAATGAAAAAAACCAGGATAGGAGTGTTGTGTGGGTCAAACAGTCAAAACATGAAAGTAAGTGCACCTGAGGGGGGACACCGAGCAGAGGCCCCCAAGCCACACCCACTGGTCCTCAAAGGCATCCAAGAAGCCGGTGGATGCCTCCCATCGGTGCTCAGCCCAGAGACATGCACGGACAAGTGAGAGGTAAGTGGCCGTGCAGTCTCCAGGTACCTTTCCAGCCAGATCAAATACTCCCAATACCCTCCTGATCAAATACTGGGCCCACTTGGCCAGGGCCAGGAAGAGGTTGACCAGGAGGTCCCGGGACTTGGTGGGGCCATGGATGGGGTGACCAAAAACAAAAAGGTAGGGGGCAAAATTCAACCAGAACCTCAAGAGGAGGCTCTGGAGGTGGAGGGGCTGCAGCCTGGTGCACTCGAGGATCATGTGCACCAGGGTCTCCCTCTGCCCACAGAAGGGGCAGGAGACCCCCAGAAGCTCCTGAGAGCAAGTATCCCTGAAATGTTTGCTAGGGCAGCTTTTTATACTGCTGCCCCGGTGCTGGACTCAGGCTCTAGCTCCCCCTGGCTGCATATCTGTGGGAAGCCAGGCACGGTTATTTTGCCTCAAGTGGCACAATTTGCTCGACAACAAAGTGCATGTCCATGCATGTGTGCTGAGGCAAAAAGCCCCAGCTCCACTTTTCACTGCTTCTATTTTAGTTTCTGTAAGCACATGTCCTTGCATGTGTGGACACACCCCTAGAGATCCACACATGGCTGGAAGATCCACAAAATGGGACATGCAAATTGGAATCTCACTGTGCACCAAATGCTTTCCGATGTGAGATGACAAATTAGTGTAATTTTCTTGTTTCTGTCCAAGCATACTGAAAAGCCCTATACTGGGGGCAAGGCATGGATATATACTGATGATTTGATCTCATTTATTCGAGTTAGTACTGACCCTGGACTAAGAAGGCAGACGCCTAGTTTTAATAACCTGGAATGATACGCCTGCCTGTACCCTACTGTGGAGGGCAGCAGGCCAAAATGTTAAATACTATTTGGGTGAATACTACTTGGATAACACCACAGTTGGTGTGTGGAAGAGGTGTAGGGGAGGTGAAGCCTCAGAAAATATACCAAAAGGGAAAACCCCATCTTGAAAGGAACCATTACTGGAACGTCCCTTTTTGTATAATTTCTTTTGCGTCATGGCATGCAGACAGAGAAGGACTTCATTTCCTCCCTTTTGGCAAGATCCCGGGAGGGTGACACTAGCCCTGGCCTCGCCTCTACGCCAGTCAGGTCTCGTGGCCTCTAGCCTTGACCATCCCTCACACTGGGCGGTTTGGCCCTTTGACCAGTCCGGGTCCCAGAACGGGCCAGCAAGGTTATTTTGGGTAGGTTACTGAGCCGCTCACCCTCACACTCCCCCAGGAGTCCACTTTCTTGGGCCCCTCCAAACACATCTCACTCTCTACTCATGCCAGCCTATACACAGTCCTTCAGGCCCTACGCTACATGGCCCATACACATTCCTTCAGGCCCTCCATACAGCCCCTACTCTAAACGGCCCAATCACTATTACACACCCCCTCACTGGGGCTACTATACTGCCCCCTCCCTGGGGCTCTCAAGCCTGAGAGACCCTTTGGGCCTCAGGTCTGATGACATGCCTGGACTCCTCACCCGTCCCCTTTACGGGGTAACCTACTAGGTCATGGAGCCTGAGGCTACAAAGTGCCCCATCCTCACCTTTCACTAGGGAGGCAGCCCCATCACACCAACACTAGCAGGGTGTAGTTTTAGGTCATGCCTCAAGACCAGGAACCTCACCCATCCCCATAGTTCCTAACCTTAACTTCCAAGTGTTGTGGGAGCAGCAGCAGCAGCTCTGGCTGGGCAATATTATCTCTCTGGTTCCCTGCAGCAACTGCCAGCTCAGCTCTGAGGACCTGGCTTTAAACTGAGGCTGCTCATCTCTATCCTCCAATCCAGGAGCCCTCCCACAGTCATGTGACCACCTCATTAGGTCACATCACACCTGCCAGCTACTCCACAGCCTGCTTAAGCCTCTTAAAGTGGCAGGCACCTCCATATCACAATGTTAAATACTGAATCACAGGTCACAAAACATAAAAACCAGTAATAATGACACTCAGAGCCTGAAAAAGCTATTCAAGAAAAACCTAGTCTGAAACAGAAGCCTAAAAAATTTAAGGTGAAAAATGCCAATGCTACCCACGCAAACCCAAATCCTATCCCCTGAAATTATAGGGGTAAATTTTGGTATCAGGTACTAACTCACAAAAGACAGCATGCTCCACAGATTCATCATGTGTCCCTTCATATGCACATAGCAGGAAGCACAGAGACTGCCCAAGCAAACTGATCAGTAAACAGAATCTATAATTCAGCAACTCTACATGCATCAGAGTTTACTCGTCAATGGAGAAACAACAGAACCCAGAGGAAGAATAGTTCAGCTCCTTATCTTAAGCTAATGCTAAAGCGGTGCTTGAATCATAAAGAAATAAATCAGTTCTGTACTGTTCATATGCGATAATTCACTTACGTGATATGCATTTTTTTAGAGTTATTAATCCTGTTGACTCAAATAAACATTTATCTATTTCACATATTAGAAAAATTTCATCAGTATTACTCTAACATGAATTAATACCTGACCAACTGAAGAGCTACCTGGATACCACAAGAAAATTCTCATTGATACACCAAATTATTTTAATATACCATTATATTTGCTAAGTTACTTAATTATTTCATGCTTGTTATAGTATCCTTTCCTTCCTGTCTTTATTTTACTTCCACTTTTCTCCAGCTATTGGAGAGCATGATACATTTACTTCAGAATTGCTTGGATGTATTCTTCCTCTTTTCTTTCTCTCCATCTTTTCTTACAGAAAGTTCATTCCTTTCTTTCCCTGCATTATGTTTTGAAGTTCCTTCAATATATTTCCTGTCTTTTCTTTCTTTTTCCACCACTGTGTCCAAATTCTTTCTATATACTGTACCCTGATTTTCTAATATACTCTAACAGTTTCTCCAGCCAATCCCTTCTCCATATCTATATGCACTCCAGAAATTTGGCCTGACACCTAACTAAGGACTAAGCCCAAGAGTCACAGGCAGATAAATGAGTGAGCAAGTATGCTAGAGATGGGGCAGTTCCATAGATCTGCAGCAATACCCTAGTTTGCCATAACCTCTTCTAGGGATATTGATAAAGGAGATTTGGTAATTTGATTCAAAGTGCTATCCAAATTTGAATTCAGTTTGTACAGCTCCATCATTCATGTCTGTTTCTACCTAGACAAGGTCTGATGAATTCAAAGCCTCTCACCTACCCCTGTTCTATGTATTGGAAAAGAACAGCAGCATTCTCTTCCACAAACACTTGCTTTTCCCTTCCCACAAAAAAACCCCTACCTGACTGATATTCATGTGCAGGTTATCAGCTAATTTACATCACCCCAGCCTTCTGACTGTTGTGGTAGACAGCATCTATGCTACCATACTTAGCAGGGTGGATTGATTGGTCTGGAGCTGTGATGTTCCAAAATAAGGGGCATGTATTATGTAATATAAAATAAGAAAATGACACCCAGTGGCAACTAGCAACTCCATATTTCTCTTACTGCAGCTTTCTGTACCATAAACTTGGGTGATAGATTCTAAACCTAGTTATCTAACTAAACAAGCCATAAGGATTAGCTAAGCTAAGCTTTTTTTTCTAGCAACATCTAATATAGCAAACAGCTTGGGAATTTACTTGTTTAATCACACTTATACCAAAAGGTATAGAGCAGGGGTCAGCAACCCCCGGCACGTGTGCCAAGCATGTCACACAAGGCCATTTTGCTCAGCACACCACCACCAGTCCGAGCTCTAAGCAGCTGCTGCCAGCCATAGAGCTCAGACTGCTGCCAGCAGGCGGCTGGGAGGCTGCAAGCCCTGCTGCAAGCAGACCAGGCTCTGCGGGCTGGCTGCAGCTGGAAGGATGTAAACAGCTGCTCCGGGCTCCGGCTTGTCACCGTTCTGGCACCTTCCAAGGTAGACACTGTATTTTTTTGGCACTTGGGCCAAAAAACGTTGCCTACCCCTGGCATAGAAAGTCTTGAAGAATGATGCATTGCAAGGTGAATTATTTAATTTACTAACGAGTTGATTCACATTGTTCTGCAGACATATCCACATTTTAAGCCACATCATTTTCTCCCAATAAGCAGCTTTCATTACGATGTTTCATTTTTGCAACTAAGCCCTGCATCTCCCTCTTGCACTGCTTACATTTGACACGTTTTCATTTTTTACCCAGGGAAGGAATCTCTTCAAAATATTCCCAGAAAGGGTCTCTCTTGCACCCAGAAGCCATGACAGCTTTTCTGTGCCAGAAGTGTGGGGGAAATATAGGAAGCTGCGTGTGTACTACTGAATAATGTCGTCCCTTTTTCTTTCTAGTTTGCTCCCCTGTTCCTTTCTACTCTGCCTCCATCCTTTCCTATATTGTTTCTATGTGTAGATTTAGCATGTTTGTGATGACATTTAATTGTAACTGTTATTTTTTAAATGAGAGAGAAATTTCATATTTTATTGATGATTTTAAAAAAAATCCAATTTAAATTTTAAAAATCTGATTTTTTTTTTAAATCATTGATTTTCATCCACCCTGGCTTTCTGGCTACCGCAAAGTTTGTGATCCTATCACATACATCCTCCTCAGTCTTTACTCTTGAACCTTCTTTCCCAGACAATACTTTCAGGGCTTGCTTCTGCTGTTGCTCAAACTGTTACAATACAATGATATGTGGACAGCTTTGATGTCTTAATTCTCCACTGCAGTGAGGTCCTGTACCAGTGACAGTCTTCGAATCAACTGGGTGCTCCAGAATAAGTGAACAAGCTAATTGTGTTTTCTTACACACATTATTACCCTCCAAGGACACCTTTGATGGTTCTTCTTTAGTTTCACTGACAAGATACGCTTTTAGTCATGAAAATCATTTCATATTGTTTAAGCACCCTTATATACTGAAGAAATCTTATCTACTGCTTAGGTGGTCATTTTGGTGGTTTGTACATCAAGGCGTAGAAAATACTAAACAACTTTCAGTGGCTAATATTCATTTGCTGGTGGGTGTTTAGAATTTTTATATTTTTATTACAGAAACCAAAGCAACATTTGTGGCAACTGGATGCTGTCTGTTACATAAAATAATATATTTATTATTATTCGCTTCTAACAAAAGAAATAACTGAGAATGGAGTTTGGAAAGGCTGGACGAAAGTAAATATGGAGATGTAAAAATACCAGAAAAAATGGGAACAATGTGTAGAAAACCCAGATTCTTAAACTTTGAACTTTTCCTCAACGTTAATTGTTGTAAATCAAAATAATCCATCATATTTTAATAGTTCCTTGTGGAAGCAGAGGAACCTGAGTAGGGACCCCTAGAAATTTCCCTTTTTGTACCTGGTTGGAGCATCGGAGTCCAGTAAGGGCTGCAAAGTTATTCTGAGTCCTTACAGGGGCAGTGGCAGAGGCTAGATGACAGGGAAAGCAGGGGCCCCGATTTATAAGCTCCTGCTCCCTCCGTATTGGAGGACTCCCAGGAGCTGGCTGTATAACCAGATGCCAGGTGTGACCAGAAGAAGCGAGAGCAACGGACAGATAACGTACAGCACTGCAAGCCAGGAGACTAAAGTAGATGCCACTGAAAAAAACACGAGGAGAGCCTCCGAAACCCCAGAGCTCAGAGAAACCCAAGCAGGTACCCGAGCCCCTGCAGGAGTGGTGGGCAAAGAAAGTCCCTTGAAGCCTCTACAGAGCCAGGCAGAGAGCGGGGGGACCTATCATTCCTGATCAGGGCATGACTAAACGAGGAAGTGGTTAACATAAGGAAAAGCAGGCAAGGATCATAAGACTTGCTGCTTGGGACTTGGATTCACGGGGTCAGATGAACTGGGGAACAACTAATTGGATATCAAGAATGGATTATGTTTTGTGATTTGCACTTTTGGAAAAGCAGGAACTCCATTATGTGCTCAGACCTAGCCTTTAATGAATGGAAAGTAATATGATTACCTCATCTCCTTCTACAATCAGGTAACTTTCCACCTGGACAAAGGGGGATGAAGTCAACGTCATATACTTGGATTTCAAAAAGGCCTTTGACCTGGTCTCCCATGATGTCCTCATGGTTAAATTGAGAAATTGCAGCCTCAAAAACTTAACAGTCCAATGGCTAGGAAATTGGTTCAGAGGTTGGACCCAGAGTGTGTTAATAGACAGAACTGAGTCAACATGGCTAAAGGTGACCAGTGGTGTCCCTCAAAGCTCAGTACTTGGACCAGTGCTTTTCAACATTGTCATCAATGATTTGGCTATAGGTGTGGAAAGTGTAATGGCAAAGTTTGCTGGCATGGCAGGCGAAAGGAGGGTCTGTTACAGTGAGTGAGACACTGAGGATCAAGATGCCTAATCCTAAGTGCCAGCATTTTAGGAGCCCGAGCACTTGCTCATTGCAGCACAGCTCATACCTGCAGCACTACTTACATTCCTTCAATCTAATCAGTCACTCACAGCTGTGAAGATATTGTGAGTGATATTAATGATATTAATGATATCTTTAAATGATATTAAACCTATCATTTAAATTGGAACCAAATAAACAGTGTGGTATTCCTGGCAGGCTAAATTTTAGAATATTTATCCATGAAAAGGCTAAACAAGAATTTCAGAACCACAAATGTGGTTCTGAAATTCTCAAGCACTTTCTTCAGTCCAAAAGCTTTCTTCATTTGGTTCACATTATATAGTGAATTTTTAGATGTATTTTTATGCAAAGTTATCAAGGTAGTATTGTAAATATTGAATTATCAAAGCACTACTAAACATTAATAATGGAACATGGAAAAACATTTCAGACTTGCTTTCAACATACATAATCACAAAGAGGGGGCTGATAGACTGAATAATGAGTTCATGTTTTCTTATAACCAAGGAAAAAGGAAATCATACCTGCAAGAAAAACATGTGCACGTGTACACACACACACATTTTTACTAAAAGTGCTTTTATTTTTTTTTCCTGAAAAGTATATGGAATATACCAATAGTAAAGTACAGCTTTATTGGATGAGAGGGAGGGAAAGGAAACGACGCTTTTCTATAAAGCTAGGATTCTTCTGCCCTGTGTATTTTGAGGACACTAGGCATTGGAAACAATCTACTAAAAATCACGGGAATAATTCAAAGCTGGCAGAATCTATATAGGAATGGTAACCCCATCATAGCCATAGCAAGTACCACAATCTTTTCTTCAGCTCTTTCACATCTTAGAACAGAATATATTCCTTAAATGTTAGCCTGTCCTGATAGTGTGCAGCAATCTATAGCCTGCCACCACAACATTTGAAAAGTCATGGGGCCACATCTTATATATAAGGTCTTTTGACAGACTTCACAGAGGAAAAAAGTCACCCAGACTTTGTTTGATTTCCAGTGTGAACTGTTATGATGAACAGCCGTGAAAAAAATATTCCCATATTAGAATTAGAAATTTTCCAATTCAAACTAGCACTTTTCTCTTTGTATGTCAACAGTATAAAAATATTGTCCATTGTGACAGAGGGCCTTCCAGGGCTAGACCATGAGTTAGCCCACCCACCTGCCTAGGGCTGTCTACCCTGACTCACCTGCCATGACTTGAATGTTTTCATAATATATTAAGCAAAAGGCTGCCCATTCACTAACCTGATGCTAGGGGGCACTATCCGTGGTGCCAAACCTCCCTTTACCATGGCCCATGCCTCACAGATGTCATCCAGACAATTATGGCTCCCTGGTCTGAGGCTGGGGCAAAGTCAGCCCACCATTGGTCCTCTTACATGTTCACACTCCCTCCACCCCTCTCTCACAGGGGCCTCTTGCACTCCGCCCCCCCGCTCACAGGGGCCTCTCACATATTACCCATCACCAGGCCACTTTCTACTGCCTTGCTCCACCGAGCAATCCCATTTGGGCCATCAGGCTTCACTACTCACACTCTGGTAGGACATATGCAGCCCTTTGGATCCCATACGTTCACCTACTCTATGTGGCCTGACCTTATTCCAAACTTGACACTACTCCCACTCGTGGGGGTTAACCCATGTACTGTCCTTTAGGCAACCCTTACCGCCCTACTCAGTACCCCCCAGTGCAGCCCTTCAAGCCTCTCTCAGTGGCCCTACTCTGCACTTCACACATTCAGTTCTTCAAGTGCCCCTTTTTGCACCCTACTCTGCACAGGCCTACACACTGATACTACCCCACTCTGAGGTCTCACACCCCTACTGGGCTCAGGTGCTCCTTCAAAGCATGCCTGGCCCCTACCAGAACTCCCTACTCTACCCACCAGATGGTGGGGGCTGGGATTAAGGCTCCCCTACCCACCTTTCACCAGGGAGGTAACTGGCCTGGCATTTCTTGGGAGCTGTTCTCCCACAAACAGCCCTGCCGGGCCACCCTTCCCCAGCAGGGTGGTTTCAGGTCATGCCCAGGACCAGGAGCCTCCAAACCTCCCCACAGCTCCTGCCCTTACTTCCAAAACGTTCTAGGATCAGTAGCTCTGCCAGCTGATGTTACTCCCTCAGCTGCTAGCAGCAGACTGCTGCCCCAGCTTGTGTATGGTGGGTCCTAAAATGGCTGACCTATTCAAGCACGTGCCAGCTGCCTGACTCCATCCCTTAAAGTGGCAGGCACCCAAAGGTGCACTGCCACATCCATCAAAACGTGAACTGTCTACTCCTTAAAAATTAGAAAGAAAAACCAAAGACCTAATCAAATTCCTGTAGGTTTATCCATGAGGTAGATTTTAGAGATGACAAGGTAGAAATAGGTGGTTGCCACCGTTTAAGTTACCACAGAAAAATCAAAGCAATATCTTAAATACAGCATCCTCCAGTCAAGAATTCTTCAGGAAAATTAAAAAAAAAATTCTGGTACAAGTCAAGGAAGTTCTTGGATGTATGAAGACACAGTCATCCTAAAATTCATTCTCATCTCTTTAGATGGCAAATCTTGAGCTGAGTTGCAATCCAGTATTGATTTCTTCCTTAATACTGTCTAATTATTTACTGACAAGTAGTGCAGCTGCTTTAAATTCTTCTAATCAGGTGGTAAAGGCAAAAAAAAAGTCATGTTGACCTTCAACTTAACGAAAAAAAAGCTATAAAACCTACATAAATTGTTTTCCATCTTAAATGTACTGCACAACTTGGGAAGAAGAGAAAAAATGCTGACATCAGTAATAAGTCCGTCATGGCTGTACGTTAATTGGCAGATAACCATCAGGAACAATGGATCTGACTGTAGTTACCGTAGTTACCATCAATGAACTTATATAAATATTCAGATATAGCTTTTCTACTCAAACTGTTATATCCTTCTCTCTGACCCCAGCTCCCCCAAAAAAGAAGCCATACAAAGAGAAAAAGGAAATCAAACAAGGCAAAGGAAATCTGCTTTCTTTCATCTAATGACTACTCATTAGGTTCTTTAATTGTTTTGGGAAGCAACAGATATAGACCCCTAGCAACAGAGGAGGAGGAGCATGTTCCATTGGTGAAAGAGGCAAGGCCAGGCATCACCAAGGTTGGGAGGATCAAGACTACTGCCACCAAGAGAAAGCAATGGGTGGTGGTGGTTGGAGACTCCCTTCTGTGGGGGATGAAGGCATCCATCTGCCAACCTGACCTGTTGTCTTGGGAAGTCTACTGCTTGCTCAGAGCCTGGAGCTGGGATGTCACAGAAGGATTATTGAGACTCATCCGGCCCCCTAACTATTACCCCATGCTGATCATCCATGTGGGCACGAATGATACTGCCAGGGGTGTTTCTGAGGAGATCAAAAGCGACTACAGGGCTCTGGGTGCAATGGTAAAGGGAACGCGGGCTCAGGTGGTGTTCTCTTCAATCCTTCCAGTCACGAGGAAGAGCCCAAGCAGGAGCAAACGCAGAGCAAAGCAGGACTGCACAGATGGTGTTACCAGCAGAGCTTTACCTTCTTTTACCATGGCATGCTGTTCCAAGAAAAAGGATTGCTAAGAAAAGATGGATCCACCTAATGAAGAGAGGGAAGAGCATCTTCACAGACAGAGTTGCTAACCTAGTGAGGAGGGCTTTAAATTAGTTTGGCTGGCAGATGGAGACCAAAGCCCTGAGGTAAGTAGGGAAGCATGAACTGGAGGAAGCACAAGCAGGAGGAACCAGAACAGGGGAGGCCTACTCATTCTTTCTGGGAAAGTGGGGAAAGCATCTAGTTATTTCAAGCATCTGTACATAGATGCATGGAGCCTGGGAAACAAGCAGGAAAAACTGGAAGTCCTCTCAAGTCATGGAGCTATGACATAATTGAAATAACAGAGACTTCGTGGGATAGCTCAAGTGACTGGAGCACTGTCATGGATGATTATAAACTGTTCAGGAAAGACAGGCAGGGGAGAAGAGGAGGAATTGCGCTCTATGGAATATGAGCTGTATGATTATTCCAAGCACTGGTATGAAACTGGAATTAGGCCTGTGGAGAGTCCCTGGGTTAGGGTCAGAGGGGACAGCAACAAGAGTGATGTTGTGGTGGGCGTCTGCTATAGATCACCAGACCCAGAGGATTAGGGTGGATGAGACTTTCTTCAAACAGCTAGCAGAAGATTTCCAATCAGAGGCTGTGTTCTCAGGGGCACTTCAATCACCCTGACATCTGCTGGGAGGGCAATACAGAAGGCAATCCAGGAAGCTTTTGGAGAGCATTGGACAACTTCCTGGTGCAATTGTTGGATATGCCAGCTAGAGGCCATGCTCTTCTTGACCTGCTGCTCAAAAACATGAAATAATTGGTGGAGAATGTAGACGTGGATGACAGCTTTGGTAGCAGCCACCACAAGATGACTGAATTCAGGATCCTGAGGAAAGGAAGGAGAACAGCAGAGTAAGGACCCTAGACTTCAGAAAAGCAGACTTCAACTCACTCAGGGAACTGATGGATAGGATCTCCTGGGAGTCCAGGAGAGCTGGCTGTATTTTAAAGAAACCTTACTGAGGCACAGAAATGAACCTCCTTGGACAGGATGACTAGCGAGTATGGCAAAAGACCAGCTTGGCTGAGCAGGGAACCCTTCAGCAAACTACAACACAAAGAGGAAGCATAAAAGAAGTTGAAATTTGGACAAACTAGGGAAGAGTATAAAAGTATTCCTCGGGTAAGCAGAGATGAAATCGGGAAGGCCAAAATGCAATTTGAGTTCCAGTTTGCAAGGGGCATGAAGGGTTTCTGCAAATATGTCACAAAAGGAAGATCAGGGAAATTGTGGGTCCCTTCCCGAATGGGGGAGGCAGCCATTTGACATATGATGTGGAAAATGCTGAAGTACTCAATCTCAGCCTTCATCTCAGTCTTCACAAGCAAGGTCAGTTCCCAGACTACTGCAACTGGCAGCACAGTTTGGGAAGGAGGTAAGCATCCAAACAATGGCAAAAAAACAGGTTAGGGACTATTTAGAAAAGCTGGACACGTACAAGTCCATGGGAATGGATGGGATGGACCCAAGGGTGCTGAGGGAATTGGCCAATGTGATAGCAGAGCTGCTGGCCAACATCTTTGAAACCTCATGGTGATTGGGAGAGGTCCCCGATGATTGGAAAAGGAAAAATATAGTCCCCATCTTTAAGAAAGTGAAGAAGGAGGATCTGGGGAACTACAGACTGGTCAGCTTCACCTCAGTTCCTTGAAAAATCATGGAGCAGGTCCTCAAGGAATCCATTTCTAAGCACTTCAAGGAGAAGGTGGTCAGGAACAATCAGCATTGATTCACCAAGGGCAAGTCATGCCTGATCAACCTGATTGCCTTGTATGATGAGATGACTGACTCAGTGGATGCCGGGAAACAGTGGACATGATAGGCCTTGACTTCATAAGGCTTGTAATATGGGTTCCCACAATATTCTTGTAAGCAAACTATTAAAGTATGGATTGGATGAATGGACTGTAAGGTGGATAGAAAACTGGTTGGATCATCGGGCTCAAAGGGTAGAATCAATAGATCAATGTCTAGTGGGCAGCTGATACCAAGTAGAGTCTCCTGGGGATTGGGGAAGGTCTGTTCAATGTCTGCATCAGTGACCTGGAAGATAGGATGGAGTGCACTCTCAGCAAATTTGTAGATGACACCAAGCTGGGAGGAGTAGTAAATACGTTGGAGCATAGGGCTAGGATTCGGAGAGACCTCAACATATTGGAAGACTGGACCAAAAAGAATCTCATGAGGTTCAATAAGGATAAGTTCAAAGTCCTGCACTTAGGATGGAATAAATGCACCAGTACAGGCTAGGAACTGACTAGCTAAGCAGCAGCTCTGCAGAAAAGGACCTCAGGGTTATAGAGGACAATAAGCTGAATCTTAGCCAGTAGTGTGCCCTTGCTGCAAAGGTGGCTAATGGCATGCTAGGCTGCTTTAATAGAAGTGTTGCCAGCAGACTGAGGGAAATGATTCTTCCCCTCTATTCTGCTCAGGTGAGGCCACATCTGGAGTACTGTGTCCAGTTTTGGGCCCCCCACTATGGAAAAGATGTAGACAAATTGGAGAGAAACTAGAGGGCAACAAAAGTGGTTAGGGATCTTGGAGCATGACTTCTCAAGAGACAATCAGAGAACTGGGCTTATTTAGTCTGGAGAAGAGAAGACTGAAGGGAGATTTAATAGCAGCCTTCAGCTACCTGAAGCTCAGTTCCAAAGAGGATGGAGCTAGACCAAATTATAGCCTGCAGGCTGGATCCAGCCTGCCAAATTACAGGATCTGGTCCATGGCTGTCCCTGCAGTGCTCCACATGGAGCCAAGCCACACCTGCTCCTGCTGAGGCAACCAAAACTGTGCTCCCACCAGCACTTGCTGGCTCGTGCCCCCACCAGCGTTCAGCTTCTGGCAGGCTGATCCCAGTATGGCTGCAGCTGGCCAGATGCTGCTCTACTCCCCTCACCTCCAGTGGGAGCCACCCAGCTGAAGCCACTCACCTGCTCAGAGCATCATAGCAGGGGCAGGATTTGGAGGAGGAGCTGCTAGTGGAGAAAAGGGGAGCAGAGCGGCACTCTGCCAGCTGCAGCCACACTGGGAATAGCCCCACAAGAAGCTGCGCATGCTGGCTGAGCTGTTCTGCTTCTCACCTGCAGCTAGAGTTGTGGCTGCTGCTCCACTCCGGGTGGGCAGAGGGGAACATTCAGCCAGGTGGCTCCTGCCTCAGCACATGGAGTTAAAGCTCTAGTTGCCTTCCACCCACTTCACTCACCCAATGTGATGAGCAGCCACCTGCAGGCTGGTGGAGTAGGTAGAAGGCAATAGGGAGCTGCAGCCAGAGCCCCATGAGCAGAGGCAGGAGCTATCCAGCTGAAGCTTCCACACAACCCACCCAGAGCAGCATAGCAGGGGCAGGAGCAGGAGCAAGAGCAGCAGCCATACCCAGAGGCAAGGGGAACAGAAGAGCCCTGCCAGTCCGGGCCCTGGCCAACATGCACAGCTTCTGGTGTAGGGGGCGGGGACAGCTGCAGACCAGGCGAGCTCTGCTGCACACGTCCCCCCATCCCAGCCTCCTCTTCCCTCCCCTCACCTCCAGCTGGCTCCCAAGCAGCCCCCCCGCCAAGATAAGTGAACTTGTCCACTGCCTGGAGGGTGTGGCCATTCACTGTGATGATAGGCTCTACATAAGGCTTTCCTGGCGCAGGCTCATGCATTACTTCCGTCTTCTTGATGTTGATTGTGAGACCAAAGTTGTCACAAGCTGAAAAGAAATGCATGCTGCATATCAGACTCAGAATTGGCCTTCAGAGAACAGTCATCAGCAAAAAAAAAAGACCATAAACAGTCACTTCCTGTAAGTTTGTCTTCACCTGTAGTCTCAAATTGAAGAATTTGCCATCAGTCCAATAACTGATGTCAATCCCAGTGTCACAGACATGAAAAGCATCTGTAAGCATGGCAGAGAATATCAGTGAAGAGGGCTGGGGCCAACACATAGCCCTGCTTGACTCTGTTGGTGACTGGGAATGGTTGAGGTGACTCAGTAACCCACAACACAAACAAGCATGCCATCATGGAATTGCCAAATCATTGCAATGAATGTCTGGGCAACCGAATTTTGCCATGATCTTCCAAAGACCCTCCCAACTGACTGTATCATATGCTTTTGTCAGGTGAATGAAAGTCATGTACAAGTTAGAGTACTGTTCCTGGCATTTCTCCTGAAGTTGACAAGCTGCAAACACCATGTCTTTGGTCCCTCGTCCTTTCCTAAAACTCCACCAACTCTCATACAAGAGCCCTTGTTCAATGTGTTGCACAAAGCAATTCAACAGAATTCTGGCAAGGATTTTACCGGCCATTGACAGCAGAGAGATGCCCTGATAGTTGTCACAGGATTGTCTGTTGCATTTCTGCTTGCACAAGTGGATGATGTATGCATCCTTGAACTCCTGGGGCATATGGCACCTTGAGTCCACATTGAATGAACTCTTCCAGTCAGTTTCAAAGCCATGTGCAAGCCTCCAGCCTTATAGACATCTTCTGGTCTGGTATCTGCTCCAGATGCTTTACCATTTGACAGCAGGTTAATTACTTTCACAGTCTCAGTCATTATTTGAGGAACGGCAAGAGATATGTTAATGTCAATCTACAACAGTTGATCAGTTACCTCCTCACTAATAGATGATTGTTGATTGAGGATGTTGTTGAAGTGTTCTACCCATTTCTGCAATATCTTTCTTTTATTGACGAGCAACGCAGTGCCATCTGCACTCAGTATTGGAGATATACCTGATGACTATGGCCTCAGATTGTCCTCAGAGCATCACAGAAGTTTTTCATATTGTTCCTGTCTGTGTAAGACTGAATCTCATCTGCCTTGTTGCTCATCCATGAGTTTTGCATCTCTCAATCCTCTCGATGTTGTTGGACGCTGCCTCCTTAGATGTTAAAGTGCCGTCTTCTAAGAAGGCCTTATAGAGCCAATGTTTCTTGTTCAGTAGCCTCCCTACATCAGTATTGTTTTCATCAAACCAATCTTGATGTTTACATGTGGTGGGACTGCGGGTATTGGATGCAGCCAAATAGTCTCTCTGAAGGATGCCCAATTTTCCTCAATGTTATTGAACTTTACATCAATTGTTACTATGGCCGGGCAGTTCTTCAAGAAATGCCCATTTCACATTCTCCTGTTTCAGTTTGGAGACATTGAGCATTTGGGGTGCTCTTCTGCCTTGTGGTAATCTACCAGGATGTATCCAGATATTCAGCTTGGAGACTATGAGCCTGTGGTCAGTCCAGCATTCTGCACTTCTCATGGCTTTTGTAACTCTGACATCCTGTCTGTCTCTTCTCCTGACAATGATATAATCAACAAGATGCCAATGCTTGGAGTACAGGTGCATCCAATATGCCTTGTCGTGGTTTGGCAGGTGGAAGACTGTGTTGGTGATGTGTTTGGTGCATTTCCTAAGCAGGAGGAGCCCATTGCTGTTACATTTCCCAAGGTCATTTTTTTCCCAATGATGCCTGGCTGTACCTGGTGATCTGCACCAAACCTAGCACTGAAGTCAACAAGGATGATGAGCTTGTTTGCTTTTGGCACTTCTGCAATAAAAGACTCCAGATCTTCATAAAATTTATCCTTAATCATATCTGGGTTGGTCATAGTGGGTCCATAGACACTGATGATAGTTGCACATCTTTGCCCAGACAGTGGGAGTCTCATTAGCATGCGTCTATCATTCACTCCCTTTGGGAGATTTGTAAGCTTGCTGACTAGCTGTGTTTTGATGGCCAACACAACTCCAGCTTAACTTTGCTCTTCTTTACTACAGCCATTCCAGAAGATGTAGCTGATTCCTTTTTCAGTTAGTTGTCCTTCTTCAACTAGGCAAGTTTCACTCAGGACCACTATCTGAATGTTGAATCAGGCCAGTTCTCTACCAACTAGAGTTGTTTTTCTCTCTGGTCTGTCTGCTGTTGTACAGTCCATTAGCATGCACACACCCAAGCACTGATAGTGAGTGGTGTCAACTTTTGTCTTTTTGTCTCATTTTCAACCACTATAGTGGGATCCCCAACAGCCACAGTATATTGACCAGGGTTAAGGTGAAGCAGACAATGTTTAGGGCACCTTTTCTAGCCCCTTCCTCATGCTACAGAGATGAGCAGTGTAATCCTAAATAGGGCTCCTCAGTCACCCACGGGACTGCCGAATTCCACTGCTGCTTCAGTCCAGTGAAAAGTGACCCTATGCCCTGAGCCACCTGCGTGCAGGTCTGCAGCTACAGTTCTCACCGTATCCATGCCTGCTGTTTTACTGCTCGCCTATCACCACAGGATGTGAGTGTGTCTATGGGGGGATAAAGCAATTTAAGGACTAGCTCATGAGCTGAATTTAAGTGCGGGAAAGTTGCACAGAGTCACCCTCACTCTCTCCTCCAGTCCTAAACTCAGTGGCATGACAGGGTCGAGACATCTGGAGAAAAGTCTGGATGCAGTGGATAGCCACCAGGTCCTGAAGCACCTGAATTGATGCCCTACACTGTCTACATGGCTTTTGTAACAGCCTTCATGGCTGGGGAGATGAACATATCTATTCAGTCACCTGATTCACCAAAGGATTTTCCAGAGGGAGCCAGATGTAGCTATCCAGTCTGGTGCACAATCTAGCCTTGCCCTTACTTTTATTTCAGGGTCAGCTCCCTTAGCCTTTCCCTGCCAAGGGGTAACCTCCAAGGCAGTGGAGGCTGAGGTTTTAGGGCACCCTAGACACCCTTCCCTGGAGTTTGGTCCTGGTGGAGTTTTTTATGGGCTGCTCTGCCACAAGCAGTCCCACCAGTGACCCCAGAACCTTGTAGGGTGCAGTTTTTGGTCATACCCAGGCCCCAGACATACTGCCATACACCCCCCTCATCACCCACCCCACAGGTCAGGGTGTGCAGAGAGTGGATCATTGGGAGATTTAGTGAGTTGTTGTGGGAGGGGTTTGGGGGGAGATACTAGCCCAGCTCAGCAAAACTCCCCATGTGGCCCTCAGGCCCACCCCTGAGCTAGACTGTCCTCAGTGGTGGCAGATGACAGAACAAGGAGCACTAGTCTCAAGTTGCAGCAAGGGAAGCTTAGTTTAGATATTAGGAAAAACTCTCACCAGAAGGGTAGTAAAGACTGGAATAGGTTAACCAGAGAGGTTATGGAATCTCCATCTTTGGAGGTTTTTACGACCTGGCTAGACAAAGCCTTGGCTGGGATAATCTACTTGGGGATGTTTCTACTTTGAGCAAAGGGTTGGATTAGATGACCTCCTGAGGTCCCTTCCAAACCTAACTTTCTATGATTCTATGACATCATAAAGAAGTAACTATGTGTTAGTGAAGTTATCTGTACTCTGCAACCTTACCCTGTCAGATCAGCTTAAATGCATCTGTGCTGCTACTTAAGATTACAAATATTTTCCAATATTTCATTACACCTAATTATCCACCATTATTTTATTACTAAAAATATATATGCCTTTTTGTTCTGTTTGTAAGTACTTAGCAAAAGAAAGCTCTGGGCCTTGACCTGGGCTGCTGGACCCTATAGAAATAATGCATTGTTACCAGATTTGCCCATTACTTTGGGGTGTGCTCATTTATATGGGATACGTTTCTAGGGTCTTGGTAATTCTATTAATGTGCTGCTTGTGTTATTTGTGTTTCTATACAGAACTGTATCTCTCCCTTCTGCAAGACCTCACCCCCAGTGGAGCTATCTTGCAGGACTGTTTCAGTGGGGCTGGGTTCCTCTGGTCCCCAAATCAGTCATACACACAAACACACACAGATTAACATGACACGCCTGATCTGGCCAGGTTGATCAGCATGGACAGGCTGACACCCTCATATGCCAAGAATCAGTTCATCAGAGCAACAATACACTGCAGTCAGACACAAGCACACAGTTAAATAGAATACCTCTGAATCCGGCTGGGTGTCCAGATGACACCCTCATGAGCTAGCATTCAGTTCATTAGGGCACGTCTGAGCCAAACTGGGTCAATCAACCTGTACAAGCTGATCCCCTTATGTGTTTCAAACTCAGCACGTCCCCATCTTTTAGCCTCTTAATGAGCAGACCCCACAGTATTTTTGGGCTTCACAGGGATCTTTAGCTAAGGTAAAAGAAGCGACGCTGCATAGCAAGTGGGGAAGGAGAAGTAGAGAAGGAAAAATATATCCAGTTGCCACCAGTTTGACTATAAAAGTTATTTATTGCTAAGCAGATGAAATATATAATGACACTAGTAGTAATAGACATGCAAACGAAAAACAAACACAAACAGTTACAGTATTACCCTGGTTTCACTAAGTATTTGGGGAAACTTAGCTCAAGCGTAACTAATACAGTTCAGGTTCAGAAATCTATGCTTAGAGAGAGAAGAGAAAACAGAGAGAGCTGGGATCTCACCAGTCCAAGGCACTTGGGTTGCAAAGCTGACAGGTTAAAGTTCTCAGCACAATCCTTGAAGGGAGACGATCTGCTTCCTTCAGCCTCTCAAGAAGAAAGCAGGTGGTGTCAACACACACACACTGCTGCTTTTTACAGATTTTTATACCCTCAGTTAGGCTTCTTTCAAGCATTCTCAATAATGTATATCAAATTGTCTTTTCTATTGACAAGGGGTTATCTGGTTTGGAACATCTCAGGAAACTGATTGATACTCAGAAAACACATAAGGTTAGGGAGTAACCAGACACTTAGGAGCCAGCTTGAAATCCCTATGGATAGCAGATATACTGATGGGATATCTCCTGGTTTCTTCAGAAACAATAGATAGCTTGCAGCATCAGGGTTTTGGATTTTTACTTGCTGTGAACAAGCCCCAGCTTAAAAGACTAAAGTAAGATCTGGAAAAGTCATGCTAACAGACTTAAGGCAATTATTGGAGTGTTCATAACCTTTGGGAGGGGAGGACTGCCACCAGTTGTCCCAGGAAAAGTATAACAACACTTGTGGTCAGGGCTCCAATGGGCTGGACGCTGTGATGAACCCTTTACCATTGTTCAAATGTTGCCCATACCACCCGACTCAGTGTCTTGCCTCAGCATTCCCTAACCTGGCAACCGAGTTTTAGCCAATTAAGTTTAAATAGGCCTCCCTTAGTGGGACTGGGGAATGTACAGCCCGAGATGCCTAGTAAACTTACTTCTGCTTAGAGGTGTGTGTGCGCGTGGGGGGAGGGGGTCCTTTGTAAATCCAGATTAGAACTGGTCTGATAAATGCTGAGCTGGGTGTGTGGGTTGATGAGCATTTGGAGCACAGATTCCCCATCACGCAGTGTTCCCCTGCTTCTCTGATCCCAGAATTCACTGCAGTTTCTGCTTCAGGCTTTCTGTTCTCCATTTCTCATGTAAATGAATGGTCATCTGGTTCCATCTTGGATGCAAGTGAGACCTAGGGCAGTTGTTTCACTCTTGTCACCCGTATCTGGAGCATTTTAGGTGCGTCTCTCACTGCATCTTTCTGTTGGGGAGGGGAATTCTTTGCGAGTCAGACAGTCTGCGTCCTGTGTCAGGGTTCCCCAAGAACATGGAGCTGAGGTAACAGCATGCATCCTATATTTATAATGTTTGCAGATAAAAATGTCTTCTTCCTTTAATTTTATAACCTATGCTTCTGCTGAACCACTTCACACATCTCCAGTTCCTAAGTCTCTACAAAGGCATGCAAGTACAATGGTTATGAAATATTTTGAACTGCATATAGTCCATATACGTATAAAAAGTAAATCAATGCCTGTGCTGAAGAATTATCTACAAAGATCTTTTCTGAGAATCCAGAAGAATTCACACATAAAACATCTTCCAACATTCAATCCAGAGCTTGATTCTTCTCCAACAAATGAGAAGAAAGAAATCAGGAAGATCCAAAAGAAGTAAAAAGAATTACTTGTTTAACTGATTAATATATTAAAGTCAGCTAACAAATATTATTAGCGCATAATTCATTTCCACTTCAATATCCTTCTTTCTTCAGTACAGCCAGTGAGACTGGGAAAGCTGTACATGGTAACTGTGAATGACCAGTACAACACACACAAACTCACAAAAAGGGGAGGTGGGGTGGGGAAGGCTCTATTTTCATACCAGTAAATATTAAATCTATATCCTGCCCTAACAAAAAGGCTCAGGAGCTTTTGACAAAACCCACTTATAGGATACATCAAGCAGCAATCTAAAACTTGAGACCTCTAACTCCTTCTCTCCCCTACCTCCCTGCCTAAACCTCCATATAAGCAAATCCTCTGGCCAATCCCAACCATGCCACCCAACCACCATTTATTTCCAGATATAAGATCTCTTACTACTTCCCCCACTCCTTTCCCATCCACTCCCAGTTCCCCTGCTTCACATCCAAGGATAGTGTTTATTTTCCCTTGTGCATTTTCCTGGACTCCTGGAGAATAGGCAGTTTGAACAATGTACCAAGAAAGAAGAATGAAAATAAACCCAAAGATAAAATGAAATTCTAGTATGTCTGTATTAACGAAGTAAAAAAGTATCACCTTACAGCTTCAAATATAAAAGAAGATAGCCTAAAGAGGTAAGTGAAGACCAAAAAAAATCTTCAAATAAACTGAGCCAATTCAAATGTGCTCACTGAAGTCTGTGGAGAGAGATGCTTTGCTTTGCCAGCAGGAAGAAATCAGGAATTTTTTAAGGCCAGAAGTCTAAGACAAGGAACTGACTATGAGGGGAAGGGCAGCAAGAAAAAAAATAGCAACTGCTGTAGCTGTTGCAGCCACAGTCACATTAGCAGCAGGGTGGCAGCCATAAGTCACTGCTGCCTTCCTGCATCACAGTTGTCCCAACTGACTTGTTATGCTGTTATGACTTATTATGCCTCTATAAGGCTGCCACCCCCTTCAGTTTGCAAGGGATACATTAAATGGGAAGACATGGCTGACAGAAAATTAAGTCTGTTAAGTGCTTGATGCAAGAATATTAATATTGTTTTGAGTATATTTGTGATAGAAATGTCCTTGAGGCAAGCAAAGGAAGTCATGTTATCTTAGATAATGCATAACTTCACAATTCCTCCTAATTTCAGGCCAAGCAGATCCTTGGAGTACAGGAGCCTCAGACAGCTGTGGTCATCCTAATAACAGTGTTGTCCCTTAAACTGATGGCAAACAAAAAACAAAAAAAGTTGAGTGGACTTCCTAAAGGCTTTACTCCCTTCCAAGTTCAATCCCACAGACCTTTTAACATTATCTCAAGTAGTCTCACTAGACACACATGAAACCCAAAGAGAACACTGGCAGGCTTACTGAAACAGGTAATCTCATAAGAGTTTGTATCATACCTTTTCCATATAAAAGTCACTGTAGGATACATCATTTTCCAGAATCTGAAGCTCACACATTTTATAAACATAAGTTACAGCCACAAGGAAAGTTGCCTTATGTGGACTTCCAAATTCTCTTCATAAGATGGTGCTGTACAGCATTTCCTGAAACATGGGGCAAACTGAAGAGCTTTCAGACTTTATAACATCACAAAATAATTCTCAAGGGTCAGTTTTGATTTTTGGGTCAGACTAGAAGAATTTTGTAGTGCTAGACAAGGTATTCTCCTTCAGCACTCTTACTGGGTTCTACTGAAGATGATCACTCACATAACATCCATTTTAGGAAAATGCAGAGGTCTATACTTTTTTCCCCCCTCAGCGTGGCTAAGTCCTAAAGCAGTGATTAAAGCAGCAATTCTCAGAACCACACAGGAGTGCTCTAATCCAATGAGGGGTGCCTCGAATTCTAATGCTCTCTTTAGATCACCTGATGACATCCCAAAGCCTGCAGCCAAGAGTACTGATAAGCATTCATTCCCAACACAAGAGCTTTCACGAGGCCCTACCTACAGCTAAGGTCACTAAGACCAGTTGCAGGAACAGATAGTCAGCTGTTACTGTGCTCAGATTTTCTAATCAGTTTCTTTGCAAGTATGATCAGTACATTCAAAGGGCAATATCTGAACTGAAAAATTGTTTCATGCTTCATCCTTGCTGCCACTACATCACAGGAAAAAAAGTTTCATAAGCCTGTAGAACTGACTATGTTGAACTGGGATATGACTCCTGAGCAACCATTTTTGGAGAAAAATTAATTTGGGCTTCTTGCAGAGTTTCAAACTGTTGCATAAAAACAAGCATTTAGTAAGGGCATTGAAAGCAGTTTATATCTCAGAAAAAATACCACCCTCTATTGTAACTCTAACTGGCTCTATACAATTGTTTCCTATCTGAACTAAGCAACAGATCACTGAATGTGTGACAACACTTTACAAAAGAACCTGAGAATCATTTCCTTCCTTTCCCTTCCCACCCAGATTCTGAAATGAATGTCATGACCTTTCCAAGTTAACAGTGCTTCATAAAGACAGGTAGAAAAAAAAAATCACACATCAAATGTATTTTCTGATGTCCTTCTCCCTACCAGGGTTAAGTCCAGCTGTCATTTTAGTCCAGTCATTTTGGAACCTCTCTTAGAACAAACAGGCTGGGTGACAAAGTGCTACACAGACTAAACAATGCAGGTCTTGGGGGAATTGATGTATGGTAAGGTAAGAAGAGCATATTTACAGGTATTAGCTATTCTGCACTAACTCCCCATGGAGTACAACTCTTAAGTACAAGAAAACTGACTCTACTCCTTTAAAAACAACAAAAAATAAGCCATCTCACATGAAAGCCCTCTTGGTGCACACTAAGACCGTTAGTGGAGCTCGTGGAGCACTGTAAACTCACATTCTAGCTTACAGCACACCTATTTCACATACAGATAAGCCCTATATCTGGGTCACTGAATGCCATGGCACTAGGTAACTATGGTAGACCCATATCTAAGTGGAGTAAATGTCTTTGAATGGTGAGATTTTTGTTCCCCACCCTACAACTGACCCCATCAAAATAATGGGCAAGGAGGGAGGAAAAATCTTTAAGCTGGTACATCATATTTCAATAAGGAAGACAGGGAGGAGAAGCAGGTGGAGGCACAAAGTAAGAGTGGGTGTCAAAAAATTAGTCCTTGATAGAGAGAGGGGTGACATCCAACAGTCAAAACAACAAGATTGTAATCATTTTTGTATACATTCATCTTTATTTAAGAAAGTATTTTATTACAAAAAAAATAAATTGAGTAAATGGCGAAAGTAAAAAGTCTGAATGAAATGTATTAATGTTAATTAATGCTTGAGGTAGAATTATGTTTCTTTCAATTGGGCCCATTAAAGGGGCTTTAATATAGATTTACACAGGAAGCTGAAGATTTTCAAGTACAGATAATGAGGCAAGCTAGCACTATTTTAACCCCTCTGGAGTATAATTGGTTGATAAGGTTTTGAAACATTACAAGGTTTAGGACAAAAAGATTAGCTTTAGTTTCCTCAGATCAAAATTGAAAGCTAATTAAATAACACAGTTATAAAAGGGAGTGAAAAAGGTTTAATGCTACTTTAATTCAACTTTAATTTCCATCTTCTAGGAAAACAAGTGAACATATTTTAAATTTAATTTATTTAGAGCTGAAGTTGTAGAAACAATGAATGACTGCTCTCCTGTTGTTCTCTTAACTATTCATCTAAAAAGAGTGACATTCATGTATCCCAGTGTTTTTGATGTGTTCTTTAAAAAGCTCTAGCTACTTCACCTAGTGAAGACAGCAAGCATTACTGCCCTCCCCGCAAACACACACAGAGGAAACTAATAATCTCATATCACAAAAAACACAACTTTTGAAGAAAAATGGAAAAAAGGGAAAAAAGATTTTCAAAGAATACATCCTTCAAAAGAATATGCACACACCAAAAAGGTAAACAATCTATTTAATAAAAGAATCAATATATAAGTCTTATTCTTGAAAAGGAGACACTCAGGAGTATGTTTATGTCAGGTATCCCTGCAACCAAGTGGGAGGAGAGTTTTGGATCAGTGACTTGGCTGAGTACACACATTCAAATAACCTGAGAAAATTATCCCAGGTTGATCCCCCTGATAGAAAAACTTACTCAGAGCTGTCAGCTCCTGAGGCCCTGGAGAGTGGAGAGCTTGCAGGGCCAATACTGTGCAGCCTGTGCAAACATCTAAGAGTCTCCCTTAGTCTTCCTGGAGACAGATGGCAGCAGTGATTGGGCAGCCCTGATTGGCTAACCTAGATTGCCCATCATCAGCCTGTGTTTCCCTACAGCACAATGTCAGTATTATGAAGGGGACTTGTTCTGATCCCTCCTGGAACAGTGAAGTCAAGCAAGCAGCACAATGTTTCTCAGAAGCAGGAAGGTTTAGGTGGGAGGGGGCTGAGGCTACAGGACTATGTTCCCTTTTAAAAGAAGCGAAAGCATGTACAGACATTCAATCTCCCAGGATAAACTCTGGTTTTCATTTAAATCCTGATTTATCCTGATTTAATCCTAGTTGCCCAAGTTATTTTTCTCCTGGAGGGCCATCTGTACTCTGGGAGAAAAAGCCTGAACATTTGTACACTCAGTTTCTCCTGGGAGAGCAGCTACTCTCCCAGAAGAAACTGAATGTCTGTACAAAACCTTAGTGTTAATGTCTGATAAAAGCGTAGACTAAGATTAGTATGTCTGTCTAGATGGTATCCTTAATCTGAAACTAGAGGTAACAGACTGACTTATTAGAAAAAGTCAAAAAAGGCAAAAATTTGGACTTAATTACCAATAAAATTCATCCAAAGCAACACATCATATGTTAGATGGAAAAAAAAAAAAAGCGCGTCTCTAGTCATAAATGGTTTTGTTTGGGTGTGAACAGACAATACTTGGACAGTTCCAAGAACATCACTAATTGGGAAGCAGTTCACAGTTGTCCTTGGATAGAAGTGTCTACACACACTGCTAAGGGTTTCAAGTAGAACCCTCATCTTTTACACTTTACATTGTTGCCACAACATGATTAGGGTCATACAGAACCAAACAGTGGTATAGTGATGGAGGGGGAGGAGGTCATGGGCCCTGGGCGCCAGCTGGGCCAAGAAGATGCAGTGCCTCCCATGTTTGGTGTTTGGCCCATCTTCCTGCCCAATGGGCTATCCATCTCTTTACCAGTTACGGCTGGAAATTCCAGCTGCCACCCCTCCCCCACAGTGCTGCGATGTCAATTTCCCCATGGAAGTGCCATGGTGCAAAAGAGGGGGCTCCGTGCTGTGCTTGGATTGTCCCCAGCAGTGGGATGGGGAGAATGGGGGAGCAAATACAAAGATTAGTACCCGGGAGCTGGAGACCCACAGTACAGCACTGGAACCAAACCATTGTCTTCCAGGGGTCAGTGCACAGAGTTTCACCAAGATTCCCCTAAACAGGGAGCAAGACCCAGACTAGGTCACAGGGCTGTGATGAAAGGGTTGCCAGGTGGTGGGGAGGCTGTAATGGACCCCTGCTCATGATTGCCATGAGGCAGGGAGCTCTGGACCCTCCCTCCCCCCATCCTCACCCCCCAGAACCCTCCAGCTTTTCCAACCCCAGCTTTGGAAAGCCATCTTGTCGTTTTTAACCTCCCTATTACAGATTGAGGGAGGGGGAGAGAGGATTCAATTTGGAGAAAGAGTTGAAGGAGTCATGAGGTGTTTCTTGCTGCTGAGATGCCACTGCTTCTCTCCACTCAACCTATGGCCCACACCTCAGTTTTCCTGCATGGCTCACTTGCAGATCCCATGCCTGTACCTGCTTGCATGGTGGTACCCAGACATGAGCTGACCAGGTACATATGTCTGTGTGTGCACATGGCGCAGGTGGGGAGGTAGAGGGGGGAGAGAAAGTGGGGGGATAAGCTGGTTCGTTTGAAACTTCCCACAGAAATAATGCGAGGAATTTTTTAGATCTCAAGATATCTTTGTCAACATTAGTGAAAGATAGTTCCCAACAGACGCAATGTATTTGAAACAAAAATTACTGCCTTGAGAATAACGATTTTTTTTTATAAAACTTCTCAGGTCATGAGAATTAAATGAATGATTCTCATATGAAGTTCAAGGACTTTTTTTTAAAACTATGTTTTAAATGCAGAAAGATCTTTCATCTTAAAAAAAAATTAAAAGGAAAGTTATTCTGACTGAAACTTACAGTAAGTTACCTGAAGAACACACCAAGAAAATTTTAAGACATGATGATTTTTCTTAAGTTAAAGAAAAAAAGATATTTAAAAATAGGTATAACCAGAAGCCAACTCTGAGTTAATCTGCATTTCTCCCAGGAGGGTACTTTAAACTTTGGCAACAATCTTCTTTACAGCAGGACAATGCATGTCGAACTGTCTAAAAATCAAGCCACTAGAGACAGAAATACATAACCAGAAATTAGAAGGCTATAAAAATTTGGATGCACAGTCTGCAGTATTTCACCCAAAGCAGCTAACAATCCCCAGCTCCAGTCTGACATGGCATATTAACAGCCTTTTATATTGCATGTTTTTTGTCCTTAAATTGGAGAAAACTGCCTTTAGGAGATGGAATATATAGATAAAGGTGCTTCCTACAGATTACCATGATATACCTACATGATATTCCTACAGATTACCATGATATATCTACAGATATAGGGATGCCTTGAGTCCAAAAACTAATATTATTATTGTAATATTTATCTGTTGATTGTATTCACATTGTTATATTTACTACTTCAGCCTCTGCACAGAGAATAAAGATTTATGTGCAGGAAGAGACCAGATGACCCTGTAGCATTAACAGCCTTATCACAGAATCATGGAAAATTAGGATTGGAATGGTCCTCAGATCATCTACTCTAACCCCTTGCTCAAAGCAGGACCAGCCCCAACTAGATCATCCCAGCCAAGGCTTTATCTAGTCAGGTATTAAAAACCTCCAAGAATGGAGATTCCATAATCTCCACAATCTTCCAAAACCTGTTCCAGTGCTTTACTACCCTCCTCATGAGACAGTTTCTCCTAATAATTAACCTGAACTTCCCTTACTGCAACTTGAATCCCTCGCTCCTTGTTCTGTCATCTGACAACAGAGAACAGTCTCACTCCATCTTCTTTGTAGTTGAAGAATGCTATGAAATCCTCTTTTCCCTTCCATTCTCCAGACTAAATGAGCCCAGATCCCTCAGCCTCTCCTCTGAGGGCTGTGGCACATGACTTCTATTTCTGTTGCCCTCCGCTGGACTCTCTCCAATTTGTTGACATTCTTTCTGTAGTGGGAGGCCCCAAACTGGACACAGTACTCCAGATGTAGCCTCACCAGTGCAAAATTGAGGGGAAGAATCACTTCCCTTAATCTGCTGGCAACATTCCTACTATTGCAGCTCAGTATGCCATTAGCCATTTTTTCAGCAAGGGCACACTATTGGCTCAGATTCAGCTTATTGTCCACTGTAAACCCGAGGTCCTTCTCTGCAGAGCTGCTGCTTAGCTCATCAGTTCCCATCCTGTACCAGTGCATTGGGATTGTTCTATCCCAAGTGCAGGACTTTCCACTTACTGAAGCTCATGAGATTTCCTTTGGTCCAGTCCTCCAATTTGTCAAGGCCTCTCTGAATCCCAGCCCTACCCTCCAGCACATCTACTACACTCCACAGCTTGGTGTCATCTGCAAACTTTCTGAGGGTGCACTCCATCTTCCAGGTCATTGATGAAGACATTGAACAGGCCTTCCCCAACCCCTGGGGCACTCCACTTGATATAAGTTGCCAGATAGAGCCATTGATTATTACCCTTTGAGCTTGATGATCAAGCCAGTTTTCTATTCACCTCACAATCCATTCATCTGACCCATAGCTTGCTTACAAGAAGGTTGTGGGAGACCATATCAGAAACCTTATGAAAGTGAAGGAACATCACATCCACCGTTCTTCCTGCATGCACACAGCCAGTCATCTCAATATACAAGGCAATCAGGTTGGTCAGGCATGACTTGCCCTTGATGAATCCATGCTGATTGTTCCTAACCACCTTCTCCTCCAAGTGGTTAGAAATGGACTCCTTGAGGACCTGCTGCAAGATTTTTCCAGGGACTGAGGTGAAGCTGACCAGTCTGTAGTTCCCCAGATCCTCCTTCTTCCCTCTCAAAGATGAGGACTATATGTGCCCTTTTCCAATAGTCTGGGGCCTCTCTGAATCACCATGAATTTAAGATAATGGCCAGCATCTTTGCAACCACATTGGCCAACTCCTGAATGGCTTTGCTGACAGCCTAAAGCCAAGAGGTGTCTAGAAGAGATATACATGACAATGGGAAAGCAGGCTAGAAGCAAGCAGCCTGGCAGCTCCTTGCCAGAACAGTCTGGGGGCTGAGAAAAACAGAAGAGCTCAGATGGAGAGACGGGAAAGGAAACAACTGAGTATCTTTGGGGATGCTCAGGGTTGTGTGGGCTGAACCAAGGACAGAGGGACTGTTTAACCCAGAGGCTAGCAAAGTCCATCCCACAGGCTGGATTGGGCTAGCAGTGGACTCCATTTCCCAGCAGCCTTTGCCTGCATCACTGCAGCTGATTTCCATGGAGACCCCATCAGTAGCAACACTGTAACAGCATGGGACCAGGGTTTCCATGGAGACCGACCAGCCCCAGCAGTGCTGGCACGGAGGTGCTCCAGAGCTGGGATCTTGCAGTCGTGACAGCATGGTTCAGAGCCAGGCACAGCTGGGATCCACTGACTGCATGCCTTGGGCGGGAGCGTGCAGGCAGTGAATCGTGGCTTTGCCCCGGGTTCGGACAACATTGTCACCACTATAAAATCCCAGCTCCGTCACTAGCATACCTCCCCTCCCAGCCACGTGCCCTGCCAGCACTGCTGGGCCAGTCTCCATGGAAACCCCAACCCTGCGCTGTCAGGGAGCCACCACTATTGGGGTCTCCATGGAAACCAGCTGCAACAATGCAGGCAAGACCTGCAGGAAAATGGAGTCTGGCTCCTGGCCAGATCCACTGTTTTGCCCACCCCTGACCTTACCCGTTTGGAGGGGACAGAGAACCTCTGATTGGTTTTGGCCTCTCCCAAATAAATTCCTTTACTGAAGAGACTGCTGTGGTACTTGGAACTGTGGGTTGCATAGAGGAGACAAAGGTGGTTATAGAGAGGAGGTCAAGACCCTTTCTCAGGTGCAGAACTGGATGCTTGCTCCTTGAGTCAGGAAACCCATGGAGAGTGAGGGACTAAAATGTTGGGGTCTCGGAGCAGGACGGAGAAGTCAAACCATGGCCAGCTTCAAGGGGTACTCTTAGAGACCATGCAAGGCCATAATGGTCCTGAACAAGCATCCACTGTGACAGTTTTTCAAAAGCCATTTTTTGGTTGTATATTTTTCTATACCTTAATGTCAATAAAGAACCAGGAACTAAAAGTCATTTTATCTACTTGCAATATGTACTGAGATATTCAGTGTGAACTCTGTCTCATCCCTCATATAAGATTTTTCAAGCCATTATAAACACAGTGGCAAACACAAGCCCATCTTCTGTTACATACCATCATTAGCTAGACTGATTACCCAAAACTGAGCCACAGGGCTTAAACAAGGGAATGCAAGGAGCAGAGGACCCAATCATGTGAAAGCTGAACTGTGTGACCCTTCTTCAGGCTTCATGGGCAGCCTGCAGTTCTTACCGAGTCAGCTAAGGGCTGGATCCTCCTGGAGAAAGGCCCACTTGCCATATCTTGAAGCTAGGGGGTTAACAAAGCAACCACAGGCTGTTGTTCCCCCTCTACTGAAGCTGCCTTTGCTTTTCTGAGAAAATACCTGTATGTATTTTCAAAGAGAGGTTTTTTTCCTTTCTTCTACCTCGCAAAAACAAGATGCATGTCTTCTTCAGAGGCATATGGTATGCAAGAACACAGTGTTCATTTGTGCATTTCTTAGACTTCTTAAGCTTTTGTTTGCAAAGAGTAGGAGCAGTAGCTACATGCAACTTTTAAAAGGTTAAAACAAATAAAAGCTAAAACTATATCAGATACAAGCATAGAAGATTTCACTTTTAATGGATATACGCGGATGTCTGTAGGTTTTCAGATACACATTTTATATAACAACTTCCTTCATGACCACTTCAAAACACTGGTCAATAAACAATCTTTTTCTCCCCCTCCAGAATTCTAAGAACATTGAAAGAAAATCCAGAACATGCTTTAATACCTGGAACAATAATGATGAAGCTTAAGAGTCTATGGACTCTGGCAGAGCACCTTTGGATGCCTGCCACTTTAAGGGTTTGAGCAGGGTGCAGACCAGCCTGCAAGTGGGAGCAGACCCAATCAAGTGGTCACATGGCAGTCAGGAGACTGCCTGACTGGTGGAGTGCTGGGCAGCCTGGGTATAAGACAGGGCCCTAAGAGCAGAACCAGCAGTTGCTACGGGGATGCCACTGAAGTAGCATTGCCCAGTCAGAGATCTGCTGCTCCTGGAACACCTGGAGATCAGGGTAAGAACTATGGGGATGGAGGAGATTCCTGGTCCTAGGGCAGGAAACTACACCCTGCTGGGTTTGGATAGGTGGTGGAGCTGCCTGTGGAGGGGCAGTCTCCAGGAAATGCCACACCTGTGCCTCCCCAGAGAAAGGCGAGGATGGGGCGCTGTAAAGCGTCAGCCCGTGTCGCCTTGTGAGTACCCTGTGGAGGGGAAAGTCTAGGGGAGCACACCCCAACAGAAAAGCACAGGGCCCTGGCCCATTGAATGGGACTGAGGCGGGGTCCAGGCATGTCGACAGACACCTGAGTGGGCTGTAAGCCAAATTAGAGATCCAGGCACATTAACAAACACCTGAGACCCAAGTGGCATAAGGCCCACGAGCCCAGTGAGGGGCAGAGTAGTGGCCCAGTGTAGGACAGAGAACCAGAGGCTGCATAGAGTCCATGGGGGCCTGAAGGACTGTGCATAGGCTGGCTGAAAATAGAGGCCCCAGTGAGGAAGTAGAGTGGAGCACATGTGGCCAAGGTATGTCTGAGGATGCTTGAGGCCAAGTTTGTGCCAGAGGCCAAGTGCAGCCTAGCTAAGGGGCTGTGGGAGTAATAGTGGATTTGGATTTCACCTACAAGGCATGGGACACAGTGTAGAGATGGTTTGGAGCCATGTATTATGCTCCTGGGCAGCCTCCCACATAGGAACAACTATTTAATCCCAACAAAAGCTTAGCAGGTGAGTCAGGTGGGTGGACTGCCCTAGACAGGTGAGCAGGCCAATGTTGTGACTGGCTTTGTAATGGCCCCATTACATGGACAAAAAAAGAACTAGGTGCAAAAAATGCTAAACATTACTTGACATATCTAAAGCTGTGGAAATACAGATTTAGAAGTCTGAGGGAGAATTTGGATGACATTTTAAAATCACTATTACCCAATGCAGAAAAACACACAACTCAGGAACTAGGTAAAACGAAATACAAATTGGGTAGAACAATTTTTATTTCAATAAATATATTTGCAGAGTAGCAGATGCAGAGCTAGTCAGTTCTGCACCCAGAACAGCAGGGGCACAGGCAGCTGCTTCCAGGCTGCTGGTAGTGGCAATCAGGTCAGCAGCACAGCAGTAGCTCTTTCTATGCCCCCTAAGTTAGTGCCCAGAGTGGTGCTTCAGGTCCAACTCCCTCCCCAACACCCCCCAGGTTTTACAACTGCAGAACAGAACAAACAAGAGTACTTTGTCAACCTGACAAATATTGCTCAAACAACACTTGAGCAACATTCCTTTTAAGGCCACATTCCAGTTCAAAAATTTGGACTGCTGATAGTTAATAGGAGTGCAGGTATTTAGTAGCTTTTAAAAACACATTCAACTCTAGCCCCATTGAAGTCAATAAAAGGTTTTGCCACCATCAAGCTAGAATTTCACCACAGAACATTTAAAGTAAACATTTGCATGTGGTTTGTTATAAATTTCAGCGCCAACAGTTATGCTGCCATAATAATGTAATTGTAGTGGAAAGAGATCAGCAACAAAAAAACCCTCTAATTTATTTTAGAACAAAAAAAAAAATTCTAACTACAAGGTTCTTAAATCATGTAAATAATCGAAAAGAACAAAAAATGCTCCTTAAAAAGATCTACTTGTTCAAATCCACATTTAAATAAGTTGTTCACACATTAAATTCTCTGTGATTCTCATAAGAGTTACATACAGAGAAATTTAAGAAGCTAGTTTAATATATGACACTAAAACAAAAACAAAAAAAACACAGGCCGCATACAATTAAGATTCAAGTAAATACACTATTAGCATTTTAAATATATATTTCATATCCTTCTGAAGAATTATTTAAACACACCACAATTTCTTAGTTTTACAGCTTTAATAATTATATTAAATTATTAAATTACTTTCTTTTTGCTTTTTCCCCCATAGTAAAATTCATACGATTGTGAGTTAGCATAGATGTAATGCAGAAATCCATGTGATGCAGGGCCGTCCGCAGGCCAAGTATTTCACTGGCCCACCCCCTGTCTAGGGCAATCTGCCCTGACTCGCCTGCCACATCTTGATGTAAATACATGCACTCCTTCTTGCAGCCCTGGTGTCCTGGGCCACAATACATGGCTCTGAACTCCCTCTAATATGTGCTCTATGCTTTGCAGATGACATGTAAACTGCTGCCATTTCCTGCCCCTTACTGGGCTGAACTCTGCCCCATGCTGGGCCTCTATCACTCTACCCTTTTCTGGGCCTCACCCATTCAGCCCTCCTCCGCACACCCTTTCAGGTCCTACCCTGGCCCTACTCTACACAGTCCTTCAGGCTTCATTGTTGGCATGCTCCAGCTGGCCTACATGCAGTCCTTCAAGCCATCCTTAGGCCTTTCCCTACACAGCCTGTGGCTTTCTGCCCCACACCAGGCTGCACTCTAGTTAGGCCTCTCACCCCTCACAGAGCTGCACTCTAGTTAGGCCTCTCAAGTTTCACACAAGTCTTTTCTGCTCTCAACACACCCGAATGGTGTTATCCTTTGCCTTTCCCCTCTATGAGGTAACCCACCAGGTCACAGGGGCTGGGACTTTCAGGAATCCCATACCTGCCTTTCACTAAGGAAGCACAGGTGTGGCACTTTCTGGGGACCACCGCACCACAGACGGTACCACCAACTCATCCTATCCCACTGGGTGCAGTTTCAGGTCTTACCCAGAGTCAGGACCCAGAAGCCCTTTCCTGGAGCCCTAATTAGTTCCTAAACCTAACATCTCTACCCTGCTGTGGCCCACTCTCCCTCCACCCTCAATCTCTCCCATGCCTGGTCATATTCACCCTGGTGTCATTGAGTCACTCTGAACTCCTTTCATCTGGGCACCAGTACCCAGGCCCAGACCCCTAATCCATGGTTCCTGCTACCAGGTAACATTATGACACCCACAGTCCTGGCTCTGGGTTGGGCCAGTCAAGGTGCTGGGCTCTCCACAGCTGGGATCACCTTTGCAGTGGGCATTCCTGTGTCTTCAGCCTCCTTAGGCCTTGGCCCCAGCTCAGGCCAGCCAGGGTGTCCCTTTGCCTGGCTAATCACTGGCCCTCCACCACACTTCTCCCAGGCATGTCTACCTGTCCTCTGTTAAGGCCACTCTGGACCCTCTACTCTGGGCCACCGTTCTTATCCTTCTGGTCATCTACCCAGCACTTCAGATTATTTCTCTAATGGCTCCCTGAGCTCTTCTCTCCTTATCCAGATCTGCCTCCATGTTTAGGCAAGCAACAAACCTAGCTGTTGATCCCCAGGGCCTCCCTTCATAGGCCCCTGTAGCACAGCCCTGCCTGGCTGGAAAACCCTGCAGGGTGCCCCAGAGCCTCCTCCATCCCCAACTAGCTCCCCCTTTCACCTGGTATGACACTGCTCACTTAGCTGTTCTGGTTCCCTCCTAGAGTAAGCTCTCCCTCCTCTCTAGCAGCAACAAAATCCAATGCGTCTGAGCTCTAGAACTGCAGCTATTGCAAGCAACCACTACAAGTACTGATCCTTGTCACCTGTTAGACCTTACTCCCAATGACAGAGCCTCACCTAGGATTGCTTCCCAGCCTGGCAATTCCACTTATTTCTTCTACAGCTCACCCTGGCAGTGTCCTCCTCCAGGATAAACTCTGCTACAAGCCCTTCAGCTAAGAGATGTTACTCTTACTGTTTCCAAAGACAATCAAACCAGCTAGAGTATAAGGATACTCACCCAATCAGGCACCTGCCCTAAGGTCAGGTGGCCACCTGATTGGGCCAGTGCACACCTGTGGGTAGCTCCACAGCCTGGCTGCTTCCCTCCTACCTCTTAAAGTGGGAGGCACACTTTGTGCCCTGACACAATCTGATACAAAGAGTGAGCAAAAGACCCATGTCTGAGAAGTGCTAAAGACCTATTGTCTTCCAAGTATGCAGAAAAAATTAAGATTTAATCTGATTTTGATATTCTAAAAAGCAGGCAAATTTTGTTCAGACAAACATTAATACATAAAAGTTTCAAAAAAAATTAAGCAATATTACAGCACAAGTTTAACACAAAAAAACAAAGGCAACATTCTCTCTGTCAAATATCTAAATTAAGTGATTTACTTTTTGTACAACCAGTCTCCAAAAGTCCCCTTAATAACCCAGTCTTAAATCTTCATCTTATATTAAAGTCAGTTTGATTTGCAAAAGAGATCCAGTCAGCTTTATTAAAGTTCCATTTGGGCTTTAGAACTGATTTGATTATTGGAATTTGAATTCCAACTTTATATAAAATTGCCCTATGTTGACTGTGTGGGAAGTTGTTAAAAACCTTGCAGTGTATAGAAGGGCTGGGTCCTTGTGATTTCTGTGTCATGAAACACAAATCAGGTGGCTAGTTTTGTTGCCAGAGGGCTGAGTGGAAAGTAGCTCAATCTTGCACGTTGTAGACTAATACAAGGTCCTCTCTCCCCATCTGCGTGAAAATTATGAGATATGTGGGTGAAATAAAAGAAGCAGCTAAAATATATATCCGAAAAGGATTTAGAAAAGAATACATACCAAGGTGGAATAAAGACAGAGGATGTCTTTATAAAGAATTTAAAGAAAAATGGCAATTTCACAACTGCCACTGAGCTCTTACAATCTCTGGATAAGGCTCAAAGAAAAAAGTGGTTACATACAATGGAAAACCTTAATTTCACTCACTCAAGCAGGAAGGCTTAGGCTCTCTTATGTCAACTGGGCTCTAGCACTGACGCTTCAAGACCCAAAACCCATATTAGATTAGAAGCAATAGCCAATCATATCACTACCCTGTCTAAGACTCTCACTGACAAGCTTTTAACAAGACAAGTGAAATCATGTTTAGAGTCAAACAAACACTCCAATGCATCATCCTCTTCCTTCTCCCAACCTTGTAATGTACATGACATGCAAAAAGCTTTTAGAGCCATAAGGGAGGGGAAAGCTGCAGGCCTGGTAAGATATTTCCAGAATTCTTAAAATTCTGTGGCCCAAAATCCATTCAATGGCTAGCAAAGTTTTTTACCAATATTTTGGAAACTGGAAAATTACCAGTCATATTTAAGAGGACAAAATAATAGCAATTGTAAAACCTAAGCAGGATCCCAAGAAAGTTGAGAAATACCATCCACTACACTTAACTGCAACTTACAAATTATTAAAAAGACTGATATATAATTTTTCAGATCATATTCCCCTTGAGTAAGCAGGGTTTAGACCAAACAGACAATGTTGCAATCAAATCACGGCCATGACTACCAAGATAGAAAATGGCTTTAAAAAGTCACTAAGAACTGCAGCTGTTTTTCTTGATCTCTCGGGTGTGTATGATACAATCCGGAGACAAGGCCTCATCTTAAAGTTCTTGGACATCATACCATGTCTTAAAATTACTAATTTCCTAGACAACATGCTTAGCAATAGATGGGTCCAGATTTATTCTGATAACACTGGTACTAAGTACAGACTGTCAGCAAGCCCAAGGCTAAATCAGTTCAGTCATTCCAGGTTACTCTAAACTGCACAGATTAAATTGAAACTGAAGTGAACAAATATTTACCTGATTTAGGAAATGAAGCCACATGCCTGCAGTGGCCCAGGCCAGAAGCTGGGTGGCACTAGAGCACAGCTCTCTGAATGTGTGTTCACTTCCTCTTCCTGCTGCCCCAAGGCCTCTGGGATTTGCAATCCAAAATCAAAGCAGCGGGACTCTGCAAGGTTTTTCCTCGCTTCCTCTTCCAGGTATCTCTCGGATTTGCAGTGCACAATCGCAGCCAGCAGTAAGTTTGAGCAGGGGTAGAGGTGTTTAAAACCCCCTGCCTAGCCCCAGATTCCAGCTGGGTTTCCCTGGAAGGGGTAGACTCCCCCTTGCAGACTAGGCTACATCCCCAGCCGGGCTTGCCCTCCACATCACCTTGTCAGTCACCCCTCACTACTCCAGGTAGGGAGTAGAGAGGCGAAGCCCAGCCCAGCCCAAGGCTGGAAAGCATGCTGGCATGCTGGGGGACTGTGATTTAACTTGAACCAGGAAGGGGTCTGGGACAAAGTTTCATAAACTGGTTTGACCCAAATCAGTTAAGTCTGATACTACAATTCAACCAGGTTTATCATAAACCAGTTTCAACCACTTTGAAATTGGTTTATATGCACTGAACTTCTGTTCTGTTTCAGGTTTAAACTACTTTTTGATCACTTAAACAGGTTTATGTGTAACTTCTGTTCCTAGCCTAAGAGTAGACCACATACAATGAACTTCCAGTCCTTGCGCCTCTGCTGTTTAGTCTTTACACTCATGACCTTCCAGGCACTCAAGAAAATTCATATACAGTGATAACATCGCTCTTGTTACACAACTATCTTATTTCTCCAGAGCAGGAATAATATTTATATCTTATCTCAGTACTTTAGATGAGACTCCATGCAGCTGCTGCAGGAAGCGCTGGGCAAAGCTGAGGGGAAGAGGCTGCTTTTACCCCACACCAAGCACATCTCTGCCCCACGAACACTGCTGTTGCTGTTGCTGCAGCTGTTAAGTGTGAGCAGGCAAGTCTGCAGCAGACACAGGGCAGGCCGGGGCTGCATGCAGGTCCCTGCCAGTACCGCAAGGCTGGGGCCAGCAACTACACAAACAGTCCAGCATGAAGCCACCCCAGCCCCACTGCGTCCCTGGGGGATGGCAAGACACGCCATGGGCAGGCAATGTGAAGCAGGTGCAGGGACTGAGTCAGGGCTGTGCATGCATGTGGTTGATCCACTCCTGCCAGGGTCAGTTCGGAATGTGCATGGGGTAAGCTGGGGCACATGGGTAGGGGGGGCTCCCATGCACACCCCACTATACCCACAAACCCCAAAAGTACTCACACACACACACACACACACACACACACACACATCCCACAAACACCGCTCCCCTCCCACGCAAGGAGGTCTCTGGGGGGAGCCCATGGCTCACTACTACCCGCGCACACACCACCACAAACACGCACCCAACCCCCACACACCCCCAGCCTGGCTGGACTAGCTCTGGGCAGAAGCATCTCTGCAATCCAGTGGGCCACATCGCCATGACCTCCAGGGTGAGGTGTGGCAGCAGCAGTGGTATAGAACTATACCCCCGCCATTGCTGCCTGGTCAGCAGGAGGAGCCTCACTTTGGCGACTATGTTGGTGCAGTACAACCTACTGTGCCAGGTCTTACCTGCTGGGCCACAGAGATGGTGCCTGCTGCCCAGAGCTTGTTCCAGCCAAGCTACAACCTTGCATCCTGCTGTAGGTGCAGATATCTGCCCCAGCACGCCCTGACACATCGCCTTTGCCACTTCACGCATCACCTACGCCTCCCTCATAGACTTACTTGGAGGGTGCTGTGGGAGCTGATCTCCACCACATGCACATCCCACTCCTCCCAACCCTTAGCAGCCCCTTGCAGGCTGTAACTCTGCCAGCCTGTCAGCAGAAACCTGCAGCTTCCCGGGTTTTCCCCTTTTAAGGAGAAATCCACATTTTGCCAAGTTTTTTTCGCTACAAATGAAAAACCCAGATCCCTGGTTATAATGGTACTCCTAATTATTTAGGAGTACTCCTAATGGTACTCCTAATTACCCTACATAAAACAATGTCCTATAAAAATCATTTAATTATGACAGCAGCTAAGTAAAAAACCCATAATAATTCGCTTCAGAAACTCACTGGGAATTCCTGGGGAGCTGATGCTGAGAACAGCAGGTTTAGCACTGGTCTACTCTTTGGTGGAATACTGTGCCCCAATCTGGTTAAACGGTTCTCATACAGCTCAACCAAGCAATGTGAATCATTACAGAAACAATATGATCTACCTCTGTTTAATGGCTCACTAATCTTAGTAACATCCTCCCCTGTTTAAAAAGAAGAAATGCCTTGTCTAGATTATGAACTAAAATTTAAAAATTACTCACAGTTGCCTATACATGAAAATTGCCTATACATGAAAATCACTTAAACCCACCATGTCCAAAATTAAAATATAGACAGCTCGCTTGGAGAACAGCAATTCAACTTGAGCAACACTCATTTACCATCCAAGATGCCCGCAAGAGTGGCTCAATTCACCCTGTAGTACAGAAGATGATTATTACAAATCCCACCATTAGACCAGCTGGCTTTGATATCCCTAGACATCTTTGATCTTCTCTCTAAACCAAATTAAGACAGGACAGAGCAGATGTGGATTTCTTTTACATGGAAGAGACTGGACTAGCTCATCAAACTGTGACTGTGGTGCCTCTTTTCAAACTCTGAATCACATCACATCTGAATGTCCTCTTCATGCATTTAATGAAACAGTACTGGATCTACACAATACTACATCTGAGGCAAGCAGCTGGCTGCAAAATTTGGACATAAAATTATGAATGTGTTTCTCCTCGTGTTGTGACTACTGTATCATCATGCACTATATAATAAAAATCAAATCCTCAACATATGGAAAATTAGATCAGGATCTTCCTATAAGCATTCACTGCCCGAAACAAAAGCCTCAGTTGCTGGAAGTACATTCTCTTGTTTACATAATATAAAAAGGGAACACTACCAAATCAAATTTTTTGCACTTGTGCATTTCAAATTTTGTAACAATTTCCTCCTATGGTATCAGCCTTCAAACACAGCTGAAAATAAGTATTTAAAACCTTATTTTGCAGCAATGAGCTGCTCAAAAGGCTGGTAATAAAGGGACTTTTCACTTCTAGGTCCATCAAACAAGCAGGAAATAAACTAATCTAAAGTTAATTAAAATACCCCTAAAGGTGACAGGCTGGTGGACTGAATAGCAGAAACTTGAAATGTTATAGAAGACATTTTATGGAAGACAAATTTAGTTCCTATTACTGTCAAACTAGGTGCATCTACATGGATAATTAATCTGAAGCAATAAACTACAGTATGCATCATGCCAAAGTATATTGCTTCCAGGTGCCACATTTACATGTGCGCCCAGGAATGCAGTATGTTGAGCTGGGTCAGAGCAGCCCCACCTAGTAGGGGGCCCCAGAGGTCAGCCTGCCAGCCCAGGGCTGCTCTGACCCAGCTCAACGTGCTGTAGAGGGGCTGGCTAGGACACAAGGGTGCTTCAGTGTGCGGGCTAGCCATCAGGCAGCCCCATCAGCGTCTACACATGCACTGCTGCACAGTAAATAACACCACCACAGGATAGTACTTGTATTTACAAATATTAACATACAGTGACATTTATTAGTTTATGGGGGCCTAATAGAGCCTCATGTATAGATGCAGAGATACTACCATAGAACTAATTAGACAGCTCTGCACTAAACATCTTGTATAGACGCACCCACAGATACCTTCATGAGCAGTATGTTTACATATTAATTGCATTTAAAGTCTCATTTCTTCAGGTGGGCAAACAAAAAACACCCCCAAAATATTTAAATACGTTTGAAAGCTCCTCTCACTATGTAATTGTGTTGTGCCAAGACTAGATTTGCAATCATCAATACCCCAGTTCCTAAAACAGTTTGGAGAACAAGATGAGTATCAAACTCAATACCCTGGACTAGGAAACAAGGTCAAGATACACTGTCTGTATCCTCTGCCCCCAGTAATGTCCAAATCACAGCAAGGTACATGATTTAACTAGTTCAATAACTAGGGAGAGAAGGGGAGGAGTTTTAACCATTGCTAAATTTTTTTTTGAAGGCTGCATGATTCTTCTACACACACACACTGGGTACTTTAAAAACAAATCCATTAGAACTGGGGTGTCCAATGGGTGGCCCTAGACCACATGTGGCTCATAAGGGGTTAATTTGCAGCCAAAGGGCTCCTCGTAGCCTCTGGTCCCCTCCTTGCTTTAGCTGCTGCTGCAATCAGGGTCTCCAGGCTCCCCCTCCTTCTCTGGAAAAGGAAAGCCTTCTCCAGCTTTTACTTCCTGCTCCTTTCCCAGGGAGCAGGACAGGTCATGATGGTGGTGCTGCTCAGCACAGCACAGAACAGAGGAACCCAGCAGAGTAGTGTAGCAAGAGCACATGCTTATAAGGACGAATGGGGGGCCACCTATCCACTCATGGTGCAGCAGTGAGAGATGGGGCCACATGCCCACAATGAAAGGGAAGGCACCAACCCATACTGTCAAGAGAGTTTGCATCCAAGGAGGTTGGGGGAGGGAAAGTGAGAGGGACCATAGGCTCCACTGGCACAGCCCCTGGCCACTAGGAATTTGGACAACCCTGTCTTGGATTAAGAAAAAATTACATTTCAAGGTGACATCAGCTTTAACCTTTTCATTAGATATTCTTCTCTTTCTATTTAGAAACCTCAAACTTTTAGAGTAGCAGTACTGTGAATCAAGATGTTCTCCTAAATATTATTTTTGTACTCTTAAAATTAGTCATGGACCTAATCTAGTAAAAACATGTCACGCAGCAAGCAGGCCTTTTACCTCTATTGCAATAAGAGGTCCTAGCCAGGATAACATTTTACACTATTTACTTGGATTTTATAGTGAGTTTATTTGGGGAAAATATCAGAAATGCCCAATATGCAGTAATTGTTCTATTAAACACCTGAGAAACATTGAAGAATAAAAAGACATATATGCTCCTGCAAAATCATTTACAAAGAATTGAGCAGAATTATTCATTAATTAAATTCTAATAAGGCCAGTGTGGGCTCTAAGTTGTATTTTAAATGTGCTTATAAATACCCACTACTTGTGCTCTAGTTATGATGTACTCTTCATACAGATATTTTTTACATTGTCTAACAACAAGGAATACAGAGCAATTAGTGTAAAAGTACCACTCAACACACAACTGTTTAATAAAAATAACAGGCATATAAGCATCACATATGGTAAATGTTATAAACAGGGTTAGATTGGGTCACTAAGGCCTTAAAGTATCCTACGGTGAATAGTCACCTCAGGCCATGGGAGTGTTCCAAGAAGAAAATGTCTTGCAGAACTGGTGGGGGAGCATGAGCTCCACCAAGCACCCACCCTTTACTGCTGGACACTGATGAGGAATTAGACAATGCTTGCGTGATGACTATCTGCATTAAAAACTGTCTACATTAAAGACACTGCACCACTGATGTTGCTGCAAACTATATGTCAGTATTTTGCCAACAGAAATGTAGCAGAAAGCCTACTTCCCCACTAGGATACTATAAGAGATGCAATACACCAGAGCGTGCACAGTGATGCTCTCTCACTTCAAAAGCAAGAAGGTTCATGTCAGTGCAGAAGCCCAACTGTTTTTCCCCCTTTTCTCCCATCATCCCTTAATCTGACCGTTACTACTTCTTAATTTACATTCTTCCCTGAACTTCAGAGAAGGTAATAATTGAAAGGTTATGGGGAGACTTGTTAAGGGAGTTTACAGTAATACCTCAGTTAACAAATCCTCTGGGAATGAAGCTCCTTTATAACAAAGTCAGCTGCTTTCTTGCCAAAAAAACCCAAAAATTGAAAAAACCCGCAGCTTTCTCATTTTACCAAAGAAACCCACGGATTTTACATTTTTGCAATGAGCTCCATGCAGGCTAGCAGAGTTCCAGCCTGCAGGGAGCTGGGAGGGAGTGGGAGGAAAGCAGTGAGACAGGGGACGCCACATGCATGTACAGTACAGGCACGTAGCACCAGGCAGCCTGCAGAGCAGCTCCAGCAGGTACGTGGGGGGAAAGAAAGATTAAGGCCCCTGTAGGGAGGGAGCTGGGCAGGTCTTGGGGACTGAGGCTGCAATGCGTAGCTGCAGGGCCCCAGCAGGGAGCAGGATGGCGCCAAGGGTGGCTCATCCGAGGGAAGGCCAGAGCCAGCTCCCCACATCCAGGGGGCAGGGGGAACCAGTACCCCTCAGATCTGTATGTGGGGCAGGCGCCTACTGCAGGCTTGGACTCCTGCCCCGCTTCCCTCCTCCAGAGCCTCCGCAGACACAAGCCAGCGCAGCCAGGATAGCGGGGCCCCATGGGGATCTCCTTGCTGCTGCAAGCTCGTCTCCTGCTGCCCTGTGATGCACCTCCCCATGGGGACACAACGCCATGCTGTTGCCCTCTGTGAAGCCCTACATGCAGGGGGGGTGTCACCAGGGCAGCACAGGGCTTGCAGCTGTGAGCAGCTTCTTCCTGCAGCTCAGATGCTCCCTGCCGTGCCAGGTAGTGCCCGCCAGGATGTGGAGGTCCCAGAGGCAGGAAGCAGTGTGGGGCTCACAGTGGTAAGCAACTCATCTGTGAGGACCCACTGTTCCCTGCTCCCCTGCTTCCCTTACCTGGGGCCTTCACAACCTGGCAGGTGCCACCCAGCGCAGCAGGAAGCAGCTAAGCCATGCAGAGAAGTTGCTCACTGCTGTAAGCTCTGCACTACCCTGATGATGCGCCTCCTGCACACAGGACTGCAGTGAGAGCAGCAGTATGGGGCTGTGCCCCCCAAAGCAGTGGCATGCACAGGAGGCGCTTCGCCAGGGCAGTGCGCAGCTTGCAGCAGCAAGGAGATGCCCACAGCGAGGTGATCCCCGCGGAGCCCCACTGCTCCCTGCCCACTGGACTATGGAGGCTCCAGGGGAAGGAAGCAGGGCGGGAGCTTGAGTCCACAGCCTGCACCTGCTCCGCACACAGATCTGGGGGATGCGAATCCCCCCTGCTCTCCCCCACACCCCGAAGTGTCCTGGAATGCATCCCTATGCCTTCTATGTTATTTCTACCACTGGTAACACCGTTTCTGATAACAAAGTGACGTCATAGAATGCATCTACTTCATTAACGGAGGTATTACTTTATTAGTGGGTTTTTTGTTTTGTTTTGGGTTTTTTTTTACATTTGGTGCATATTTACTGCTGGATACTTTTAGTATAATAAATGGATTTTATTAGGATCGTAGATTAAGTTTTTTTATAAAAGTGTTTATCATTTTCTCTAAGTTTAAGAATTATCAAAACAAAATATTTTTAGGGGGTTTTTTATGTTTTCTTAATTTTAAAATGGCTTTGATCAACACTTACTGTTTTCCCCTTAATGATTTACATTCATTTTTAAGTGATGGGCTGAAATAAAGGATTCAAGTGAAAACAAGTACCGTTCATGCATCTATTTATTATATGTTTTGTCAGTATTTTTTATACTGGTATTTGACTTAGGTTGCTAAATATTATTATGTATTAAAAGTTGAATACATTAAGTACTACAACTAGGTTAACACATTTATTATTCTCTTTATTTAAAATGTGGGTGTTCGGGAATATAAAAAAGTAGTATTGTTGCAGGGCAATAAGGTGCCTGCTCCTCTAAGAGCAGAAACTTTCTAAGGAGAGAGCCCAAAGAGCAAGACAGAAGCCCACACATGCAGGTTACTATCACAACAGGCTAACAAGCAAATTAGCCTGCACCTGGTCAGCTGACTGGAAGAGGCAGGGAGGGACCTGCGCATATATGGTCCCAGGGCTGGGACTAGAGGTTTAGTTCTCTAATAGTAGCTAAGGGGAAGGAGCCTCCAGGGAAGAATTGCCCAGGGACTGCCTGATATGCTGCAGACTGGACTAATGGGGCTCCAGGAGCTCAACAGGTACAGCAGGGCTACCTGGGGATCACCTCGCCTACAAAGTACTTTAGTGCTGGGGGAAGTTTCCCTTTTTAAAGGGACAGAGCACACCCTGAACTGCTTATATTATGTTGTAGCCCAGGGGCTCATGTTTAAGTTGCTGTTTATAAATACCGGTGGATTGGGCTGAGGCCATTGGGGAAGGAGAAGGCCTCATTGGGGACCCACTATGGTGTAGGGACCCCAGCGCCAGTGTGGGATGCAGAGGCTGGCCTGTGGAGAGCCCAGTGAAGACAAGAGGCTGAGCTGTAGCAAGGCCCCAGGACAGACAATTTTTAAATGCCATCTGTGAGGCTTGGGGCATGGTAAAGGGGTGGTTTTGGAGCCACATATCTAGTCCATAAGGCTGAGAGTGTCCCGTGAGGCATCCATTTTGAAGCAGGACCCCAAAGAGGTCTAAGAACCCACAGGGTTTGGTGGGGTCCAGCAAGACTGTGTCCAGAATAAAACTTGAAGGCAGCCTCCCTATCTTTATAATTACAAGCAAGACGTGGCATGCAAGGAAGAGGGTGCCTGTTGGACAGGACTGGCACAGTCAAGGAGCCCTAGGGGTATCACAGCCATCCCTGGGGACCCCAACCCGTGACAAATATATAAAACCCATCCAACCAGACCATGGAAATCCCAAGTCTATTCATAACTAGAACTTTCTTTAAAAATAGAGCATACATTGCAAAGCCCAAGTTATCAGAAAAGAGAACTTTTCATACTCAGCCAGAAGTCAACATAATCAAGACTTGCTTAGCAGACCAACACAGAAAGCAAGAGCTAGAATACAATACCTTTCTCTGAAAAAGCCTAGTGTACTCCCTCTCTACCCATTTAATTATGAGCACCTCAAATGAGCTCAACTGTTGTGTTATCATTTAGATGTCTTCTTTGAGAGACCTAGTTAAAAAAAATGAGGTACAATGATGTCCAGTAGGTATTTAAATACATCAGGATACACAAATCTAGCAATGTTGGATAGAACTCAGTTATAAAAGCATCTTGGCATACTTTAAAACATTTTACCAACCTGTTCTAGCATCTCTATTTTGTTGTCTTTGACTTGCAAAATTTCTAATACTTTCCTGTCCTTGACTTCAGCTTTCTGTTTTTCTCTAGAAACAAAAAAACAAAAAGACCCTTTATTAGTCATAATTTGCAGCTAATCATTTGAATTTTTCATGTCCTGATAATGAATGTCATTTTAAGGCACAGAAAAATTAAATTATCTGAGGCTGACAGCCTTTGCAGAATTAATCAGGCAGCATATGGCAAGTGACAGCAAATTACATCTGCAATAGCTAAGACAACTTTATTCTAAAATAAATAAATAAATAAAAACACCAGGACTTGAAACATCATAAAGGAAAACCTAAACTGATCTGCATGGTTTCTTCCAAAAGACATTAGGGTTTACTCAGTTCAAATAGCAAAAGCAGCTTTTTCTTGTTTCTTGTTTCTTGGCATAATGCTAATTCAGATTTAGCTGAGTTGGTGAGGCTTTATACTCAACTTTAGGACACATCCCTCTATTTGAATGCAACCTTCTAACTTCTGAGTGCATATATAATAACTTCTAAAACGTCAGAGTATCATTTAGGCATTGATGGGCCTTTTGATTTTGGTGGGAAAAAAATCAGAACATCAAAAAGGGAAAGTGAAGGCCACATGGAGCTCCTGGCATCTGGTCTACAATGCCATCAAGGGTAATTAGGGACCTAGTGTGAATTCGCAATTGCATGATTTTTTGTAGAAATTACAAATTCAGGTAGGTTCCACAAAAAATGGAAGACTGAAAAAAAATGGCAGGCTCAATGCAAAAAACCCCCCAAAAAACAAACAACTTACTGACAAGAAGACAAAAGGGCAGGGAGCCCTGCAGCCTTGGAGCATGGGGGGAAGGAGAAGTAAAGGCAGAAGGGTGGGTAGAGGATGGGGAGGGAAGGGAGACATGGCAGGGCTGCTCACAGCAGGAGGCAGGCAGGGTCCTGGGCCAGCTGTGGGAGGCAGCCAGGAGGCTATGCCAAGGTCTTCAGAGCCCTGGCCCAACTCATTGCATTTGTGCACCTGCTGCCAGCAACTAGCCAGGCTCCTCAGACCCCAGTGCAGCCTCCTGGTTGCCCATTACCCCGTTGCAGCTATTTATGCAGCATGTCTGCCTAAAGATGGCCTGAAACAGTAGTTTAATTATCAGGATTAAACCAGGGAAGTCATTAATCCATGCTTAATGGGTAGGATGGCTTCCCTGGGCTTAATCAAGGGAATTTGAGCCATCTGGAAATCTGCAGGAAGGGGCAGAACTGCCGGAGTCCTTCTGGCAGACTTGTTGGGGGGGGACACCGCACTTAGCCTGCAAAAATGGTGGATGGCTCCAGGATCTGCCTAAGAAATCAGGCATCTGCCTCCTCGAGTCTGGCAAAATACAAATAACTAGCCAATAGAGCCCTGAGGCACAGGCATGCAAAAAGTTACTACAGGGTAGGCAAGGTCAGGGAGCAAAAAGAAGATAGCTTGCTTCTCAGTGAGTAAGACGTAAACTACCACAGCTTACATGGGGTAAAAGCAGACACACAGATAGTTATTACTGAGCAGATGCTGCCTTCCTCCTAACTTGCTGAAAGATACATTGAGGGAGTTGGAGGCAAAAAGAGGACAGTAGCCCATGATTCCGAATGGAAAAAAAAAATCTGGAATGGAAAAAGAAGGAATACAAACACAGACTGTGGCTGGATGAAAAGAAGGGATTAGGAGACTATATAGGACCTCTAACACTGGTGCAATGAAAAAGGAATATTTGCAGGGTAAGAGCAGAAGGTTAACAAGGTTTTCCAACACACATTAAGAGCAGGGGATGCAAAGATGCTCAACACAGGCTTTGAGTTTGGCCTATAGAAGCAACAAAATATTTCATATCCAACCCAAAAAAGTGATACATTGTGGCACAAGGTGAGTTTCCCTCAGCCCTTGCAAGTATTTTCTAATGATGTTGACAGCTGTGGGTTTTTGGCTCAAATTGTTCTGCCCTATTGCCTTCTGACATGACGTCCTTCCAATAGAGTCCCAAGAGTGCTAAACTTTTGAATCTTATCTCAGTGGAATAAAGCATTGACTATATACAGGGTTTTGATTTTAGAAGACCACAAAACATTGAGTAAGCATTTTTAAAGACTTAAAACAACCACTGCCTCTGTGAGCAACCTTGTCTTATTACCTCAGAACAAGGAACTGCAAGCAACTATTTTACAAAATGTGTTATTACAAATAAAAGCTATTGGGTATTTAGTATAGTCACACTTAAGCAGAATAGGTTTGGAATGACCGTCTTGTTACTGCAAAATAACTTTAAAAAAAGATATGCATCACGTAAAACAATAAAATTCATGCATTTCAGTTATTACAGTCATTGGCATGACCATATGAAATTCAGGTTCAACATGCTAGAAGTGTTGTATAAAGTTTATCAATTTAGGATTATAAAAAACCTAAGAAGAATCCTTGACTAGTCTTGTAAACTCTGTATTGTGCTGATACAGTATCTAATTCGTAGCCCACTCAAAGTCAGTACCAAAGATTCCCACTCAGTGGGTTTTGAACAAGGCACACTGTCAGCCAGGAGCAAATAAATATGGTAATATTTAAGCTATATGGATTATGTGGCAGAACGTATGGATATAATCACATATACAAGCATTTTAATAGATTCATTTAATTAAGACTGGTCATCTCAATTATAGCATAATTTTAGCTCAGTCACTAAGATGAAGAGCATTGAATAAAAACATGAAAAAATACACAAATAGTTCTATCCTCTTCATCAAATTTGTATTAACACATGCACACTAACATTATGCCTAATCTTACATAGTTGGTATTTACTAAAGGTTCCCATCATAAAGAAAACAAAACAAAAAAGGCAAACCTACATTTATTCAACCTTGTCTTGGGTCTAAGCCACCTAAATTTTAGACTCAGATGAACATAAACAATCACTCACTTCACAGGTGCATGCTGTGCTGTTGTTTAAGTGACACACATTTTGCCCTATGTCTTCAGTGGGCTCACATGAGCCACACATGGCTAGCTAACCCCTGGTCAGCCCCCTCTGGCATAAAGACTATGCAATGACTGTAGAAGTTGGTGTATAGTTTTATGATGGTATTTTTAAATCTAACTCATTGCTGCAACATAAGTACTAATATATGCTAATACACTATCACAGCTGAAAGAACTGGGAAAGGATGAATCATATTTGCAACACTTAAGGAAAAACAAGAAAAACACACTTCAAAGAAGACAATTCAGGGTAACAGGGCCTGGACAAATGAGACAAAGAATATTCAACAAATAATTATTTCAGAAGATGTAGAAAATATTCTTGAGACTTTTGACAGTGGTCTGGCTACTTGACATTTGAACTAAACACAGAAAACTGAATATAGGAAAGGTGCATCAAAAGCCTGGGCCTACCACTACTACTATTACTATTGTTATTATTACTACTTTCTTCAACCCTAGATGCCAATTGGCATTATAGGTTGTACAGAAGTTATAGGTGGTGAAATACCACGTAAAATTTATTTCCCTCAGAAAGTTAAGTGATAATGGGCAAAGCCTTCCAAAAATAAGTAGGTACTTAATGAGGGTGGGGGGGAGGAAAAGTGCATTAGGCCATTCTAGGGGATGTATCACATCCATTGAGAAGAGACTAATAACAGAGGACATGATGAAGAGCAGAGATCCTAGATGCAACTCTTCTCATAACACAAAAATGCAGTGAGTCAGCAAAACTGAAAAATGTAGTTAAAAATATAGTTTTCCCCATAATGCACAATTAACTTGTAGAACTCAAGATCTCAGCTGACTTCAAGAATGAAAAATGATGCCCCTAAAAACGAAAAAAACCCATTCACAGTTTAAAAAACCCATTCACAATTAAAAGTGAGGATCAGAAAAAGCTTAACAGCACTGGTGGTGGCAGCTCCAGCCAGGCCTCAGAGCCAGGGTCAGAACTAATTTATTCTGACAAACTTCTGCAGCCATCACTTGGAAAAGGTATTAAAAATTGCATTTGGAATAAAATAACTGATCTGAAAACCTGGTGTGTAGATTTCTCAAGGTAAGCCCCAAAAGAATGTGACAAATTTTTTATTTAAAAAAAAAAAAAAAAAAAATCAAAAACCCTGGAATCAAATGAATAAACCAGACCAGAAGGCAGTGAATGGGCAAGCTTTACAAGCTAGCTAATAAAGTAGCGTACACAACTGATTCAGGTATTTTATTGGTAGTCAAATATTTATGAAGCCCTGTAATTTTAGGAACTCACATTGTACCAGAGTTTCAAAAATGAAAAATTTGGGATTAGATACCAGAAAGAAGAGTCCTATACTAAACAGGAGAAAAGGTACTTATATATGGGTATTTATATCTATTAGATGTTCCAAAATTTAAAGCTAAATACATGCAATACTTTAATTTTTGAATGACAACAAAGTAAAAGGGAAGTAAGGGGGTCCCTTACCAAAAATGGAAAACAGTGAAATTTTAACAATAAAGTTTTGATATAAATCCATTCTTAAATTTGATAAATGACAAAATATTATTTAGTAATTCAAAATGTTAAGCTTGTTAGGGTATTCTTTATGCAGGCTACAAAGGTGGCACACAATCCTGGACACTGTCACCAGAAATGCATCTCAGTTGTCACAAATAACTGAAGTGGGGGAAAAAAACCTCTCATAATTCAACAAATATACAAGAAATTTTAGCGGAAACTTGGAGCAGCTCCTCCTGGTGGTATAGGATGTCGTCCAATACTCATGACAGAGGTGCTCCCAAAAGACACACTAAGTAAGACCACTATATACAACCATTATAGACTCTTTGGATCTCCTGCTGCATTGTGAGGAAAAGTTTCAATTAAAATGGCAATATAAAGTCTTGCTCTTTATAAAGGTAACAAAAAACAGAGAAAAATCTTTGTCTCATTCTATTAATACACGCTTCATACATTTACGATACATTAAAAAGGCTCACCCAAATATGGGGAAAAATCCATGCACTGTCAAGAAGTTGATGATGATCAATGACTGAGACAAACTCCTGTTTAGCTAATTAGAACCACTGATGAGCAATAATGATGTGAGCTAAGAATATTTGCAGACTTCTTTAGGATGAAAAATGGAGTGAAGAGAGGCTGTCAATTTGTACAAGTTTTAAGCTCCCGTCTTTTTTCCCCATGAGTACTACCTATTTTAAATGTTTAACATAGCTGTATTTAGCCACGTGGATTATCTGCTTTCAGTTTTCATTATCTACCAACAGCCAAAAATCAGTAAATTATTTTAAAGCATAACTAACATTTGTTGTTGTGTTGTGGTCTGCACTATGTATTATTTGACATGACAAGATCATATTTTCTGGGGTTTGGCCCATTTTTAATGAGTTGTCAAAATGAAATATTAGACTATAAGAAAACATTTAACTATGCATAAGGTGTGAAAGTAGAACCTGCTTTATAAAAACCTAAAGATTGGCAAAATTAAAGTTCAGTGAAGTTTGTAGTATATTTTATTTTGTATAATAAATTTGCAAAGCAGCAATAAAAGCAGTAGAGAAAAAGATATTTGGGTCCTGCCATAGGTCTTAATTCATAGCACATACTTAACCACTCTTGTGGATAAACAAACATTTGTACTTAGCTCCACTGCACTATTTTTAGACATTTAAATGAAAATAGGTTTAAATAATAATAGGCTGAAATATTATTTGGAAAGCTGTTCGTAACTTCATTAATCATCTCACCTTAATCATGCTATTGAAAAAGAAGCACTATACAAGTCAGTCCTAAATATCAAACAAAGCTTGCATAGTCTGAGCTCTGTGGTCAAATCATGATTATATTTTCATCACTATTTATCTATTCAATTAAAAATGATGCTTGTAATTAATGTTACATTAATGGATGGGGAAAAGAAACTGGAAAGGCAGTAATATTTCAAGTTGCTGTGCATACCTTGAGAAATTTTTTAAAATGTAGTTATGGTCTCCTGATCTTTTTTACTCTTTTACATATGAACTGAATTAAAGTGAGCATACTCACTGACATCTATGTTTTATTACATTAGTGGTAAATAAATCTGACTAATACAGTCATTGATGTTGCACTCTCCCTGCGCTAGTGTAAATATGGTCCCACTCCTGCAATTATTTTTGCACAGGCATAACCCTGTGCCCATAAGAAGTCAGCCACTGGATAAGTCTATATCTGCAACCAAGTCCTAATCTTGCAGTTCGAAACTTTAAGTTGCCTCTAAGTCAAAAGGAGCGGATAAGAACGCTAATTAATTGTGGTCTCCTAATATACCTCAATTCCTCTTCATTCAGATCCTAGGAGTACAAAACCAACATTTAACAGTGAACAAGCATCATCTAATTCAGAAACATATCATTAATTTCCTTGTTTTGAAATACTTAGAAAAATGTACTTAAAACACTGATAAGAATTGGGAGGAAAAAAACATCAACATGATACCATTCATGCTATATTTCTTCAAAGAGCCAGTTATTTTCTGTAACCTAACCATGCATCTATTTGACCTCTGCTGTTACAGAAGGTAGACTTAAGCATGTAAATCTTTAAAGCTGAATCAACCTACTTACAGAAAAAACATAAACATGAAATTCTCATTTTTTTCACCGATTCTTAAATTAACTAGTTACAGATATAATAAAGGCATTTCTCTTACTTGTTCTGTTAACTATTTCACACCACGTTATAACAAAAAGACATAGTTAAAAAACACTGTTTCTTCTTTTGGAATCTAAACAGAATGGCTTCATTCATCAGGAGCATGTTATAAAATCACCTATTTTAAACTACTGTACGTACATGCACACACAAGGCTTTTCAATATTTTTATGCCGAGCATGTGACAAATAAGAAAAAAATTAAGAGTCATATTTTGCTCTTAATTTTGCAAACATTTTTGATCTAGAATGTACAAGTCTCTTATTGCATTCAAAATATCAGCACTTCAGAACAGACTGTTTTAACATCTGCACATCACCAGGGTTTCCCCCAAGGATTTTTAAATGATGCCTGCCTGTGCTGAATAAAGTGCTAACTTGCACCTTGCATTTCAAACTGTGTCCTGAGCAGCCATCCAGTTGGTACAACACCAGCTGAATTCCCAGAGGCCACTGTTCAATCAGGCTTGACTGCAATTATCATGTCAATATTTTGTGCTCCGATATGCAGATATGCACACATGCAGGCTGCATAATACTTCCTTCTCCATGGAATGTTGACTTATGTTCAATGTTCTGAGAATTTTTAATGAAACAGGATATTAAACTTTCATCAACTATAGACAACCACAACTATTTGACCTTAAAAGCAAAGGTTATATCCTTATTCTCTAGTATTCTGTCCACTTTGCTGAGTGATAACAACTATAGAGTCTGGTTAAAACAAAATATGCATATGTTAATTTTTTTTTAAAAAACAACTCTCTCAAAGTAAGGGAGATGGAGTGCTAATCCTTTTTTTAAAGCTTCATTAGTTTATTTACTTCCCAGTATTTGTCTCATTCACTTCCTGTTTTCACTTGTTAATACAATTTTCATAACAACAAAGCTGGCACAAGAAGTCTACTACATGCTATTTGAGCCCTTTAGAAGATGTAAGTAAACAAATGAGGAAGACAATGCTTTATTTTACACAAACATACAGCCACCAATTTTTGTTGTGTATAAAGGTGTTCTTCATTGCTAGTAAATCTTTGCATCTTAACCTGGTAAAATAATCCAGTATGATCTGAGGCACCATAGTTCTTTATCAATTTATGTAGTATCTTCCCTACATGGTGGTATTAAAAAAAAAGTAAAAAATCACTGCAAGTGTTTCTACTGTCATCGTTTTAGTTGTTCCTAGATTAAATTTGATCTTCTTAGCTATGTAATCAGAATATAGGTCTAGCAAAACAGTATGCCTATTTAATCCTCCTAGGACTCGTTTCACCACCAGACCAAGCAAGGGATCCAGCAATACTGCATTTTGGAAAAAAGGGATAGAGTCAGCATGGAGCCTGAAGGCAAATCAAAATATGCTGGGGTGGGGGTGGGGGGAAACCAATGTTAAGATTTCATTTATAGTAAACAAGATAATGCTTGAAGTAGGGCTTCCAATCAAGAAGTGCTAAATTAAAATTTACAAGAAGCTGTAAAAAATACATGATGATATTCCACCACTCTGGAATATACTTTTAATACCTGAACAGATTTACCTGTTAAGTCAGTGCTTTTTAGTATCTTTATTCTTTATTTTTAAATGTTTTTTTCCCCTATTTAATTTTATCATCAAAAAAGTGTTCCAAAAGGCAAGTGAACTAGAAATAGCATTCTTTTTACATAATACAGAGATCAATAGTATTTAAAGTAGTTGTAAAGTACACTAACATAAGATATACTTTTACAATGGCTTGTTTGAAAATACCTGGAGGCTTTTACATATCCCCAAGGCTTTTCTCATTTGCACAGTAAAGATAATTTTTGTTTGTATCTGAATATTAAAACAGTGAGTGTAGTTAGTCACCCAGTAAGAACTGCAAAGAATGCTGAAAAATGAAATATTTTCTATGTATTTCAGAAATCACCATTATAGCCACAAAAAGACAACAGTTTAATTTTGGGGGCAGCTAAACTCTTATTCTGGAAACATGAAAATATTTTGATATTGTAAATTTAGAAATAAAGAAAAACCTACCATTACTAAAAATAAACAAACAAACATTCTATCTTGAATAGAAATAAAGAATTGTACTTTAAAGAAAAAAGTTGAGAAATCTCATCCAACTCTCCAAAAATAAAATGACTTGATTGTATGACTTGTAACACACTTATTTCCAACAATATATTCTTTTTATTCCTTACTCTTCATGCCATTTTGCATAATGTGTGCTAGCAACTGATCCTACAGGCCCCCCCTACACATTACAGGTATTACACAATTAACTGGTTAACTGCACAATTAATTTAGACCAGTTACATGTGCAAAGTTGGTATCACGCCATAAAAACATCCATCCAACTATAAAGTCAGAGCTCAAAAATGTGCAATAACTTTATAGCTGGTTTCTATCCAGTTTTAATTTGCACGTGTAGCCCTCATAGCTGGGAGTCCCACTAGCTGCAGAACTCCCAGACACAGCAGAAGTCCTGTGAGATACAGGAGCTTGCTCCTTGCCAGTGCACAAGGAAGGTGGGATGAAAATCCTGAACTCCCCTTGTACCAACAATTAACTGTGATTGGATCTGATGCTGGATCTCAGAATCATGCCTCCTGCCATGCACATGTGGCATGGTAGGAGGCACAAGCGTGTGGATCACACATCAGATCCTATCACTCCTTTACCTGAACATCTAGAGGGGCCCTTAGACGTGTACATTCTTAATGCCATTATTATAGAAGCATTGCTTTCTTCATCCTCCAGTTTGAGGGGGTGGTATTGCCATGCTCATCATATGCTGGTTTCCACAATACCTATTGGAGGATAATATAAGAACTAGCTGTACTGTTACCACAGATAATACTCTAGTGAGCACTGAAAGTTAGCTAAGTACTGAATGTTTAGTGGCATGACACAACAGAACATAAATATAAGCCAACACCTGTGTTATTTACATCATTAAGTCCCAAGGACTGAAGACCAACTCATCTCAATCCTAAATCAAGATTTTCTGATGAAGCCATGGCACAGTACAAAACCTGTCTGTTGTATCAGAACTTTAACTAGCAGCTGTTTCAGGTGTTGCTTTGGGAAAGTCTTCCCCATTAAGTTTCTTTCACCTTTGTATTCTTAGAGGATTTTCATTTAACTTGGTTGCACCAGAGGCTTGGAGTGGTCCCTTTTACAAAATGCAGCCTTATTTAGGCTTGCCAGATTAAATATTGCTAAGAGTACTAAAACTGATATTTCAAAGCAAGGACAAAAAAAATACAATAATCCTCATTTTGAAAGCTATTACCGTATGCCCATTTCTTTGCATCATAGGGTTCCAAGAGGTTTATGAGTAACTGAAGTACTTCTGTTGTTTTCTTATCAGTTGTAGCATGCTTCATTATTTCTCAAATCTTCATGTGTTCATTAACTAACTCATTGAATAGCTTCTGCCATAGTCTTTGGGCTAGCAACAATGCCAGCAATGGCATTCTGGTTCTACAGATACCTCTGACATACAAACTACTAAAAAGGAAACATCTTCAAGCTGATTTTAGCATTTGGGCACAGAAAATTTTTCGTACCCTTTGAAACAGAGGACAGGACATCCTGCCACACTTTTAGCTTCTCTCATTCCTTGGAGTCTCAGAACAGCAGAGAATTCCTATGCCTGAAGAAGGATGATTGTGCCTGAAAGCTTGCTAAAAACTTTTTTCCAACTACTTGGTTGGTCTAATAAAAGATATCACATCTACCCAAAGCATGGGCGACTGGTACCACCTTAGTCAGGGGGGCACGTGCCCCCCCTCACCCCCCAGCAACCAGTCAGTGGCCGGAGAGGGTCCCCTCACATCCAATCGCACCAACTGGCGCTCCCACCTGCCCCCCCAACCATCACCTGAGCCTGTCAGGGGGTACACAGGCACTCTCAGAGGGTGTATGTGCACCCTCATGCACACCCTACGCATCACCACTGACTCAAAGAATCTTGCCTGAGGATAGGACAATAAGCTTTCTGAAGCAATATGTGGAAAAGTAAAAGAATGAAGCAAAAAAACTGACTAAGTAAAAGTTATGGAAACCTAAACCTGTAGAAGATTTGGAATTGTGACTTTTAGGGGAAAAAAGGAAAAGGAGGTTCAGAGATAGATTTAGGATCAGAAACAATTACTGGAGAAAGGACTGGAGATTCAAATTAAAAAAAAATGAGTTTTATTTCTGGCCTTCCTATGTGTCATTTAGGGATTTTAGTTTTCCACAGGAAAAAAGGAGAAAATCTCTATTTAAATCCCCACAAAAATCACATTTTTTCCACGACCTACCAAAAGTGCAGCAACATCCTATGGTGAGCCGTACCATTTCTGCTCTCTTATTTTGCCATGGTTTTTGCCTCTCAGCCAAATTGGGGGGGGGGGGGTGGCATTCCCCCCCTCACCCCCCGATTGGCTGAGAAGCAAAAACTGCTACTAGGAGAACAGCAATTACAGAAATTAAAAGCATACAAATGAAGGGAGGGTAGAGGGTGGGGAGAAATGAAATGAAAAGCCTACAAGCTTTCACTCAATATGTCCTGAGGAAAATATGCCCCTCCGAGGAGATTAGCAAAAGAACAGTTGTATGGCCTTCTCCCGGTCTGGCCTGAGAAGGGAGGGGTAGGCTACAGCAGAGCAATGCTCCGTCTCTTCCCCCAGCCAGTGATTGCCTAGTCTGGGAAACAGGCTAAAAGGTTTGTCCCACTGTTCCTTCCACTCCCAGTGGAGCACCAGCTTTGAACAAGCTCCCTGCTACGTGGCACTTAGAGCCCTGCACCTGCAGACTCATGCATTGCAGGGCTATGGATGCCAGTTTGAAAATGCTGGAGAGGGAGGGGAAGGGGGGGGGAACCCTCCTCCCCTGCACACAGCACATTAAGAGCCACACACCAGCAGTTCCTCTACTTTGCTCTGCTCTGGAGGAGCAGGCACTCCCCACTGTGTCCTCAGATTGAGATTCCCTAGGCTGGGAAGCAGGTAGGGGGCTTTACCCCACTATTCCAGTACCTTTCTTGGTCTGGGAAAAAACACAAAGTGGGGGAGGTCCTACAGACTACAGTCTGTGCTGCTCCCTGTCCCAGAACAATTTTTAACAGTAGAAATTTCTCAAAAATTTCTGCATTAGAATGAAAGTCTGTTTGGAGCCTGAATCACAGAAGAAGAGTTAAGATACAAGTTGCAGTCTGGTGAAGATGGAGCAGCTCAATGAAGCACAGATTTTGAATTTTTAGATCTATACAAAAAAACACAGACTCTTCACAGATTTTAGGCACTCTCAAAGTATGAAAATATATGGGTAGTTTTAATGAAATACAGATCTGTAACATTCCAACAATTCAATGTTCAAAAAACACAAAAAAATTAACATGAAACTGCATCATGAAAGAGAGACACCTACCAGAGTGGGTTCAAAAATTTATGGAAAATCTCCAAGCTCACCTTTCCACAACCAAGCTGACTGCTTGTGTAAGATCTGGATTTGCCACCTGCAGACGTTTCCACAAAGACCATACAAATTCTTTGTCAGCCTTAAAAATATAAACAGAGAAATAAAGAATACACTATATGCATATTTGCCACATAACTTTTACAAGAAAAGGGGTTATTAGCATTAATTATCAGAAGTTAATTGTTAACAGAGTTCAAAGGCTTCATTATTCAGGTTGACCAATTCAGTTGTTTGTTCCAAAAGAAATGCCCAACTTCATCAAGAGACTAATTAAAAAATGTCAGCTAAGGAAATGTAATACATTTTTTCCAAAACACTAATCAAAAGTCTTCAATGACACCTTCATCTCCTCCTTCAAGTCCCAGGACAAAATATGTGCAATTCACTCCACCAGAGAAATAAGGCCTAATTCAGCCCCACTTCCGGCAGGTATTTAGTCTCCTAACACAAAGAAGCTAATGATATAAAAGAGGAACACTCCTGACCTTGTACCCAAAATAGCAATTTTTAAAAGTGGAACACTTTGATAGGCAACAAGGAAACATACACAATTTAGGATTGCAATTCTTAGTAGTGAGACTTTTCTAGCAACCTAGCAAATGGGAAATGGCAGGATATCCATTGCTCCATCACACCCATTAGCAAAGTCAAGAACCTATGCCTTAAATTGAGGAAAGGCAAAACCCAGTATCATTCTTAAGAAAAAAATAAATTCATGATTACTAAAATTTAAAGCACATAGCAGCCTGTTCTTGGATGTTAGGTAAGGACACTTATTTTTCTATGTCTGGAGTCAGGGACTAATTCTTATGCACCTGACTGCTTTATAACAATGGACATTAACTGTAGAGGTGAGAAGGAAAGTAGGGTCAGCAGTAAGAAAATGGAGACCCTAGCCTCTGTTGTGCAGAAGTGCATACCCTAAGTTTGTCACGGTAACAAAAAATGCAGCTCAATCTGTTATATAACAGCCAGCAAAAGTTTAAGACACAGTACAGACTTTGAATTAGTTCAAAGGCCTACAGGTACAATCCAATCACCATGCTGAAATTATGTCTCTGTTACAGGGCACTATGGTGCCTGCTCCTTTAAGGGCAAAAACTGCCTAGAGAGAGGCCCCTGGCAGTCAGGCAGGAATCCCACAGCTACAGGTTACCCTGAGAGTAAGAATGAGGGAATTAGCTTGCACCTGCAGGCAGTCAGCTGACCAGAAGAGACAGGGCCTGGGGCACATATAAACCCCAGGGCTGAGACTAGAAGGCAGTTCTCTGTCAGCAGCCAAGGGGGAAGGAGCTCTCTTAGAGGAAGCTAAGTGCAGATGTTTAACTGTCTGTTCTACGTCTGGTAGGATTAAGAGGCTCCAGGGGCTCACCAGGGACCCTGGCCTGCAAGACATTTAGTGCTAGGGACGAGGTTTAATGCTTCTAAAGGGACAGAGCACACCCTGAACTGCCTGTATTATGTTATAGCCCAGGGGCTCATATTTTGATTTCTGTTTGTAAACTGGTAGATCGGGCTGAGGCTATTGGGGAAGGAGGAGGCCTCACTGGGGGCCCACTACAGTGTGGGGACCCCCCAGTGCCAGTGACAAAGGGAGTTAAGTGGACCCCATCGCCGGGGGTGCAGTGACAAAGGTGGTGAGCAGAGAGCCCAGCAATGGCCGGAGGCCAAGTTAAACTAAGGCCTCGGAGGGGCAATGTGCAAATGCCACCCACGAGGCTTGGGGCATGGTAAAGGAATGGTTTGGAGCCACGCATCTAGCCCATAAGGCTGAGGGTGTCCCGTGAGGCATCCATTTTGAGCGGGACCCTAAAAAGGTGTCCAAGAATCCACAGGGTCAGCAGGGTCCATCAGGACTATGTCTAACTATAAACTCAAGGGCAGGCTCCCTATATAATAATTACCAGCAAGACGTGACAAGCGAGGAAAAGGGTGCCTGTTGAGCAAGACTGGAATGGTTATAGAGCCCTAGAGGCATCACGGCCATCCCTGGGGAACCCATCCCATGACAGTCTCTTAAACAAAATTAAAATTAAACAAAGTAAAACAAAATTAACGTTAGGAACAAGCGCCAACTGACAGGCAAAACATACCAAAGTTAGTCTAATCTGCCCATCTCTTACTTCTAGGGAAAGAAGGGACCAAAATATAGATACCAGGACAGGTGAACTTATAAGAAGGAGCTATACTATTGTGGCTGCCATCCTAACGTTTACGAGGAGCCAAAATCCACCATAATCAGTTTCTGTCCAGAGAGGGACCCATCACCATCTCCTCTGACTTTGGCTAAATTTAAGCTCCTGTTTTTCTATCTTGACCCTCACAGAATGTTTTCCTTCTCTTTCCAAGTTCTCTCTTTTTTTGCCTTTTCTTGCTGAGTTGGTCAAGGCTGCATCTTCTGCAACATAACTTGGTCCCTGTAACTGAAAAAGCAGTTCAAAAGAATGTGCTAGCACTGAACTGTTGAAGACACATTTGCAGGATTTGGAGTAGCTGATAAAACCAGATTCTAGATCTCAGTTTCATCAGTACCAGGGTTGCAAGTCCTCCTTTCTTATCACGTCCTTGTGACAAGGTATTTAGCAGAATTCGCAGATTCACTGAAATCTGACACAGTCACGCTGTGAGCGCTTCTGCTATGGAGGTTTGCAAGAGAGAACCAGAAAAAGAGGCTGAATTTTCTTCATTGCTATTCTTTTCTCTCCCCATTTGCGCCTAGTTTCCAGGTATTTCAAGGAAGCATGATCAGACTTTAAGAGCAACAAGAGTTCCTGCATACTCTAAACCCAGTGGGGGTTGACCTTTTTGACAAGAATGCCACAAATTAATCCCACACTCTCCTTAAGTGCTCCTCTGATCCCTTCTCCCTACCTGATCTCCTGTGCTGCTTTCAGCTTCCTTCTCAGTGCTCCCTACCCAATTTGCAACTTTGCTTTCTGCTTCCTGCTATGCTGTTTGTCCCCTCCTCAATTTCTGCATGACACACATGCAGGCTACCCATGCCACTTGTGATACCCATGCCAGAGATTGTCCACCTTCCTTGTGGTTCTCAACAACAAACCTGGGGTGCCTTGAGATCCTTTCAGGAATGCAGTGGGATGCCACATAACATTAGCACTGTTAGGTAAACAAGCACAATTAGCAAGATAAGCCTAATGATTTCAAATAAGTTTAACTATTTCAAACACTGTTAAAGCATTCTGACCTGTTGTGGTCTGAGTTTTCTGTAATTAAAAACTTGCTGTATTATTTTTCCATAATCAAAAATGAATGAAAAAACAAAGAGCTGACATTTAGTGAGGTTTGTCTTGAGTCTAAAAATGTTGAAAACTATTCTTCTAAACACCAAACCGTGTTTAACTGTTCAATGTTGTACAGAGACAGAGCAAGGTGAACATTTTTGTCTCTCTTGGGCCATTAACCTTTTAAAAATTAACACAACATACTTCTAATAAAAATATGATTCTAAACTAAAAATTCTGCTTAAAAGCACATACACTTCCAGTGACAAGTAAGGAAGAACATGCCCATTTCTACCTCTCTGATGTATGAATACTGTTTGGAAGGTTTTTTTGTTTGAAACGTGGCTCAAAAATAAGACATTCAGGTTTCATGTGCCTTACTCATATTCAGTTAACGGACGTCCTAATGGAATAATACCATTCTGAAAGCCAAAGCTAAACTGGTATGGGGGGAGGGGGAGAAAAAAAAAAGTCAGTGTATAAAAGGCTTTTGATTTACCTATTTATTGCCAACACTGGAGAAAGGAAGTTGAGAGAGGAAAAATCCAATACACTCACTTTAACTATGTACATTTGAAACCCACAACATACATTAGAGTAAAGCCAGAAAAGACTAGGCATTTATTTGTATTATAGTGATACACAAGACTTCCAATACTGTGACAGGCAATGTACATACAGGTACAATTAAAAATAAAGGTATTCCACAACCCCAAGATCTCACATCCAGAAACATTATGTTATGTATAAAGGAAATGGAGTCACTAAGTGGAGTGCAGCACAAGGAGGAACCAACTGCATATAAAAAGCAATAATACTCAGCTCACCACTTCCTACCAAGGTGATGGTGTTCTCACTGCATCAGAGCAGACAAGTCTTAAGAAAGTATCTGAAGGAAGAAAAGGTGGTGCCTTTGTAGTTTTGTTAGGTAGTTCCTCCCGCTAACTTAAGGGTGATGTGGGAGTTGTCATTTGTGATGTTCCCAGTGAATAAACAGAGCATTAAAAGAGCGTACTTTTGAAGAGCATCCTTCATACTTCATAAGGAAGTTGAAGCAGGGAAAAACCTATTTTTTCAAAAAAATCTTTTCAAATCACTTCCACCTTCTTTCCTTTAATTGGCTTGGCTGTGCAGCAACTGGCTTTCAAAGCCACCCAGCTGCATGATCCCAAATACATATGCAGCAGTTTTTGTGTATTAATGACTCTCACACACAGGATAATGGCACACAGCCATGTTTTCTCCAGGCTGGTTGACAACAATTTGAAAGTGACACCAGCTTGCAAAAATGCCAGTCATGGAATTCGAAGAGAAAAACTGTGGGAATTTAGAACCCAGGATGTCACGTAGAATTTCTGGAATATTCCAAGAGAAAAATCCCAGACAGCATATAGTCCAGGAAAAGGACAACAATATAAGATACCTGCTCTGAATATTGAGCACTCTTTTTAAAAGAAATCAGTGTCACATGCACACACCAATTCAGAGGGAAGTAGGTTAAAATCTATTATGTGGGCACAATTTGTAATATTGTACAAAAAACAAACTTCAGCCTTGCCACTTCCATGTCCCATCTATGTTGACAAACCATATTTTAATCAGCAGTGCTGGAGTTCAGCTTCTAGAAGAAAAAAAAGGGATGAAACTCAAAGCAATTCATACTGGTCATTACTAAGTCCTGTCTAAAAAAATGACAATCCCCAGATAATTTAAACTAAAAAAAATGCCACCTATTCTGTAGCATTATTGATTTTTTTGAGTAAGTCAATTCTTAGGCATCTAGATATCAAGTTTTAATGTACGAAAACAAAACACAAATCAAACTTTTTATAAAAGTTTTGCTAAGGATTAAAAAAATACACCCTTCATTTTGTGCTCAGAAAAAGAAGTATTAGCACTTCAAGAAGTGATGTTCCCAAGCTAGCTGGGCACCTTCAGGACAAATACCCAGCCAGCTCAGTAGCTCTACTTTCACAAAAAAAAAAAATCAAAGATTGTCCTCTGTAACATAAAATAAGTGCTGCTGGAAGAAGGAAATCCATTTCCCCTCATCATGCTAGTTCAGGTGAAGGGCATATTAGCAAGGGATATCACAATAAATAATGTTAGTTACAAAACTGTTCAGAAGTATCTGCCCTCCAGGTCCTCAGCCTTCATAGTAAAGAATGCAAATTCTAGATGTTAGTTAAAAAAAACATTAAAACCATCATGTAACTAGTGCTGATGTGTGAGTTCACAGAGAACCTAAAACAACTCAGGTGTCCACTACCCAAATTATCTCCACTATGTCCATTAGCTCAAATGCCAATGATGATCATTAAAACATTAACTATTTCACTGCTTACTAAAATATGGAAAAAAGGCAGAGAAACTACAATTATAAAAGCCTACGTAATCTATTCTGAAAGTTCATTCTGGCATTACAGAATGGTGATGGGTGGTTGCAAGAGATTACCATCACATTTTTCCTCTAATCAAGAGTCCAAATCCAAAGAGGCCAGCACAACCCAGAGAGCGTAACTGAACATATTTTGAACATCTGCACAATTTTGCGAGCAGCAGCTGATTTTGGCATCTCAAGTGGCAGCTTGTTTTGTGGGCAGAGCGTGGAAAAGTGCCACTACATTTTCTTTTTCAATTTACTCTGCTAGTCGGAGTACTTAAATGAGTCAGCAAAACAGTTCTGCCCTCCACACAGGGTCTTAAAGCCCATTTCCCTGTTCCACAGAAAGACTATAAATAGAATCACAATACTTAATTAAATAAATCATTAATAATCTACAATTTCCTTAAACTGGCAGCTTCCATACCAGTTGCCAAGAAGATTTAGCTAGATGATCAGTTTAAAAGGGTAGTAACCAGCGCTCGTTAACTAGAGGGACTCAAAGTAATTGCAAGCATTGACAGATCTAGGATTTTTAAAAGGGAGACAGGAGCAGCAATTGATGTTTTAGGAGTGGCCGCACCCCTACTCCCAGCCCCCTCCCTGTACCAGGATGGGCAGATTATGCTGAGACCAGCAGCCAGGGACCCTTTTTAAGACCCTGAATCAGGCAAGAAGCTCCCCTGTAGCTCTCAACACCCCATCTTTTCCCCCTCCATGCTCAGCAACACATTCCCTCCCCTCTTTCTCCTTCTTATCCTCTCTACTTTACACCTCTGGGCACCACCACTGCTACTGTCCCTAGGGCTGCAGAGAGTAGCTGTCCAGGGTGCTGGGCTTAGCTGGGGACAGCAGTGGCAGTCAGTGGATTCCACCTCCCTGTGCCTGCCCCCAGGCTGATGGGGAACATGTAGACTAGAAGGACTGGGGAGGGAGGGAGAACCCGACCACCACTGTCCCCTGCTGCGCCTCGCTCTCCATGCAGCTGATCCCCACAGCCCTGGCTGAAGCAAGACAGGAGTGGGTCCCCTGGCTCAGCCATGGAGGGTGGTAGCTGTGGGCAGGGAGGAGGGTGCCAGTGAGCACAGAGAGATAGGGAGGGAGCCTTTCCCAAACACATGAATATTTTTAATTTTTTTAAATGCTACAGCTGTTTTGTTTCATGAAGAAACAGACTACAATTACAGAACCAAGTTTATTAGTAGATTTGTTCTCTTTCCAAGAAGAGCACTAAGTCAATGCAAAGTAAATATATTATTTTTTACATTAGTTCACAATATTTTTAAGATAACAAACGTCACTGCAAAGAAAATACATGAACACATACAAATTCTAATAAAGAGAAAAAGTCAAGCTAAATACCAACATAGTAAATAATAATGATTATTGGGAGGCACCAGTAAGTGGGTCCTTAGCTCTAAATAGCAATAGTAATTAAGTTCAAGACAATGCTCTGGAGCAAAATGGAAAGAAGAACCTGTATATTTAAAACAATACATACATTCTGACCCTCAGATAAGTTATTATAACAACTGAAGCAAACAGGTCAGTATTTCTCAACTTCTTTACACTTAAGGTACCCCTTGTTATATCCAGGGCATCCTTTCTTAGGTTCAAGGCCCTCAGAACATGCCAGCTCTTAGTTTTCACATGTTTTTTCACTACAGAAAATGAAAGCAATTCTTCTGTTGTGAATAATTTAGAAAACCCACAACAGGTCAGAAAATGTTTTTAACACTATGGATTCCTATATAAAATCTCTGGATTTGTGAATCACATTTGCACATCTAACAATGCTAACATTGTGTGCCACCCTTGAAAGGATTTCATGGAACTCCAGGATGCTACAATACCCTGGTGGAGAATCACTACAACAGACATTAGACTGATACAAGCTTCTAAACAAGCCACAGTAAATGAATTACAAGTTAAACTTACATTGGATCATTTGACAGTAATTAATAAAGTAGTCATAAATCTATCAAAGTCTGTAGATTGCTATATTGAACAAAAACTAAAGTTGCCCAACACTGCCAATCTCAAACATTCAAAAACAAAATCTTGTGTCACCAAAAAAAATCAAGAGGTTGATTTAAAATGGACCCTGAACTTCAAAAAAAGCAGACTTTGACTCCTTCAGAGAACTAAAGGGTGGAATCCTCTGGGAGGCCAGTCTGAGGGGGAAACAAGTCCAGGAGAGCTGGTTTTATTTTAAAGAAACCTTATTGAGGGGACAGGAACAAACCATCCTGATGCACAGGAAGAGTAGCAAATGTGGCAAGTGACCAGCTTGGCTTAGCAGAGAACTCTTCAGTGAGCTTAAACACAAAAGGGAAGCTTACAAGAAGTGGAAGCTTGGATAAACAATTTGAGAGGAGTATAAGAATATTGCTCGGATATGCAGAAATGAAATAAGGAAGGACGAAGTAGAACTGGAGTTGCTGCTAGCAAGGGACATGAAGGGCAACAAGAAGGGTTTCTACAATTATGTTAGCAACAAGAGGAAAGTAAAGGAAAGTGTAGGTCCCCTACTGAATGGGAGAGGCAACCTCCTGACAGATGATGAGGAAAAGGCTGAAGTACTCAATGCCTTTTTTATTTGGTCTTCACAGGCAAGGAGGTCAACTCCCAGACTACTGCACCGGGTAGCACAGTTTGCGGAGGAGGTCAGCAGTCCTCAGTGGTGAAAGAACAGGTTAGGAACTACTTAGAAAAAGCTGGACGTACACAAGTCCATGGGGCCAGATGCAGTGCATACCTCAGGATGCTGAGGGAGTTGATTCGATTGCAGACCCACTGGCCATTATCTTTGAAACTTATGCCAACTGGGGGAGGTCCCGGATGATTGGAAGAGGGCAAGTACAGTGCCTATCTTTAAGAAAGGAAGGAGGAGGATCCAGGAACTACAGATCTGTCTGCCTCACCCTAGTCCCCAGAAAAATCATGGAGCAGGTCCTCCAAAAATCCATTTCTAAGCACTTGGAGAAGAAGGTGATTAGGAACAGTCAGCCTGGATTCACTAAGGGCAAGTCAGGCCCGGGCAACCTGATTGCTTTTTATGATGAGATAACTGGATCTGTGGATTGTGGGAAAGCAGTGGCCACAGTGTACCTTGACATTAGCAAAGTTTTTGATACCATCTCCCACAGCATTCTTGCAAGCAATCTGAGGAAGTATGGGTTGGATGAATGGACTGTAAGGTGGATAAAATGCTGGCAGGGATTACTGGGCTCAATGGGTATATTTGGCAGCTGGTATCAAATGGACTGCCTGAGGGGCTGATTTTGTTCAATATTTTTATTAATGATCTGAAAGATGGGATGGATTGCACCCTCAGGAAGTTTGCAGAGCTGGAGGGTATAGTAGATACACTAGAGCAGGAGTGGGCAAAATGCAGCCCGCGGGCCATTCCATCTGGCCCACGGGACGCCTAAAATATGTAGCAAATAAATATTTATCTGCCTCTGGCTGCCTGTCCTACAGCCCTCGATGGCTTGCCAAAACTCAGTAAGCAGCCCTCCACCCAAAATAAGTGCCCACCCCTGCACTAGAGGGTAGGGTTAGGATTCAGAGTGACCTAGACAAATTGGAGGACTGGGCCAAAAGAAGTCTCATGAGGTTCAACAAGGACAAATGCAAAGTCCTGCACTTAGGGCAGAAGAATCCCATGTTCTTCTACAGCCTGGGGATTGACTGGTTAAACAGTAGCTCTGCAAAAAAGGCCCCGGGTGTTATAGTGGACAATAAGCTGGACATGAGCCAACAGTGTGCCTTTGTTGCCAAAAAGGCTAACAGCATACTTGGCTGCATTAGTAGGAGCATTGCTGGCAGATCATGGGAAGTAATTATTCCATTCTCCTCTGCACTGGTGAGGCCACATCTGGAGTAATGTGTCCAGTTTTGGGCCCCCCACTGTAGAAAGGGTGTGGACAAGTTGGAGAGAGTCCAGGGGAGAGCAACAAAAATCATTTGGGGCTGGGGAACATGACTTCTTTGAAGAAGCTGAGGAAACTGGGTTTACTTAGCTTGGAGACGAGAAGACTGAGTGGAGATTTGATAGCAGCATTTAACAACCTGAAGGGTGGTTCAAAAGAGGATGGCTCTAGACTGTTTTCTGACTGGTGACAGATAACAGACAGAACAAGGACTCGCTCAAGGAGTCTCAAGATGCAGCAAGGGAAGTTTAAGTTGGATATTAGGAAACACTCTCACTAAGACAGTGGTGAAACACTGGAACAAGTTACCCAGACAGGTGGTTGAATCTCCATCTTTGGAGGTTCTTAAGGCCTGGCTCAACAAGGCCTTTGGATGGAATGATGTAGTTGCTTTGAGCAGGAGGTTGGATTAGAAGATTTCCTGAGGTACCTTCCAACCCTAATTGTCTATGATTCTGTGAAAATAATCAGCAATATGTATTAAAATATGTGTTTCCTGATTCATATTTTCAGAATTGCTTCACTGCCATGTTTAACATATACTTCAGCCACTTCACCAACCTTTTCTTAGAGGCTAGAAACTCAAACTGTTTTTTAACTAAATACATATTCACATGACTCTAGGATTTTAAGAAATGCACAAATTATATAAGGTTCTTTGAGTAGATGTGATATCTTTTATTAGAGCAACTGAGTAGTTGGAAAAAAAGTTCTTGGCAAGCTTTCAGATATAATCACCCTTCTTTAGGCATAGGGAGTCTTTGTTGTTGTAAGACTCCCTGTACCTGAAGAAGGGTGATTGCACCCAAAAGGTTGCCAAGAACTTTTTTCCAACTACTCAGTTGCTCTAATAAAAGATATCACATCTACTCAAAGAACCTTGCCTGCCTATATCCTTAGACCAACAGGGCTACAACCAAAAACCCAGCAAATTATACAACAAACACTAGAGGCAACCCTGTAACACATGCTAAAAATTTCTCTCTGTAAGTTTTCAAGGTAGAACCAAGAAGACAAGGGGGAGAAAGCAATGTTAGGGGGCATGCAAAAGCTTCATTGAAAAAGGGGAGAAAATGCTGCAGCTTGACATCTTCAGGCTGGCCTAAAAAAATAAAGGGGTGGTGGGGAGAACCTATCCTCTAACCTTCATGCAACTTCTGTTCACAAATTTTAACTTTAATGAGACACTTTTTAACCTCATTCATACTAAATAAAAAATACTGACCTGCTTGCATTTTACTAAATTTGCTAAATTACTAAACCTTACTACAAGATTACTTCTCTGGTAGAACGCAGAACAAGAAGTTTTAGAAGTAAGAGACTATGTGGATGAACCAAACTTTGTTCTTGAGGGCACAGATATAGACAGGTTTAAAATATAAATAAACAAACGAACTTCCAGTTTATAATGAAACCTATGACGCTAGCAGAATCAGGGAGCAGCTACGTTATCAGTATGGTTAACACCTGCGGGTAATGGCATGTCAGTATCTCAAGATTCCTAAGCAGTTGTTGCTCTTACAGGAAGTGTAACATTTTGGCCTATGCTAGGACAGGCCAGGTTAGGATAAACAATCCAACTTGCAAGGACCAACCCAAACTTTTACCAAACCTCAGAACCATAACTGAGGCTTTAGGTTTCTCAGGTTTGGAAAAAGTATGAGAGAAAGACTGCTGAAAAACTATAAAAGGATAATAAAATATATAGTGTGCTACAGAATGTACACCTTAAAAAAAACCTGAACGATCTAGGAATGAATTAGAATGGCATGAATCCCAACAGCCAGTGAGCAGAGGCAGTTCCATCAGTACTATTTGTTTTGGAAGGCTGACATTTAAGATCAGCTCAAAGTAGGAAAGAGTAAACACAGAACTCTGAGAGCATAGGTGTGCAAATACAGTCTTAACTTTAGTGTAATGTTAGTTAGAAATCATGTGCAGATCAACACTTGCCTTTTGTACTTTTATAATGAGATTTACTTTTTTCTCCACTCTGAAGATCACAAGGGTCAAGTTAATATGAAAGAGAGTAGTGTTTTCAGCCCTACGCTACCTGTAATAATCTATTATTTACACTTGGTTACAGTCCTTTCAACCTTTAACCTTGTGACCTACAAAGAAAATTAACAGCAAAATATATACATGTACAGAATTTCTAATTATAACAGTTCTAGTAAAATGAGTCTCTACATACTGAAAGTTACCATTAAATATTTAGTCTTACATTTCTCTAACTAATTAAATGAAATTTTAGCTATTAAAATGTTTGACTTAAACCTATAAATAATTATGCACTTGGTCTGACACAACTATTAACATTAGCTGACAATAATTACAGTGTTGTGGGGGGGAGTTTAAACAGCTTTTTTAAACTCCTGGCACAATTCATGAACTTGGTAAGACTGCTCCCTGAATATTTGGCTCCCAAGACCAATTTCTTTTGAAGCAGGGCTGCATAGCCAGTCTGAAGCTGGCACAGAGAGCTAACGCTACAGCTGTCAAGGCCTGGGATATATCAATCTTCAATGTACCCAAGGACTGTTCTGTCTACTCAGTGTATGTTAGTTGCTCAGAGGTCAGCAAGAGTGTACCTTGAGCAGCTGAGAACTTATATACACTGAACAGAATACAGATGTCATTTGAAAGTTCCCAAAAAAATATTCATTAAAAATAAAATTATCCACAACAACACTGCATGTCAGAGAAAGAGGCTGCTCACTCTGGGACTGAAAGTGGAGACTGGAAATAGAGATGTATAAAACATAAATATTTAGAGTGCTTTGGGTCTCTCCTGAACACAACGCATCTAAAATGATTGCAGGTCATTTCTCAGAAGTGAAAAAAGTGACAGCTATGAAACAAGAAGACAGTGGATTGTTATACAGCCTGTAGTGAAAATTATACCTTATCATCATATTTGGAGATATATGGAAATGAAGAATAATCTAGGTCTAGATCCTGCTCACACAGAAACATATAGTTTAGCCATTGATTTTAGTCGTAGCAGAGCCTAGATCTACTTACATACTAATATCAAATGAACCATAAACAAAGCTCATGTGGCTTGAACAAAAGATAAGCATTTGCCTGGGCTTGTGAATCAGAATGCCTGAAGTATGCACTGGATTTACAAATGTGGCTTCCTCTTGCCCTTTAATAGAACATGCTTACCTCTCTCCCTATGAAAGGAAATCCAAGCACAAATGCTGCTTAGGACATTCATTTTGTTATTAATACTACTATGTATTTGTATATCAAAATGAGGTGGTCCACTAGAAACATGACAACGTAAATTGTAAACAAAATTAAGTTCTGGATGTTTCTACACTAAATAATAGAGACACTGCCTGCCAATTATTCAGCTCTTTACCAAAGCAATAAAATCAAATTCTTGGTGCAGATGCTTGTAATGCAGCTATAAAATAGACACACTAGCAAACATTATGAAACAAACTGCAAAGTCTTCTCCTTTGTCTTTAGAAACAGGACATTTAATAAAAGTTTAATAGGGGGCACTTTTACAGAGGAATGATTTATTTTTCCTTTTCCTTTTTTTAATGTATATATAGATGCAGATATAGACATAGATATCTACTACAGAAAGTGCTGTACACATTGAGGGAGTTTCATAAATGTATAGAACTGAGAATTAGTATCTAAAAAGGACTTCAGAATTCAGTCACCAAGATCCAAGATCAGGGGTTGGTAACATACTTCCTGTAGGCCAACTCCAGCCCACAGGGTCACTGGATCTGGCTCACAAAGCTGGAGACTTGGGTACCCAAAGTGGCAAAGACCCTGTAGACAATGTAGGTATTCTAACAGAAGCTAAAGAGTTAGCAGCTAAAATTCAGTTAATGTGCATGTTTAGAGACACTGCCACCTTGATTAAGCTGAATGTTTATTCATCCATGTGCTGCTCACAGATATTTGGTGTTCATAAACAACCTGTCTACATGCCTAAGTCCCCAAAGGGGCTCAATATAGTACGCATGTTCAAAGGACCCCTAGCATTGGTAGCAACATTGAATTTTAATTGCATTTTACAGCCACTTTACTTAAAGAATAAAGCAAAATCCATGAGATCAGAGACCTAATCACTGGGCCAGAATCAGGTTCCCTCTTGATTGCTCTCTCTGACCCCATGACTTTTGCATTCAAATCTGCACAGTGGCCAATCTTCAACAGGAGGACCCAGCCCAGCTTCCAGCATAACAACTAGGATACACTCCTGGGAGCTAAGAAATGTGAGATTGATGCCCTGCCCCCTCCCACCACCAGTCAACCTTAGGCTGAGGAAGGCCTAGAATCAGGGTCTCACTTTTTGGTCGAGTGCTCTAAACTCTAGACTATTAAGAAAACAAGAACCACCCTACCACTTCATATCTTAAAAGAAGAAAACTGATTGGATTTTATTAATAGATGTTAAGAGTTATGAACCCAAAAAGATGACAAAGCCAGTAGGGAAATACAGATCGCCTGACCAAGGGACTAACATAGGAGGGATAGGGGTGAGGAGGGGAACACAACTAGGTTACAGAAAATACAATGCTAGCCAACTAAGCCCAGTGGAGGAGGTGGGGTGGGGGAAGGAGAAGGAGTTCACAATGCTGAAAGAGAAAGGGGATAGATACACACAAACCCATACAACGGTCAGCAATGGTGGAGGAAAGTAGGTTGAAGAAAGTTTCTCAGTCCATATAGAGTCTCAGCGTGGGGGTCCTCTTTGGGTGGAGCAGGGTGGTCCATTGTTGAAGATTCCTCTCGAAGTCCATCGGGTGCAGAGGGGGGCGTTTAGGCAGTCCCCTCTGGGTCCGGTCCAGTGGCAGTCAGTCTGGCAGGGTCAGTGTACTGGTGGTACCCCATGACGTGCTCCACATAGACATCATGGGACCAATGGGTCATGTTCGACACCATAAGGCAGCACATCAGCTTGGTGTAGCGATGGGAGATGCAGCAGAAACACAGGAAGCTCTCATTGCTAGGGTCCCAGGCTCCGAGCATTCCCACGATGAGCGCATCAACTGTCACGTCGTAGTTGCAGCACCTCAGGATGTCAGCCAGCAGGTCTACTACACTTGACCTGAGCCTTCAAGAGGCTGAGAAGCAAGTTATTTGTCATGAAAGGATAACTAAGGTGCCTAAGTCTAGATAGGGGTTTCAAGCTATTAATCCTAACCTCATATAGGCAGCCAACTCCCAAACCTAGGAGAGGTGGGATTCTACCCACAGAGTCATTTTCAGAATTCCCATCAACCATTTTACACATTTTCCAGCTCAGCTCAGAATGCTAAACATTGTGAATTCTAGTCCTGAGCCCCTCAGTCTCCTCCTTTTGAGCATAAGCACTCAAGCTCTGTAACTTGGATTTGTGTGAACATCACTCCCAGAGCTGCTGCCTAACTTTTAGGTATGGAATCATTCAGAATCATATCAAAGGCCAAATTTACACCACAAGCTTAAACACACCATGTTATTTTAAATGAGTGACCTCTTAAATCAGTAGCAGCACAGCCATAACTTGTGGCAATGAAAGCAGGCTAGTTAGCACTGTTGAGGAACAGCAGATCTAGGATTATAGAAAGGAAAGGTGGTGGGGGGAGTGGGGAAGTCCAGGCAGGATCAGGCTGAGAACCTGATCCTGGTAAAGTCAAGCTGCCTAACCCCTCTTCCCAGTGGCTACCGCATCTCTCAGATGACTCAGCAGGCATTGCTGGCTGTGCAGCCAGCTGGGAAGAAATGTCTGGGTGGCCCAGCTTTGCCAGGATCGGGCCCTTGGCTCCCACAGGCAGCAAGAGTAGAGATGGAATTGAAGTTAGATGCAGCTACACCACCACACTCCCCCTTAGTCCACCCCTGCAGATGACTGACAGTACCAATTAGCCTACCCCTACAATAGTGCAAACACAACTGTAATGCTTCCAGATCAGGAGGTAGCCCATAGGCAGCAACACAGCATGTCTAAACATGCTGCTGCCTGGCACTGTAAGTATGCAGCATCGACTTAAGTAACAGTGCCTTGCTATAGTGCCTTGACGAAACAGAGCTTGGGTGGATGTTTTTTTGGCATAAAAAAGTAATACCACCACCATTAATTTTAAAGTTATTCCAATAGTAGAACATCCAAATCTTTAAGCACTATGCACAAATGAAAGCTCACTAGAGGAGTGGAAAAGCATTCCTTATCTTCTGACCTCAAGCAGAATGTCATCCAGAAAAAATAAGAAAGAAAGAAACAAGCACTAATTGGCAGCACAGCCTTATGATTTACAGTAAAAAATTATACCAAGGGAGGCCCCCAAAAAGGGAAAATAAAGGAGATGAAGGACAGAGGGAGCTATTGGTTTGCTGTAGTTTTTAGGAAGAACTCTGTAAAATAAATCAAGAGATTTTAGATTCTCTACTTCAGGAAGTGAATTTTTCGACACCAAGGAAATTATTCATGATTGTCAGGCCAGAAGAATTTGTATGGCAATGCAAAATAGCACACTCTGATAAGTAAATATCCAATTAGCTTCTAAAGGTTTTTTGAAAGGCTAAGTACATACATGGATGTTACAAAGTATAACATACCATTTTGAGAAAATTCTTAATATAGATTTCTTTGGACTGCCCTATCTTCTAAACTAAAGTGCTTCTAACTAAAGGGTAGAATACTTTAATCAGGCTGCTGTATGAATTTTTATACACAAGTGACATACCTTTGCGTCTTGATGTATTGTATGGCTTTTAAAATTACATTGCTAGTATGCTGCCACTGCAGACTTACCAAATCCTACTATGCTGGAACTTTTTGTAATTTCTAGTCACATACTTTACCCTTAAATAAAAAGCATATTCCCCATGACCCATTCCTGCTAAATAAGTGATCATACAGTATAGAACGTTCTTCTGCATCATAGGGCCTGATTCTTTGAGGAGCTAAGCTTCTCAGTATTCATCGGGAGACATGAGTGCTCGCTAACGCGCATGGAAGCACTTTAGCACCTTACAAAAATCAAGCTGTAAAAACAACATTGGGGTTATTTTCCAACCGCATAAGAATCATCAATGGAAGCACATGGTATGTATAATCATATCTAATAACAAGATAGATGCAATCAAGAAGAAAAAAACACCTTGAAGTTATCAGTCCAATCAGCTTAGAAATAAAACGTCTTTAAGGTTGGTATTACTGAAAAAAAATTCTCCCCTTTGAAATTCCCTCATGCTGCAATATAACAGCCCAAAATGAACACCTAATCTTATGCTATTAGAATAATAAATTAAAATGTCTCCCTTTTATCAGTTTCTGTTTTAAAGAATTTCTTTTTGTGTTGTCTCCATTAATAATTTAGGCAACAAAGGAGGAGTTGTCTTTGAACAGAAAATGACAAAAGGGAAGATACTGTCATTTACTATACCACAGAGATTACATCCTTATTCAGAACTCATGCTGTTTAACGCCAGTATGGACCACTAAAATTATACGTTATAACTGTTATAGCAATATTTGTCTATACCAAAGCATGAGACAGATAACTTAAAGCTTGTAATAAGCAATAATGGTTTGACATCACCTGCCATTACTCATGATTTCATAGAAAAATGTACAGTCCATAAAATATAAACAGTGCCACAAAGATAATAATGGATTTTGCTGTAGATAATTTTTCCAATAAATTTCCAATTGACACCTATTGACCTGATATTTTAGTGTCAAAAGATAGAAATAAGATAGATTTTTCTGGCCTACACTGAATGACACCAAAGTGACTTTTTTTTCCAAGACATGGTCAGTTCAGTAGTACCTCCAGAGACTTACGGTAAGATTGAAGCAAAAGTGCAATTGTAATAGATTAACATAAATGAATTACTGGCAATGCTTTATTCATGTCATGCCCCCTTGACACTGATCTTATCAGAAATATTTCATCATTAAACAGTTAAAAGTAAATACAGTTTTCTTGTTTTAAGAGCACTGTAACAGAAAGACACCTAGTATGCCAGATTTTTAAGAGATCAGCATCCAGCAGAGTCCACTGTTGTTTTAGAGGTGTACAGACAAGATCATCAGGACACTTTACATCAGGGGTATCAAACTCATCCCAGACCCTGGGCCACGTCTGGACTTTGGCACTCCTCCTGGGCCAGATCTGTGGATCCAGTGGCCAGCAATCCGATCCAAGGGGAGAAGACCATGACAGGGAACTACTGGTGGACAAAGCAGCCTCAAGGCAAGCAGGGCTGTGCTCACCCACCCCTTGCTGCTGACAGCCATGTCCAAATTCTGTGGCAGGCCATACCCTTAGCCACATCCCCAATTTCCAGTAGTCCAAAGGCAGCCTAGCATTAGCAACTCCATTCTAATCAGAACACGTGTCTGTGTAAATGTACCCTTTGTCAGTAGGTAACAAACCAGTCACCTGGACCCTGCCCAGGGGCCACAGCCTTCCCGGGGCTTGTCTGAGGCCTCCACCCAGACAGAGCCCACGGAGGGGCTGGCATCCCCCCACCCCCTGGCCTGTGGGAGTTGCCCAGCAAGGCCTGGGGGGGCAGGGACTGGGGGCCCCCACACCTGTCCTTCAGGTGCCTGCCTTAGGGCCCTGGAGGCACAGGTGAGGGAGCTCCAGGAGGAGGTTAGCAGGCTGAGGGGAATCGGAAGCAGAGGAAGAAATTGACAGCTATTTTCTTTCCCTGAAGGGTTATGCACCCAAGAAAGACACACCTCAAGAAGTGCCCTCCACTGCTAAGTGACAGACGGTCACCTCCCGAACCAGAGTTGCTCGTAACACAGCAGTACCAGTTCCTCCAGTCCGGCTGGAGAATGGGTACAAGGCCCTAGCAACTCTGGAGGAGAAGGAAGGGGAGGAGAAAATTGGGGAGGAGACAACTCCACGCTCTCCACGTCCCGAGCAGACCGAAGGAGATAAGCAGGCCAGGAGGAGAAAGCGTCGCGTGATCGTCATAGGTGACTCCATCCTGTGCCAGGACCCCTCAGCATGTGAGCTCTACTGCCTACCTGGAGCAAAGATTCACAACATGAAAGGGATACTCCAAACCGTGATTCAGTCCACTGATTACTACCCCATGGTCCTAGTCCATGTGGGTACTAATGATGCAGCCAAGAGAAGCCCTGATCGCCTGATGGTGGACTACCATGCTCTGGGGTGTGTGCTAAAAGAGATAGGCGCACAGGTGGTTTTCTCTTCTATCCTACCAGCGAGTGGACGTGGAACACGGCATGAAATGTGCATCGCGGAGACCAACTGGTGGCTTCGGGAATGGTGTCTCAAGGCAGGCTTTGGCTTCCTCAACCATGACCGGCACATCACGACAAGAGACATACTCAGATGGGATGGGCTCCACCTTTCCCATAAAGGTAAGCGTGTGTTTTCTTCTAGGTTGGCGGACCTCCTCCAGCAGGCTTTAAACTAGGCTCGTCGGGGGAAGGGGAAGACGAGGGTGGAGGAATCATCGGACTGCCAGACCAAGCAACACCCACAACTACAGCCCAGCTTAGACCAACGAGCAAAACATATCCACAGGTAAGCAACAGAAGCCAGGGCAATCCTGTGATTAGGGGCCAGTACACACATCCACAGGAGGCCTCAAATGCCTCTACACAAACGCTCGTAGTATGGGCAACAAGCAGGAGGAACTCACCCTCCTGCTAGCTGACACCAACCCGGACATAGTGGGGATCACTGAAACGTGGTGGGACTCAACGCACGACTGGGCGGTGAATGTCAAGGGATACAGGCTGTACAGGAGGGACAGGATAGGAAGGAAAGGTGGGGGCGTGACACTATATTTAGGAGGAATACCCATCCTCATCAGTTAACAAAGAATCAGAGGAAGGGCACTCTGAAGTGCTTTGGGTTAGAATACAACTTCTTGGAACCAACTTCCAAGAGAAGTGGTGCTAGCTCCTACCCTGGGGATTTTTAAGAGGAGGTTGGATGAACATCTTGCTGGGGTCGTTTGACCCCAATATTATTTCCTGCCATGGCAGGGGGTCGGACTAGATGATCTACTCAGGTCCCTTCCAATCCTAGAAACTATGAAACAAGGCAGACAAGGGGAAAGAGATTTAACAGTGGGGGTCTACTACAGACCTCCCAACCAAGGGGAAAAGCTCGACCAGGAATTCTTAGGTCAGCTCACGGAGGTAGCAAAGTCTAAGAATGTGGTAGTCATGGGGGACCTGAACTTCCAGTCTGACCACTTATGTAGGTTCTTAGCCAGAATGCAGGACCTCCATTTAATCCCGGAGGTACACAGCCCCACCAGGGGACACACCTTGTTGGACTTGGTGCTGGCCACGGGAGATGATGTGGTGAGGGGGCTTCGGGTGCTCAACCACCTGGGTGACAGTGATCATCGCCTGCTGGAATTCACCATCCAGCACAGGGTGGCAAAGGCCTGCAGCAAGGCAGCAGCCCTAGATTTCACGAGGGCAAACTTCAATGAGCTAAGGAGAATAGTCAGGGAAGCACTGAGGTCCCAGAGGGGAGGGGAGCCACATGTCCAAGGAGGGTGGTTGCTCCTTAAAGAGACGAACCTCCAAGCCCAAAGGGAGGTAATCCTAACACGGATCAAAGAGAGGAGGGCACACAAGCCCCCATGGCTCGCCAAAAGCATCCAGGAGTGTCTCCTAGCTAAAAAGGAGGCGTACACCCGATGGAAGGGAGGGGCCATCACCAGGGATGACTATACCGCAGTTGCTCGGGGATGCAGGGGGGTGGTCAGGAAGGCCAAGGCAGAGATGGAACTGGGACTAGCTTCCCAGATTAAGGACAATAAGAAGTTCTTCTTTAAATACATGGGGGTAAAAAGAAGGTTCCAGGTAACGTGGGGCCCCTGCAGGACACATAAGGAAATTTGGTCTTCACACCGGACGACAAAGCTAACACATTTAACGATTTTGTTGCATCCATTTTCCTAAGCAGAGACCGGAACAGTCACCCTCCCATTGGGCCCCCCTCAGGCCCCATGGGAGGTGCACCTAGGCCAAGGGTTAGTGAGGAACTAGTTAGGGAACTTCTGGAGGGACCGGATGTATTCAAGTCAGCCAGTCCAGACGATCTCCACCCGAGAGTACTAAAGGAATTGGCTAAGGTAATTACAGGACCCCTGGCACGGCTTCACGAGCACTCGTGGTGTTCTGGCATGGTGCCAGAGGACTGGAAGAGGGCCAACATGGTTCCCATCTTCAAAAAGGGGAAGAAGGAGGACCTGGGAAACTATAGGCCAATTAGTCTTACCTCGATCCTGGGGAAGCTTTTTGAGAAAATTATTCTGGCACATATCCACGAGGGGCCAGCAGGGGAGGTCATGCTTAGGGGTAACCAACACGGGTTCATTAGTGGCAGGTCCTGCCAGACCAACCTGGTGCCTTCTATGATTAGATCACCAAATCATTAGATGCGGGGGTAGCAGTGGACATAGTCTTCCTGGACTTTTGGAAGGCCTTCGACACTGTCTCACACCCTGTTGTCATTAAGAAACTGGGGGACTGTGGTGTCAACACCCAAACAGTCAAATGGGTCGCCAACTGGCTGGAGGGCCACACCCATAGAGTGGTGGTGGATGGGTCATTTTCAACTTGGAGGAATGTGGGTAGTGGGGTTCCGCAGAGCTTGGTCCTCAGTCCTGCACTGTTCAACATCTTCATCACTGACTTGGACAAGGGGGTAAAAAGCACCCTGTTCAAATTTGCTGATGACACTAAGATGTGGGGGGATGTGGGCATGCTAGAAGGGAGGAATAGGCTGCAATCAGACCTAGACAAGTTACAGGGGTGGGAAGAGGAGAATAGGATGGGATTCAAGACTGACAAGTGTAAAGTGATGCACCTGGGGAGGAACAACTGGCACCATACATACAGGCTGGGGAACTCCCTTCTTGTTAGTACAAAGACGGAAAAGGATCTTGGAGTCATCATTGACTCCAAGATGAACATGGGCTGGCAGTGTGGGGATCCACATATGCATCTCAAGCAGGTCCAAGGAAGTGATAGTCCCCCTCTATGCGGCACTGGTCAGGCCGCAGCTGGAGTACTGTGTCCAATTCTGGGCGCCACACTTCAAGAGGGATGTGGACAACATGGAGAGGGTCCAGAGGAGGGCCACTCGCATGATCAGGGGGCAGCAGGGAAGGCCTTATGAGCAGAGGATACGGGACCTGACCCTGTTCAGCCTCCACAAGAGAAGGCTGAGGGGGGATCTAGTGGCCTGTTAAAAACTAGTCAGGGAGGATGAGCAGGCACTGTTCCCCCAAGCACTACCAGGAGTGACCAGGAATAATGGTCACAAGCTGGCAGAGGGCAGGTTTAGGCTAGATATCAGGAGGCGCTACTTCACAGTCAGGGCAGCTAGGATCTGGAACCAACTTCCAAGAGAAATGGTGCTGGCTCCTACCCCAGGGGTCTTTAAGAGGAGGTTAGATGTACACCTTGCTGGGGTCGTTTGACCCCAGTACTCTTTCCTGACATGGCAGGGGGTCGGACTAGATGATCTACTGAGGTCCCTTCCGACCCTAGAAACTATGAAACCAGATACTAGGAAAATACTGGAAGTCAGGATTTTTTAATCCCATTCCTGAATCCAAGGGTGGAGGGGAAGAATTGGAACATTCTGCCTACTCTTTGCTTACAGTAATGTCCAGCATTAATGTAAAGTTCATTCATCTGTGAGTTTCAGAGATCTCCTGAATAAGATTCTATGGGTATGTATGAAGGACCTCATTTCACAGACAGTTAAACCAAGAAAATATATTAAGTATATTCATTCTTGGTCAACATGGGTGATCAAATAAGACTTGTTCTGGATAGAAAATTAATTGTCAAAAGTAGCTCTGACTTTGGTAGTCTCTCAGACCTCTGATCTGTAAGGTATGGAAGGGGGAGTGGGAGGCATAGCAAAGAAAAAAAGATGAAAAGAAACAAAATAATACTTGCCAACTTTCTAGGTTATGAGGTCATGCTAAATAATAATGGCTGCTCCAGTAAACAAACTTATTAACAGTAATTTGTGAAAGTAAAGTCTCCCAAATCAACATGCAGTCCAGACCCTTGGTCAAACAGTTCACTGAGGGGGAAATAAAGTTTCGTAGTTGGTAGGGTTGGAAAAGACCTGAGCAGATCATCAAGTCTGACCCCCTGCCAGGAGCAGGAAAGAATGCTGGGATCAAGCAACCCTGCCAAGGTGATTATCTAGCCTCCTTTTGAAGACCCCCAGGGAAGGAGCAAGCACCACTTCCCTTGGAAGTTGGTTCTAGATCCTAGTTACCCTGACTGTGAAGTAGTACTTCCTGAAGAATTTTTCCTCCGTTGCTTTACTCTCCCTTATTTGACACAGTCAGGACTTGAACTCAGATCTCTCACATGGTAGGCAGAAACTCTACCACACAGCCGACACTGCTGGGTTGATGCTGCGGAAACTATCCATTAGTATTCTGCCCAGTCTGGAAATGGTGCAGCTAGAATCATAGAATGATAGAAAAATGAGGGTTGGAATGGACCTCAGGAGGTCATCTAGTTCAAACTCCTGCTCAGAGTAGGACCATCCCCAACTAGATCATTCCAGTCAATGCTTTGTTGAGCCAGGCCTTTAAAAACCTCCAACAATGGAGGTTCCACCACCTCTCTAGGTAACCTGTTCCAGTGCTTTACCACTGTCCTAGTTAGAGCTGTCCCTGGTCGGGGGAGCACGAATCGGGGCAACCACCCCAGGCCCTGCACTTTGGGGGACCCCACAGACCTGGGCAGAGCTTCTTCGGGTCTGGGGCCTGTGGGATCGGAGTGGGGGTGGTGCCCTGGGCCCCACACCTTGCTCAGGTCACCTCTGGTCATAGTGAAAACATTTTTCCTAATATCAAATTAAAACTTCCCTTCGTGCAACTTGAGACCATTGCTCCTTGTTCTGTCATCTGTCACCAGTGAGAACAGTCTAGCTCCATCCTCTTTGTAAGCATGTTTCAGGGAGCTGAAGGCTGCTATCAAATCCCCTCCCCATCTTCTCTTCTTCAGACTAAATAAACCCAAGTTCCCTCAGATTCTCCTCATAAGTCATATGCCCCAGGCCCTGAACTATATTCACTGCCCTCTACTGGACTCTCTCTAACTTGTCCACGTCCTTTCAATCTATTTTTTTTATTTTTTTGGGTGGGGGGGACAAAACTGGACACAGCACTCCAGATGTGGCCTCACCAGTGCAGAATAGAGAGGAAAAATTACTTCCCTCCATCTGCTGGCAACGCTTCTACTAATGCAGCCCAGTATGCTATTAGCCTTCTTGGCAACATTTCAGCATGGCAACGAAGCCACATGGCCCAAAGCAGCTGGAATGTTCCAGAAAGCAAACAACTAACAGTAATTCTCTACCAGGGTGACATGAAATCCTTTTAAGGCTGCTGCACACTATTAGCACTGTTAGATGTGTAAATACCTACACAAAATTCACAAGATCAACTCACAGGTTTGGAATGGGAATCCATGCCAAAAACAATATGACCTATCATGGTCATACTAAGCTCTCTGCACCAGAAAAATTGGTCAGTTTTTCCCCATTGTCATGAAAGAAGCAAAAGCTAAGGGCTGGCATTTTCTAAGGGGAGCCTTGAGTTTAAAAAGCTCTACTGAGAATGTGCAACTGGAGATGTTACCCCACTCCAAATTAATCACAACTTAAGCATGAATTTCTACTGTTGCTCTAAAACCTGCCAGTTTCCCTACCAAATTTTAAGTTTCTGCTCCAAACTGTGGACACTGCCAGAAAGCAAAAAATAAATAAGTAAAAAAGTGGTATGAAAATATTAATGTTAGGAAAAATACCTGTTTTTAACTATTCTCAGTCAGCAAAAACTGCACAACTTTACTCAAGCCTTCCAAACTGTTCATCATGGGGCAAAACCCCCAGAATAAAAAAAACTTCAGTGCACACAGCTGAAGTCTGTCCAAGTTCCAAGCAACTAAAAAACAGGACGATTGGGCAACCTTACCTATAGGAGTCATTTTTCTGACTATAATACGCAATTGTTACAGCCCTCTCATTAGTAACATTAAACTCATGTGACTTGGACTTCTTATGGCAAAATATCCCAATATAAAACAACAAAAAACAAAACACTAAACAGCTGGCATGCCATGACACCAAACAATAACTATGTGATTCTGGTCTAATCACTAATAAAATAACTTAGTATTTAATTAATGGAAGCATAAGAGACATTTTGACCCAATTTCAAGAGTAATGCATGGAGTTCAAAACTTACGTACAGTTAAAACACTGGCTTGCTGAAACTCCCAGATCAGTAGTAAGGTCATAAAATTTTCTACCCCAAGTTATTTAATGCATTTTGATCAACATGACAAAAAAAATAAATCTGGACCTTAGTCAGAAAACACCTCATTTGGTAGAGCTTACAATTCTTTATTTCAAGGGGGACAAAACACCAGAAAGCTTTTACTTCTACCACTATATTTTGGAAACATCTATGCTAAACAAATAGGACAAGATGCCAACAACAGCTCCTCAAAATCTTTAAAGAAACAAAAACAATTAGCTTGCTGGCTTGGGTCCTGGGGGAAGTAGGAGGTGGGGGAAGAGCAGGCTGGGTCTGTACAGCAGGAGGGCTCCGCTACCCCTCCACCTGCTGCAGCCTCCTGATTCCTACAGCTCAAAGCCACATGATGCTTTTTGCTGTGTCCGGAAGTAGGAGCAGGTGAGCAGGAGAACGGAGCCTACATCCACAGATGCTGAAGGAATTGGTCAGTGTCATTGCAGAGCCGCTGGCACGGCTGTTTGAGCTCTCATGGTGCTCCGGACAGGTCCCTGAGAACTGGAAAAAGGCCAGTGTGGTGCACATTTTTAAGAAGGGAGAAGAAAGAGCTGGGTAACTTTAGGCCAGTCAGTCTTACCTCTATCCCTGGGAAAATACTAGAAAAAAGTGCCAAAGAGCGCATTTGTGAAAGCCCAGCAGGGGAAACGATGCTGAAAGGAAACCAGCAGGGGTTCATCACAGGTAGATCCTGCCTGACAAACCTTATAGCCTTGTATGACCAGGTCACACACTGCCTTGACACAGGAGCAGAGGCAGATGTCAACTACGTGGATTTTAGGAAGGCCTTCAACAGTTTCACATCCTATTCTCATACGGAAGCTAATGGGCTGTGGAGTGGATGCCTATACAGTCAGGTGGGTGGCTATCTGGTTTAGGGACTACACCCAGAGAGTGGTGGTTGACAGGTCATTCTTGGCCTGGAAGGAGGTGGGCAGTGGGGTCCTGCAGGCTTCGGTCCTTGGGCCGCTGTTATTTAATATCTTCATCAGAGATTTAGACAAGGCTGTGGTGAGCAAGTTCGCAGACAATACCAAATTATGGAGCAAAGTGAATACACCAGAGGGCAGGGAGCAGTTACAGGCTGACCTAGACAGGTTAGATCAATGAGCAGAATGTAATACAATGCAATTCAACAAAGATAAATGTAAGGTACTCTGTGTGGCGGGCCAGAGGGGGTGCTCTTGCATTGAGCCACCCACCTCACTGCACCCAACCACCTTCCAGGCTCCAAGTGCCTCCCTAGGGGTGCCTCATGTCTGGCTGACCCCCTTCCTGGAGCACACTCGCTAGCCTGGGGGTAACATACGCTGCCACCACCCCGAGAAGGGACTCTCCGCCCTGTGTCCTCGGGAAAACACAGGTCTAACAGTCCTACGGGCACTCGACCGAGTACAGGCACTTGGGGCACTTCCCCAAATCAGGGGCCAAAAAGGAAAGTCTCCCTTAGTCCGCAGACCTAAGGGGCCTCTTAGGCATAATTTAGACCCACCCCTCAATAAGTCTCCTACACCGATCACAAAGGAGAACTTTATTGATTATGGGGTAGGGTGAAAATTGTGTACAAGATAGAGCAATATCCTAGAAATCCCGTAGAGCAAAACAGTCTGGCTGAGGTAGCCTTTTGATCACGCATCTGAGTTACTGCCAGCTATATATCTAATCAGATCTCGAGTAGCTTACTCACAAGCATCATCCTGAGGCTGTTGGAGATTCCCTCTGAAGGCAGGCCATTCCTAGCTCATGAGTTATGGAGAAGAGAGCCAGTTTCAGGTGGTAAAGCTCCTAAGTCTGAGACCCCCGCATGGCTGCTGCCCCCTCCTCCTGGGCAGTCTTAACTTCTGTAGCCCCTGTGACCTCATTCACCTGGTCCAATGGAGGCCAAAACCTGTTGGCTGTCGGCCAACCAATTTAAAATACATCACTAGTTGCTGGGCAGACTCTAGCCCACCAGGTAGAAGCCCCTCACCCAGGTAGCTGATACCGGTCATGTAGGCAGAAGGAGCAGGTTTCCCCCCTCCCTCAGGAATGTATCCAGCTCAGGTTACCTAAAGAGATAGAGTAAAGGTGTGTCTTCTCTGCTGGGCCCATCCTAATCAAATTGTCACAGCACAAAGATTTTGGGTAGAAACAAAAGTGGCTTCCTGCCACACTCCATGGAGGCAAGGAAGAAAAAATCCCCACCACACCTACAAGTTGGGAGATGTCCTCCTCAGCAGCTCAGAGGCTGAGAGAGATCTTGGAGTCATAGCTGTGGGGATGCGCTGTTTACCAAAATACCCCAGGGAGTAACTAGGAATAATGGGTGCAAACTAGTGGAGAGCAGATTTAGATTAGACGTTAGGAAGACATTTTTTTTTTTACAATAAGGGTGGCCAGAGTCTGGAATGAGCTTCCAAGAGAGATGGTCCTATCACCTAACTTGGAGGTCTTCAAGAGAAGGCTTGACAGTCACCTGGCTAGGGTTGCCTGACCTCGGTCCTCTTTCCTGCCACGGGCAGGGGGTCAGACATGATGATCCATTGGGCCCCTTCTGACTCTATAATCTATGAATGAGCTCTGCTGCCTTGCAGACCCAGCCTGGCACCCCTCAGGACCTAAGCCAGCAAGCTGGGTAGTGGCAAGGGGGCTCCCTTCCTGCTCACTCTCACCTCCCAGCCCTGGCAGCAGCCAGCTGCTCGAAGGGGTGGGCCACGCTGGCCAGTCAGGGATCTGGCCAGGCCTATCTGACAGCTTGACATTCCCCAGCAGCCTCCTAGGAGGCATGGGAGAGCTGCATCGCTGCTGAGAAGGTCCTCCCCCAGCCTGTAAGTGTGTTAGTGATTCCTTCTTCCTAGGTGCAGCACTTTGCACTTGTCTTTGTCAAACTGCATCCTATCCTGTTCAGCCCACTTTTCCAACCTGTCCAGATCCACCTGGATTCATTCCCTACCCTCTAGTGTGTTAAGCTTTACCCCAAAATTTGGTATCAGAACTCAGGACTCCCGAGTCCCAGACCAATACATGTTTAAGTACAGCCCAGGCCTAGCTTTCACATGCAGAGTTATCAACTCTCACAATTTTATCACAAGTTTAGCAATATTTGATGTTTTCCTTTATCTCTTGATTTCAGCAGTTAGGGCCTACTGGGAGAAGTTCAGCTCTCTAACATGAAATAACAACAAGTTTCCCCACCCCACGGGTGAGTAAAGGAGTCCTATGATTAGGTACCTACTTAAATCATGGTTTCAGGATTTTTGCAGAAACTGTGAAAAATGGCTATCTCCACAAAAAATGCCATTGGCTACAATTTCCTAGGAAATCAACCAAAAAAACCCCAAAACTTAATAAAAACAACATGCTGACTCCCCAGAAGGAGCCAAATGTCCTCGCTGACACTGCAGCTCAGCCTCACAGCCTGCCTGGGAGGGGAAAGCACCAGCTGGCAGGGCTGCACAAAGGGTAGCAGCCAAGATGGCAACTGCCCCCTCATGCCTCTCTGCCAATCAGCACCAAGGGGTGGGGCTACCACAAAATGACCTGTGAAATTAACTCTTTGGGCCATGACCAAACTGTGAAAATCGCTTTCTCTTGCTGCAAGTTAAGTAGGTCCCTACCTATACTGTAAAGCAACTGTACTTTAAAGACCCAGAAAAAGGAGACACAGAAAGGGCCCAAAATGCCTTTTAAAAAACCAGCTTCTCATGATTTTGGGCAGCTTCAAAATCATTCTATAGAATCATAGAAAATTAGGGGGACCTCAAGAGGTCATCTAGTCCAGTGTTTTTCAACCGGTGTGCCATGAGAACTGAATGTGAATGAGCTGAATCCAGTTTGGATCCACTGCTCGTCCCGCATCTTGGTCGTGGAAAAGATCTGGATTCAGTTCATTGGACTCAGCTCCTTTGAATTCACTCAGGTCTTGTTGCACACCAAGGCCTGGGGAAGAATCCAAAAGAGCTGAATCCCATTCAGATTTTTTGTAGGCCCTGAACACAAAGCGAAGCCAAGGGAGCTGGATCCAGACTCAGGCTGCACAGGAGGTGGTGCAGTACTATGGCATGGCTCCCCCCGTGCGAATGCATGGGGAGGCAGGCCCAGCACCAGCAGGAATCACCTCAGGAAGGGGAAGGAGCTGCCACCAGGCCCAGCCTTGCCGAGATGCTGGGTGTTGAGGGGCCACGGCATGTACGAGTCACGCTGATGCTACATTGCTGGCAGGAAGGGATTTTACCCCCTGCTCAGATTGGTGCGGGGGGGCGGGGAGCAGTTTGCCTTCCTCTGCAGTGGGGCACAGCCTCTGCCTGGAGTCTCTTGAGCATCTATTCACCACCTTTGTAGCAGCAGGACAATGGCTGCCATAGTCCCCCTGCTTTGTGTGCCAGGGTGATGTGTCCTGCTGTGTCAGGTGTGACGTGTAGTTTCCGGACACAGAGTTTGTCTGGGATGGTTTGCATAGGGCTGATCCTGCCGCAGGCAGGGCTTGGGCTAGGTCCTTGCCAGCCCCCTGGCTCTAGGATGCTATGATTCTATGCCAGGCCATTTGTCTCCCAAGCAGATAAAACAGTGGTGTCCACACTGGGAAGAACGCATGCCACCAGCAGCTGCCTCACACAGGGCACGGAAATGTCCCATTAACACTGGGATCCAGCACCGGCAAAGACCGTCTGTGCCCTGGACTCTCTGCCCACCCCCACCATGGCAGCAATGTAACAGGCGTTAACATAACAGGTGTGCCATGGAAACGTTTGATTAATGTAAGCCTGCCTGGGGCTGGAAATGGTTGGGAAACACTGACCTACTTCAACCACCTGCTCAAAGGAGAACCATCCCCACCTAGATCTGTTGCCTTGTGGGGTCAGGCCAACTCTCAGGATCTCAGTATTGCACTGTTAGACAGCAGGGTGTGACACAATTGCACATATATAAACACACAAATCAATTAGGTACATACACACACGCTACCAACTCAGGCACATAAACATCCAAACCAGCCTAGGCACATGCTTTTCAACCGGTGTTGAACCAGTATCACCAATTCAAACACATACATTATACAACCCAAAAGTTAAACACAGATCACTAATTCGTATATCATGCACACAACATACACACACACACAGAGGTAAGTTCCTAATTTGGATGGTATAGTGTGTATGTGTGTGCTTGGGGTACCTGGGATACTTGGGGGAAGGTTCAGTTGAGAGAGAGAGATTTAAAGTGTAGGAAGTGAAAGTTGCCAGAACCAGGATTAGAACTGGTGAACTACAGAGAAACTGGCTGAAGAACTGAGGCTTGGATTTACTTGAGGTAGACTGGAGCTAGAAACTGAGACAGACAGCTGAGATCTGGGGGCGGGGCAGATAAGTGGTGGCAAGGAGGAAACAGCCAGGAAAGAAACTGAGGCAGAAACCTGGTTGCTCAGGGGAAAAGGAAAAGGCAGTGGGGATAAGACAGTGGCAAAGAAACAGGGGGGTTAGAGGCAGGGAGGAGCTCAGGACAGGTGTTAGAGGTGGCAGTGAGCCAGAAACAGGAGAGGGAGAAATGAGACAGAAGTTAGAGGGGCGAGGAGCAGAGATTGGAGCAGGGCCAAACCACAGTAAAGCAAAACCCAACTTAGGGGTCCAAATAACAGTTTTATTAAACAGACACACTACACAGCCCCATAAGTTATTGGTTTACACACACATACACACACACAATGGCAGTAGGAGAAAGAGGGTTGGAGTCCAAGTAGGGAAGAGAAGCAGAGTTCAAGTCCTTGGTTGAAGAGGGATAGGGGGTGATAGCTACCTATCCAGGCTGGAAAGGGGTCCTTGTCCAGTAGGTGTTGTCCAGAGGAGGGTCACCGGCAGGGCCTCCGGGTGGATAGGTGGTGTGGCATGGTGCTGGTCCAGATGGAGAGGGCGTTCCAAGGAGTCAGTTTTCACTACCCCTTTTATGGGGCAGACTACCTCTGATCTCCTATGAGGAGGGCCTGTCCAGGCAAGGTCAGCCCTGTTCCAGAGAGCTCCAGGTGTTCTTAATGAGCATGTGCAGCCTTGGCATAATAGTGGGTTGCCTCATCTTTTGTTTCCTGAATGCTGAGGGTGGTTCCAAGAGCTGGGTCGTTGGTCCAGGTATTGGTGTTGATGGTTCAGTCATTCAGAGGAAGCCATTTTTAGACCTACTGCAATTGTCTCTCAAGCATCCTCATTCATCCCCATTCATCCAGGAACCAAGTTACATAGGAGGGGTAGGTGTGAGTCATGGGTTACACAAGCGGGCCTAGGGACAGGATGGAGACTTGACAAACAAAATGGAAACGTGATGTGACTTAGGCCTACATATGTAAGGTAGCATAAATCATATAGTACCAGTGAAACAGTAATATAGAACAGTAAAAATCAATATAAACAAAATTATACAAGATAAAGGAGAAAAAACAAAACAAATACAACTTGCTACCAAAATAAAATGCTGAAGCTTATCCTATGTCTTAGATCACTTATACTTATCTATAGGGAATAGAGAGGGAAAGAAAAAGTCAGAAATGGTTGGGGAAGGGGAGGGAATGCATTTTAAAAGAAAAAAAACTGGGGGGGGGGTTTCAGCCAGGATAGTTTTTGAATGCAGAAGATGGCAACACTGTACTTGTAGTTGGCTTCCTCCAACTCACAAGACTCAAATATAGCAAGATCTGCTGAAAGTAATCCTGACTGACTGGGCAAGAGAGGCAGACATACAGTTTGTCACAGGATCATACATCTACAGAAGGGGTTGACAACCCCTGGTATGCATGCCAAACATGGCACGCAGGGCCATTTTGCTTGGCACGCCACAGCTAGCCCCAGCTCTGAGTAGCTGCTGCCAGCGACAGAGCCTGGGCTACTCCCAGCAGGGCTTGCAGTATCCCAGCTGCCTGCTGAGAGCAGCCTGGGATCCTGGCTGGCAGCAGCTCCCCAGAGCCAGAGCTGGCTGCAGCCGGGAGGCTCCAAACAGCTGTGCTGGGCTTCGGCGTCAGCTCCACACCAGCACATACAGGCAGACCTCGGAGCAGGCAGTGCAGTCAGGGCCTGAGGCAGCATAACCCTGCTCTCTCCCCAACTCCCAGCACGGAGGTGATGAGCCTGGCATAGCTGTTTGTAGCCAGCCCAGGCTCTGGGCAGTTGCAGCAAGCAGGCTGCAAACAGCTGCACCAAGCTGTGCAACTCTGGCATCAGCTCCATGCTGGCAGCAACTGCATGTGTACCTCAGAGCGGATGGCAGGGCAGCACAACCCACCCCGAGGTGACGGTGGAGTCGCTGCCAGCATGGAGCTGGTGCCAGAACTGTGCAGCCCGGTACAGCTGTTTGCAGCCTGCCTGCTGCAGCTGCCCAGAGCCCGGGCTGGCTACAAACAGCTGCACCAGGCTCATCACCTCTGTGCTGGGAGCAGTCCCAGCAGGGGAGAGACCAGGGCTGCACTGCCTCAGGCCCCTCTTCCTACCATCCACTCCGAGGCATGCCTGCACGCACCGGTGCACAGCTGATGCCAGAGCCCAGAGCCCAGCACAGCTGTTTGGAGCCTCCCAGCTGCAGCCGGTCCCAGCTCTGGGGAACTGTTGCCAGCCAGGATCCCGGGCTGCTCCCAGCAGCCAGCTGGGACACTACAAGCCTTGCTGGAAGCAGCCCGGGCTCCAGCAGCTACTGGCAGCCACAGAGCCGGTGTAGCTGCTGGCAGCCACAGAGCCCAGGCTGTGGGGCTGGGCTTTGGGTGGGGGCAAGGGGCAGTAGGGCTGTGGGGCAGGGGCTTTGGGTGGGGGGCACAGGGCAAAAGCAGGCCATTCTGCCATGTACCCCTTGCCCTCATCTTGTTTTTCTGCCATGCCAGCACTCCGGCACCTTCCGAGGTAGGCATTGTGGTGTTTTTCAGCACTCCGGCCAAAAAACATTGACTACCCCTGATCTACAGGGTGCAGAGCAGTACCATGCAGGGCTGCATGGGCTAGCTCTCTGCAGATTAGCTCTGGAATCAGAATCAATATACCCACATTAGCAAAGCACTACACTGGACCCAATGTACTTTCCTACCCAGGGGAGCTAAATAGCTCCCCTGCTATTTTACAGGGGAGCTGTACAACATAGCTAACAGCTTCTTGTTCTAGAATTAACATGTGCAGAACTACCCCATATCTTGGCCCACAGACGCTGCTAGTTCTTCCAGCCTAATACTACTAATTTCCTCCCACTTAAGACACTTGAAGGGGAGAAGCAACTGTTATTAGGCAAAGGGTCGCAAATTTAAAACTGCCAAGTTAATCACACCTGAGAAGGCATCCTGGGACTAGAGGTGACTGAGCATTTTATTCCAGTTCTGACTGAAGTTTTATGTCACTTTTGTCCAAATCAGAGCAAAGAAGCAAAACCTCAAAATATTTCGTGAAAGTGAAAAAATCCTTAACATTATATTTCAGAAACATATTTTTGCAAGGGAACATTTCGGCATTTTAGAAACAAAACATGCTCTTCCACAATCCTGAAAGCCCTGGATTTGTGCTCTCTATCAAAAGTTCCATCAAAACCAACATGCTCCTGTGAAACACTACAGTTTTGATAACAAGCATTTTCATTTAGGAAAGGTGCTCCACCTGAAAATTTCCTAGCTGGGATATACAGCCAAAACTATTTACGATGCCCACAGCTAATGAGGGCAGCCATTTAAATCATACAAACAGCACAAGCCATCTACCATCTCCCATTGAGCTCAATATTAAAAGGCATTGCTTAAGCCACATTAAGCATGCCGGCTAGTTCATGCAAACACAGCATGTGCTCAACTGTTCACACTTTGTTATACCTCCTGACAGAACAAATACCTTGCCATTCATATGGCTGGCAGACTCAATTAATCAATCAGCTGCTAGTCAGTTTCTCTGCTAATAGTAGCCTTGAAACTGAAGACTATTATTGCCTCTGTAAAATTGACTAGCAGCCATCAATTTCAGCACTCTTCTCCTTCGCAGTGTATCTGTTTCTGTAGCCATGAAGCAGAGACTGCTACCTAACACTGACAGCACTAAGGACGGTCCAAAAGTTGTAACTGTCTACTGAGCCCATCAGACAAATAGCTGTTTCCCAACTAAGGTTGCTGTAAGTAGCTCAGACCGTTTTAGGGGAGGAGTTAATAAGGGCAGGGGCATGCAGGCAACAGATCACAGCTCTGCCCTGGCTCCGGACCATGATGTCACCACCGCAAGATCCCAGCCACGGAGCAGCTCCCCACCCAGCCACACGCCCTGCCAGCGCTGGTCTCCATGGAAACCCTGGCCCCCTGAACTGCTGGTGCCAAGGCCTCCATGGAAACCGGCTGCAGCAACACGGATAGGGGCTGCTGGGAAAATAGAGTCTGGGTGCCGGATGGATCTGTCATTTTGTCCCCCCTGGCATAGAACATAACTACTTAACAGAACACAGCAATATTAGCAACTTGGAGCAAGAATTGAAGAATACCATACCCATTTGAAACTCCAGAAGCAGTGAAGGTAGATGGGAATGTAACTCAACAAAATGGATGAGTAGACTATACTTGAGATAGATATATCTATATATAGAGATATCTATAGGCATTAAACATGCTTCTACTTCCAACTTTCTTTTCATTGTGTGGGGAACTATGAAATAATTAATCCATAAACAAATTTACATTAAAACTGTATTCATTTTAAACAGTCTTATTTTCTTGAAGACAAGTCTATATAGATGGTTAAAAGGTTAGAACCTACATATTTGGAGTGAAATGAAGAGAACAGGAACGTTGGTACTATAAATTTCATCCTATTGATATACATATTCCAAAAAATTGCATACAAATTAAACAAAATTTGAACTAAGAGGGTGCAAATTTTACAATAGATTAACCAGTCCTCATTAATTCCAGGAGTGGGATTCCAATTGCCAATTAAGAAGTCTTATTCAGATTTATTTTAATTCATTTCCAAAGTGGATGTAGACAATTTGCTCAAATGGATGTAGGCTCGTTTGGTCAAGAATAAGAGCACCCATTCTAGAACTATCCAGAAATAATTCTGAATGGGCAAGACCTAAAACTACATAAATGAAGATTCAATACTCCTTGGTACAGCATACTAGAGTTGGTTTCTTAAGAGGAAGGAACAATGAAAAATTTTTTCATCAGAAATTGTCTACTGTTGGTTTCTTATCTCCTCTATGAACTAACATGCACCACCAGCATGCACCACCCACCCCCATTTTCAACCATGACACCAAAGTTAGGTGGAACTCTGAGGGTACGCAAGACGTCTCTGGGGGATACACAGGAGAAACTGTGTAATGGCAAATTTAATTTTCATTATAATAATTGGCATTTAAGGAGGTAAAATACAAAACATATGCTGTTAAGGGTTACGTGGGCTAGTACATCTGGAAAGGGGGACACAATAAGAAAAAGTCTGGAAACCTCTGCTGTAGTCTCTAGAGGACAGGATAAGCATTCAAGTTTATCTAGAAATATTAGAAAACTGGCCTGAAAAAAAGATTAACGGAACAGAAAAAGGGCAAGCACGAAGAACAGAATCAAAACTTTTATTACAAACTATTAAAAATGTTGAACTTAGGAAAGTTCAAAGTATGGGATGCCTAACTAGACTACAGTACTACAGAAAAGATTCTGGGACCACAATGGATTACAAGGCAAATGAGCTGACAGTGATATATTACTGCAAAAAGTTAATAGTATATTGGAATGAATTAGTAAAAGTATTGTATGCAAGTCATGAAAAGTGATTCTTCTGCTGTATTCAACGTTGCTAAGGTCTCACCTGTAATACCAGGTCCAGCTTGAGACATTACACTTAGGCAGAAAAAAACAACAAAAATAATCAGAGGTCTGGAAAGTATTACATAAGGGGGTGGGGAGGGAAAGGAGTGGGAGAAGGAATTTGACAAAGAATCTTCCAATTAAAAAAAAGCAAGAGAGTTGTTATAAAGAGGATGTCAATCAATTGTTCTTCATGTCCACAGGGGATGGGACAAAACAACGGGCTTAAATTGCAAGAAAGAAGATTTAGGTTGGATATTAGGAAGAACTATATAACTATAAGGATGGTTAGGTACTGGAACAAATAACCCCAAAGAGGTTGTGGTTATGTCTGTCAATGGAAAATTTTAAGTGCAGATTAAACAAACATTTGCCTGAAATGGTTTACACAGGGATAATTCTGCCTAAAATAGTGGGTCAGACTAAATGACTTGGTGGTCCCTTTCAGCTCTATGACTAAGATAGACAGATTTAAATACCTGTCTCTTTAAATTTATGAGTGGATGAGTATTAAGTAAAAGAACATTCTAAGGGATCCACTGGGAAAAGAGAAATCACTATTTATAATGACTGATGGTCTTTTTTTTTTTGATTGATTTGAGTGGTGTTGAATAGTGCTGTAGACAAGAGAGATGGGTACATCCATTCTGTTTTAACAAGAAGTTCTAACATGTTCTAACCAACAAATTAACTTTAAAAGATCACTGCTGTATGTAGTTCATACAAGAAGTGCTTTCTTTCTGGCCTTTTGCTCTGCTGGGGTGGGGAAATGTTTGGCTGAAACAGTCCTACTGAAAGCTAAATGTGTATTAGCTGTAAGTCCATAGCTATCCCATATCAAAAAACCTTTTTTCCATTGACCTCACTACAGTTACAATTGGCTCAACAAGGGAGCAATACAAGTATATTTACTCTAAAAAACAGAATGAGTACATAGTCTGAAGTGGAAAAATTCTCCAAAGCACAAATGGGAGTTAGATGCTTAACTATCATTTGTGTTTTTGAATGACCATATTTTATGTATCCCAACACCAAGTTACATTATCCATGTGATTTAGAAACTCTACGCATACTGCTTATTTTCACTGTTCTTTTTTTGCATTATGAAAGTAATTGAAGTTAAATGACTCAGGTTGATGTATAATAAGATATAACTCAGTTTTAGTAATACTGTAACTCCTGCTCAGCCAGCAAGTTAATAGAGCAGTCTTCTCTCAGGATATTTTTCCCACTGTATGTTCATGGCAGTAGAAAGCTCAGTGAATTTTAAGTACTTGAATACTCTGAATGCTTTTGAATGCTTCTTTCCCCCCAACATCTCTAGACAACCTTTGTCACTATAATCATCTCCACAGACCCTCCAACTCTCTTCTCCTATGCAACCAAGTTTTGCAGAAAGCCAGGATTTCAAAAGGCATCTCCTACACCAAAGGGACATACGATGGGGTAGGCATTAATGCTGCTTGACCCAACACCAGCTTTCACTAGGTATAAAAAGGATTCTCTCGGTGCAGGTATGACAGCCTGATAGTCACAACGGCCTGACAAGATCTGACCAGCAAAGTTCTGTAAAATGATGCCATGGAATGGAAAGAACATGCTGGAAAACTAGTGCCTAACCTACCCCCAAGGTCAAACCCCTACTCCCAGCCCAGCCCAAAGCCACTTGCTGTGGGGAGATCTTACATTACTAACACTTTGATAATACCAAACAGAACAGATTCAAGATCATGTGTGATCTAGGGCAGCGGGGACAAATTCTTTTGGCAGGCATGCCACAAACTATCCTGGCACCCTCCCCAAAGATGCTCTGCCTGTCTGTGTCCTCCCTGATCCAACATATATCACCCAGAGGTTGCCTGTATCACTTGGGCTGCAGGTTTTGTCCAGCCTGGTCTGACAGAACCCAAAGTTACCAGCATGGAGTCTGTGATCCCCAAACACCAACTTCAGTAGCTAGGACATTGTGTGCAAAGCCCTGATTCTTGACTCCCAAAACCAGCGCTTTACTTCCAGCTTGGTAACAGCCTGAGATCTTGTGGGCAGAGGAAATGCTACAAGGATACACTGAAGGCACACCTTAAGAAAACAGACAGTGACATCAAGTCACAGACAGAAGTTTAGGTTAGATAATAGGAAAAACTCTCTCACCAGGAAGCACTGGAACAGATTACCCAGAGAGGTGGTAGAAGCTCCATCCTTGGAGGTTTTTTAAGACCTAGATAGACAAAGCTTTACCTGGGATGATCTAGTTGGGGATGGTTCTGCTTTGAGAAGGGAGTTGGAGTAGATCTGCAGCTCCCAACCACCAGGCCACAGCCCGGTACCAGGCTGCAACAGGTTGGCTGTGGGGCCATGGTACAAACCCCTGCTTGGAGCCCCGTGCGTCCAGCTAGGCAAGCAGCTTCCGGGGTCACAGCTGAGCTTCCGGAGTTAAAGCTGGGCGGCAGGGGAGCCCCAGGAGGGAGGCAGCTAACTATGCGCTCCCTGTCCCGCTCCTGCCAGGCCACGGTAAAAAAAAGGTTGGGAACCACTGGACTAGATGAATTCCTGAGGTCCCTTGGAATTCTAATTGTTCGGACTGGTGCCTACTTCCAAGGCTATATGGCTATCGTACGCAAGCACAGCTGAATTCCTCTATTCATGGCTTTGGTTTTTTGGGGTTTGTGCAGAACTCGGGTACCGCTTCATGAACACTAGGTGTTCCATACAGCTTCAAAGTAGCGGTGGTGGAACGCAAGTTGATGTAAAGAGATGTATCATGAAACACCATCAACAGTGCTGCAGAGGTTCAGCATCTCCTGGTCTTAAACCCTAGTGGGCACCCAACCACTCTCTCTCATGTGCTTTACAGCAAACATGTGAAGGTGAATCTACTCAGATCCATCCCATCTTTTAATCACAGCCTCCCATAGTCCAGTCTGAAAGAAGGAGGACAGGCCTCTCTGCTCCCACTGGCCCATGAACAACTATAAACCAAGCTGCAGCCAAGCCTGGGGATTTTTGACTGGGGTGTGCCTATGCTCCAAGGAGTTCCTAGCTAAAACAGGGGTTCTCAGCCTTTTTTGTATCACAACCCTTTTGTAAACATTGATGGACAGTCCTGACCCAGTGCCTCCCACCCCAGACATGGTGGAAATCGCCCTCCAAGGTAGGGCTGCCACCCCCCTGGTGGACGAGAAGCAGCAGTGGTGCACAACCTTTTCCCTGGCAGGCTAGATGGAGACCATTCTTCTAACCACGCGCTGGATCTGGCCAGTGGTCCCCATCCCTGCAAGGGGTGCCTGAGGCACGGGCAAGGGCAAGCCAGCCCTACGGGGGAAGGGCGTGGCCTGGCCCAACCTCTCACTGCGCATGCTCCACGCCCAACGGGGCAGTGTTGCGACCGGGAATGCCCCATCATTCCGTAGGTGCTGCCGCCAGCGACAGGACGGGACGGTGGCGGCCACTCGGCAGGCTCCGACATGCTGCTCCCGCCTCGATACCTGGCACTGGCGCAGCTCCTCCTCCAATTCCTCGATCCGCGACGCCGCCGCCGGTTCCTTGCATGTCGAAGCCATCTCCCTTGGGGAAGTCGCTCCCTGCCTCGCGCAGGAAGGAGGCGGGCACGGCGCGCCCGTCCGCGCTGGGGGACCCGAGCCCAAGAGCCGTGCCGTGAACCAAGACACAAAACTTTATTTCTTTCGTTTCCTCTGCGGGCGGTGCCGGCAACTGCAGGGAGAAGGACGCGCGGCGTGGTGACGTCAGCGCAACCGGCAACGGGGAAGGGGTGGGGAGAATAAGGTTTGAATTCACCCGCCCGGGTGTAAGCATGCACATTTCCCCACCACGCTTCGCGCTGCGGGCCCGCCACTTCCCGCGAGGGGGTGGGGCCACAGGCGCTTACATGGCCGAGGCGGCTGCGCGCGCACTCGGCCGAGCTGGGACTGCACCAGGCGCGTGGCGGGACTGTGGTATGGGTTCAGCGCCTGGGCTGGCTGCGTCCCAGGCCTGGGGAAGTGGGGGCCAGAGCCAGCACTGGGGGTGCAGGCAAGAGGCCTGGGGAAGTGGGGGCCAGAGACAGCACTGGGGGTGCAAGCAAGAGGCAGCAGTGTTTGTAGCCTTCAGTGCCCCTGGCTGCCTGGATCAGGGGGCTGGAATGAGGTCCCTCAGGCCAGCACCTGGCTGAGGCAGGGTCAGCCCTGTCCAGCCAGCCCTGGGATTCATCCCCTGATCTCTGTAAAACTACTGCCAGTTGCCGCTCACACAACACAGTACCCAGGCCTACCACAGGAAGAAGATGGGGGCTGTGGTGGCCAATGCCCTGCTTCTGTGAAATGCAGACAAATAAGTGTTAGACTGTTAATAGATATGAACAGCTTTTTACAGAAGCTGGATGTTAGTGGCTATGGTCTCCCTGCTGAAGAGATCCCAGGTAGAGGGCCAGGCCCCCTACTACAGAAGGAGGCAAAGCACCCACAGTCCATACCAGTCCCACCAGCAGGTAAACTTCCTTCCTGGGCCCAAGTCTGACTCCCAAGTGGAGGGACAAGACCCTCTAGAACAGCGTTTTTCAACCTGTGGGTTGCAAGAATATATGAAAGGGTCACAAACTTCAAAAATGGATTCTCCTTTAAAGGAGAAAAATGTGGGAAACTGACTTTTCCTTGCAGGTGGCAGAGCTCCAGCCTGCAGGGGGTTGCTTCAGGTCCTCCCCCATGCCCCACACACGGGAAGCTGGGGGTGGGGGGCAGTAGGTTGGGAATGTGAGGGGTACTGGGTTGGGACTGGTCATCAGTGTTTACAGATGGGTCCTGGTACAAAAAAGGCTGAGAACCACTGCGCTATAAACAGCCGGGCAAAATGGCAGCTACACTCTATTTCCAAGCAGCCCGTGGCCACCTCACAGCAGACTATTTCCACGGAGACCCCAGGAGCAGCAAGGTTATGACAGTGTGGGGCCAGAGTTTCCATGGAGACAAGCCCAAGCAGCGCTGGCAAGGCATGTGGCTAGGTGGGGAGCTGCTCTAGGGCGGGCGCCAACATCTTGCAGCAGTGACCACATGGGTTGGAGCCAGGGCGGAGCCTGTGCTGCCTGCACACCTCTGCCTGGAGCATGCAGGCAGCAGGTTACAGCTCTACCTAGGCTCCAGCCCACTCTGTCACTGCCACAAAGTCCCAGCCCTGGAACAGCTCCCTGCCTAACCACTTGGGTTAGTCACTGTGGAAACCCTAGCCCCTTGCTGTTGCAGCCCTGCTGCTCCTGGGGTCTCCAGGAAAACCACCTGTCTGATCTGACCTGGAGGTCAGACTGCCTGCCCCTACTCTATAACTAGGCACCTCTGGGTTTAAATCCTAGAAAGACCATGGACACACCCTAGTCAAAATCCCCAGCCTTGGCTGCAGCTTGGTTTACAGCCTTCCACCACCATTTCAAGCTTAAAAGGTCCAGTATTTCTAGTGGTTTTGTCTGAGAACAGTATCAGATCAGACCTTGAATGAAGGTATTTCCCCTTTCTCTCTCTTGTTCCAACTGACTGTTTTTTCATCACCCATATATCCTGTAATGATACATTTGTACCTGTTTTCAGTACTTTAATAGACTATTTTTTGTCATATTTCTTTGTAGTAAGTGGTACTTTCAATAATCCTTTAAGCCTACGCCTGATTCTGGAATAATGAGAGAGTCAGCATCTTTGATTAGTATGATTTTGTCCATCTCTCTCAAAACGTGTCATCCCAGAGCACTAATATATAGTTATTACATGCATATGAACATCAGCATATTCAGGATTCAGCCAGGTCCACTCAAATGTTCATTTGCTGTGAATTTTTTTTTGTCTCCCTGGTCCTGTCGGGTAAGGGGAGAACAAAACATTATGGAATATTGGAAGTTCCCCTATCATGCTCCCTACAGTGTAGACATGTACAGAACACTGACGCCCTTCAAAATGGTATCTACTTCAAATAGGTTCTGTTTTGCAGGGCTTCAGCTGTTTATGGAACAGTGCAAAAGGCATGTACAGCTGGCCATTAGGTCTGTGCAAAACAGCACCATTTTGTTTCAATGTATATTTTGCCATTTTGAAAGGACAGTGTTTCATTTAGTTTCGAAGCACTGTTCTGTTTGATCAAAACTGTTTTGCTGTTTTGACGTATTTCAACATTTTGCCCACAGGCTATAATGGAAAAACATTAAAATGCCTAAAACTTTGTCATTTCTTGCCTGATTCAGATAAAAGTTGCAGGTATGGTAACCCCTTCTGCGGGCATGAAGCCTGCCAAGACTCAAGGAGATAGGTGCAGTTTCAAAGACACCTTTCCACCTCAAACACTTCAAAGTAAAACTCGTGAAACTTGCTGGCAGCCTCCTGTTATCCGGCACGCAGATCCGGGGGCCCACACCCCCAGGAGGAGTCTGGCACAGCCCTGCAGCCCTCCCGGGGGTGCAGGCCCCCAGACCTGCATGCCAGATGAGTGGAGGCTGCTGCAGCCAGCTGGGACCAGCACTGGGCACAGCCTGCACCCAGCTCTGGGAAGATTCCTTCCACTGGCCCCAGGTAGCAGTGGCAGCCTCCTGTCATACAGCACACAGATCCAGGGGCCCATACCCCCAGGAAGTTCTGCGGGGCTGTGCCCACCTCCTTGGGGGTACAGGCCCCCGGATTAGCACACCAGATGAGAAGAGGCTACCGCTGCTGCCTGGGACCAGCACTGTGCATGGACAGCGGCCTCATGTCTCCGGGGGTTAAGGACTGTGGGATAGAATAAAGCAATCCAGGACCCTAAGTGCACCTTTTCAAGGGTGCACCTGTGGCCTACCACCACTTGGAAGATTAGTGACAGAAGGATACATTCTTAGTGAGAAAAAAGATTCCTCCTTGTCTCAGGAGCAGCAGAGGTCATAGCAGGATTCTGAGCTGCCTTCTGAAGAGAGATACAACTGCAAAAAGCCTCTTGAGTGCTTACCAAAATCACTGGGGTGTATCTATGGTACTCAGGAAGGCAGATTTAGCCCACTGCACTTTTTTCCTCTTACTACCCACAATCCTCTGCTGGTAGGGGAATATTGATAGGGATTCCTAGAGCAGAAAAACTGTTTTAAAACACCAATAAGATGAACAGAATAGATTTCACCCTCAGAGCTGTTCATCACGCTGTCTGAAGACTCAGGCAGACCTTGCATAGGGAAATCTAGCTAGTATTTTCTCCAGAGCCACAAAAGCTGGATTCTTCTTTTAGATCACTTCTCAGAATTTCACATAGTCATGTAACTCACAAGTTGAATCCTTAAAGGTTGTTCCATAGGTAAATGCACCCTACAGGGGGAAGGAGAGGGTTAATAACCTTTCCTGGATCTGAGGCTGAAGCTGGGCCTACCCCACAACACCTGCCAGCAATATCAGGCCTGGAGGGAGGGGACCAGCAGCTGGAGGTAATTAAAAGGAGGAAGCAGAATTCAAAGTTTGGCTGTTCTGGCAAAAGAAGCTTGAGTCTGTGCTCCAGTGAGCCTGTGAGGTGGGCTTAGTGGCCAAGCCCTGGGAGTGGATTTTATGTTGTCTTTATTAAGAAATGAATAATAAGTCAAGCCCCAGGAAGGAGATGGATTTTTTGACCCTACATGTGGTGTGTAGACTGTGTCATTGAATAACTGGAAAAGTCACCAGCTTATAGAGTATTTGTTCAAAAAATTAAAAGTACTGGAAGGGTGTGAGGAATACATGACCACCCAGGTTCAATGCACAGTAAATGATGCCCTTCTCAACTCTAGGAGTGGCAGCTGGAAGGGACAGCAGAGTCTAAGACCACCCAGGCTTTGTGCGTTGTCCAGAGAACACAGATGAAACCCTCCCTAGCCCTAGGGATGGCAGCTGGGAACACTCACCCACGCATCCCTCACCCTTACCAGTCCATTATATACACACACATGCGTGTAACATGTAACCCACAACCACACACCGGAGCCCCACAGGGCACCCATCCCTAATGCTACCGATCAGCTTTACTGACATCGGTCTGTTTTGAGATTTATGCTGGAATGAACTGGTGCCAAATTTGGTGATTGGCCCAGCAGTAATAATCCTATCAAGAAAAAAGCCGGTAGTGGAGGGAAAAAGCTATAAGTAATTGGTTTTGAAATTCATGTTTGTAGAGTGATACATTTAGTCACTGCTTCCTTTGAGCAGCCTTCACAAATCTGGTTTCTGTGATCTGTCCCATTAGGAACACTGAGTGAGAGCACTTAGTGATGGTTCTTTCTACCTTCAATTCAAGTGATTTTTTTTTTGTCTGCAAAGTGCCCTTCTGGCACGGGATGATATAAAGTTGCTCAAGTTTTGTGTTATTTAGCTCATTTTGTATGATCAGGACATCGTTCTGGGAAATGAAAAAATATCTTTTTGCTTTTCCTGTTACTTCAAGTAATGCACTGTTAGGCTAAGTATCATAGTCTGACTTCTGTTTAGCACCAACCTGAATGGTCCTGGAGGGACAGCCAGCAAGTGGCCTTGTTTAGTCTGAATGAATCTAGCACACTCAGTTCAGCGGTACGGTACTGATCTTGTAAGATGCTATGTCCTAGCATATCTTATTGGCACCTGTGGACCAGAAAGCATGTTATTTGACTGGCAATGGATTAAGGAATAGGTACTACAAACCTACTCTTGAGGGGCATTTCTTCTTTCATTTTTAAGTACATTTCTAACCCTAAAAGCTGAAAGAAAAGTTTAAAAAAACAGATCCAGCAAAACTGATCCAATGATGTCTGCCTAAGTGTACAGGCAATCTAAAACAATAGCTCAAGAAGGGCAAATTAGTTTTCCTACTGTCACACCTGCTGTTCTGGAGGTACAGAGCCTCCTGCTGTCTTTTGCAGGGTAGGAGAGCCTTATGTCACTCTACTTCTCTGAGAGGTAAGGGGGAACCCCTGATGATACTATATATATACATTTTGAGTAAAGACAGTAAAACTGGGTCATGAGATAGAGCTTCAGTGCAAGACCTTTTCTAGGGATGCCCAGGAAAAAAGGATTCCCAGGTCCTGTGTCTAACATTGGTATAGTTAAGGAAAAAATAGTTTAGGTGTTGCCTTTAAAACTTGTAGTATTTTACTAAGCAACCTCGGCCTGAAAATTTCCAGCATTATCCAAAGCGGACAAGTATAGCTATTCCCATTTTACATGAAGAAACCAAGGGTGTGTACAGATGTTACACACAAAATTTGGGAAGTTAAATTGGGTAAAAATGGCTGTCTGATCTAACTCAGTGATTAGAGCTGTGCCAGGAGCCCGATATAAGCTAGTGGATCCACAAAGAAGGTTGGTTGGGTCCAGGGAGGCTGGTGCAATTGGGGCAGGAGGTGGTTAGTGGGGTCACGGGGGGTGAAGGATTGGGGATGCTAGCAGGAGCACAGGAAGATTGGTTGGTGTGGGGAGAAGGTTTCTATCTGGGTGTAGAGGGCTTTAGGAGAGGGACTAAAAATAGCCTGCTGGGGGAGAAGGAGGAGGGAAACCCCCTAGGGCTGAGGTAAGCAGCTGTGGTTTCCCAGATATTTGGTTAGATCAGTTTAACCCATGCCTGATCTAACTTAGTGCTCCTCTCAGGTGAGCTAAATTAAATCATGCCTGTCATTTTTTGCCTGCTCCTAACCTTCAGGGAATGTCTGTACAGTTTGGCATTTTGGCACTTAGATCGACCTATCTCGGGATCTACATGTTAGAGCCGCATGTGGGTGAACTAGATTAGATCGGGTGGCCATGTTTTTGCCTGATCAAACCTCCCAAACATCTAAGTGTAACTTCTGTATGCATTCCAGGGACCAGCAGGGTTAAGTGATTTACCCAAGGTCACACAACAATAGGCCTGATCTAGCTACATTGATTCAATTGGGAATTAGGCACCAAATCATGACTGCGCTGGGAGCAGAGCCAAGACCTAGGATTGTCAGCCCTTTGTTCTGGCAGTTCCACCACTTTTCAAACCACCACAAAACAAACTAACAAACAAGGACAACATTTTCAAGTGCCCGGTTAGCCAAATATTTTACAACAGTCTCAAACATTTTCTACAGTTTGCTGGTAGTAACAAATTACCTATATTATTAAGATAATATGCATAATATTTGACATGTAATAGTTTTTTTAAAGAAAAAAAATTCTTTGCTCCTAGCTTAAAGCAAATTTTATTTAATATCCTAATATGTGATCCATTTTGACTGAGCTGTTTTGCTGTGTTTTCTTCACTTCATATTTTAAACGTAATTCCACTGTTTTTTAGTCTTTGTTAATTATGATATTTGACCTTATTGCTATTTACTATACTTGAAATGGTTGATTCAGAAACTACTTCGGTGAGCAAGCAAGATACTATTTTTATTATCTGCTCACATTATCAAAGTAGCTAAAAAGTTACTGGGAGGCTACTTTATACTGCCGTTTTTCAGCTGCTAAGACTGTTCCCAAAAGCAGTACTTGCTATAAATTCCTAGCCCTGGTGAATTCAAAATAGATACTGCACATTGCATTCTAGGGTGGTACTGCACAGTCAGCCCAATATGAACTTTTCTTGCAGCCTAAACTCCATCATCACAGTGGGATTTAACTGATTCAGGTCAGTATGATTGGGCGCTCATGTATTTTGGCAGAAATGCAAAGTTGTAACTTTGAACTTTCCTGTCCTACTGTGGTTGAGTTTAGAGTAACAATGTGGGAGTCTTTGTCAAGTTTCTAGACACTCTTTCTGTGCAAGACCTCTTTAAGTATTACAAAGTATATCTATTATGCAAACACCTACTCTAAACAGAATTAGAGTAAATCTGATACAGACTCTAAGGAATAGTTCCAGGGTACATTTAGAAATAAAAAACTTCGTCTAAAAAATGAAGATTTTTTTTAATACTAACTTTTCAAAAGTTTGCTGGATCATTTTCTTATTCTCTCAAGTCCATTTTCAAATCTTGTCATTTTCAGGGCACTTGTACCACAATGGTGGGCATGGTACAAGAATCTGCAAGTTAAATAAAAAACAAATAAAAAGCAAAATCTTAAGTAAGAAAGGGTTTTTGCTTTATAATTTGACTATTTTTGTGGGTTGTACAGGTTTCCCTCGATTTATGCAATAGATGTGTTTTCAGAGAATGACGCATAAATCAAATTTGCATAAAATGAACCCAGTGGAACAGATAGGGATGTGTTCCCATGGCAATGAGAGAGGGAGGCTGGGGCTAGGGAAGAGGTGGGGAGAGGTGCATGGGGCAGCTCAGTGTCGCAACCAGGCAGGTGCTGCAGCAGAGGTGGCACCGGGCTTTTCCCAGTCCTTGGGGCGGGTGGCAGCCCCATTCACCCCATGTCTCCCCACTCATCCCACTGCTCCACTTCTCCTCACTCACCACAGCCCCTGAGAGCAGCCAGTGCCAGCTGCCTGCAGCAACTGGGTTGCACCATGTCCTGAACTCCACAGGGCTCTGCTCCGAACCCTCCAGCATGGCACAGTCTGTTGCCCTGTGGGGTCAAGTCAACTCTCAGGATCTCAATATTGTGCTGTTAGACAGGAGGGTGTGATGCAATTGCACATATACAAACACACAAATCAAGTAGGTGCATATACACACACACTACCAACTCAGGCACATACACATCCAAACCAGCCTAGGCACATGCATACCTATCACCAATTCAAGTACATACGCTATACACTTCAAAAGTTAGACAAAAATCAATTGTCTATACCCACACAATCAGTACACATACACAGATTACTAATTCATATATCATTCACACAATGACATATATACACACACACACACACACACACACACCAGTTCACACACATGCAACTTACCTACACATAGGTAAGTTCCTAACTTGGATGGTATGGTAGGTGTGTGTGTGCTTGGAGTATTTGGGATACTTGGGGGAAGGTTAAGGTGAGAGAGAAAGAGAGAGAGAGTGTTAAAGTGTAGGGAGTGAAAGTTACTAGAACTGGGATTAGAACCGGTAGACTAGAGAAGCTGACTGAGGAACTGAGGCTTGGAGTTACTTAAGGAAGATTGGGGCTGAAAACTAAGGCAGACAGCTGAGATATTGGGGGGGAGGGCAGATAAGTGGTGGCAAGGAGGAAACAGGAAACAGACAAAAACCTAACTCGGAGTTTCAAAATAACGAGTTTATTAAACAGACAACACACTACACAGCCCCATGAAGTTATTGGTTCCCACACACGCTCATAATGGCAGCAGGAGAAAGAAACTCAGTAGAAGGGTTGGAGTCCAGGTAGGGAAGAGAAACAGAGTCCAAGTCCTTGGTTGAAGAAGGGGTGGGAGGTGATCGTTACCTATCCAGGCTGGAAAGGGGTCCTTGTCCAGCAGGTGTTGTCCAGAGGGAGGTCACTGGCAGGGCCTCTGGGTGGATAGGCGGTGTGGCATGGTGCTGGTCCAGAAGGAGAGGGTGTCCCGAAGAGTCAGTCTTCACTACCCCTTTTTATGGGGCAAACTACCTCTGATCTCCTATGGGGAGGGCCTGTTCAGGCTGTGTCAGTCCTGTTCCAGAGGGCTTCAGGTGTTCTTACTGAGCATGTGCAGCCTTGGCATAAAGGTGGGTTGCCTCATCTTTTTTTTCCTGAATGTTGAGGGTGGTTTCAAGGGCTGGGTTGTTGGTCCAGGTATTGGCATTGATGTTTATTCAGAGGGAGCTATTTTTAGACCTACTGCCATTGTCTCTCAAGCACCCTCATTCATCCCCATTCATTCAGGAACCAAGTTACACAGGAGGGGTAGTATGAGTCATGGGTTACATAACCGGGAATAGACAAGATGGAGGTTTGACATTACAAGATGGAAACTTGACATGACTTATGCTAACTTACATATATAGGCCTAAACAGTAATTACACAATATAAATGCAGTAAAAAATCAATACAAACATTATAATTATCACTTAAAGAACAGTGGATATCTATATCAAAATAACAAGGCACTTATTTGCAAAGAGGGGAGAGAAAAATAAAACTTACTACCTAAAATAAAATGTTAAATCTTATCCTACATCTTAGCTTACTTATACTTATCTATAGGGAATAGAGAGGGAGAAAAAAAGTCAGAAATGGTTGGGGAAGGGGAGGGAATGCATTTTAAAATTTTTTTTAAAAATGGAGGTTTTGGTACAAGCCCAGAGGCTGCAAGCCGGCAGCGTCCACCACTCCCAGGGCTGCAGCAAGGGGCAGGTGGCAGCCTGCAGTGGGCCGAGAGCAAGCCAAGAGAGGACCTGCAGTGGGCTGAGAGCAGGCTGGGGCTGGCAGCCGCTGCAGGCTGGAGCTTGGCAGTGGCGCTGGGGGTGGGGGCTACAGTGAATTTAGGGTTGGCAGCAGCCCGCCTCCCATCACTGCAGCCCACCTTGAGCACCAGGAAGAGCTCCGGTGCGGCCCCGGTCTGCAGCAGCCGCCAACCCCAGCCTGCTCTCATCCTGCTGTAAGTTGCCACCAACCCCTGCTGCAGACCCTGTAATGGCGGATGCTTCCAGCTTGCAGCCACTGGGCTATGCTACGCCAGGGGGTTCGGGGCATCATGCCCCAAGGGAAGCAGAGCCCCAGGGGGTTCAGGGCACAGCGGAACCCAGCAGCTGCTGGCAGCTGGCTTTGGCCGCTCCTATGGCTGCTGCAGCAGGGGCCGGGGTCAGTGGGGCCCTGGCCTGACAGCCCTTTCCCTTTGCCTCAACCCTTTCCTCTCCCCTCCCCTTACAGATTTACCTGCTTGGGGGAGGGGCACCACGCCTATGCTGATTGCATAAGGCTGAATTTACCTTGCATATAATGAATTTCAGGTATATAAAGGGTCATCGCATAAGAACGAATTTACATAAATAGAACCTGCATAAAGTGAGGGTAACTTGTACAGTATTTGTCAGATTGAATACAGCTTTTACAAAACCTGAGAGGAATTTAAATATTTATATAATTTTTAAAATTCTAGTATATAAATAAGCATAAATAGGCATTCTGGTAGAGGATTTACAACCAAATTGTTATATTCATTTATGAGATTCTCCAAAAGCATTATTCATAGTTGCCAATTCTTGTAATTTATTTGCAAATGTTGTGTTATTTGGTGTTTGCTTTAAAACTCCAGCTCCTTAGTATTTTTAATGAAAAGTTGCTATCCTTCCTGGCTGGGCTGCAGAGAAAAGGTTGAATATGTGACCCCTGTGCACACTAAAATCAGAGAACAAATAAAATAAATATTTTTTAAAATGTCATTCTTTAAAAACAGCGTTCATAGTTTTTTCAAGGCTGACTCATGATTTTGAACACTCAGTGCTGATAATACTGGAAACAATATAAAATTTGTGTAAGCGAAAGTACAAATTACCACTTTGATTTCATTGTCTAAGCAGAGACAGAAATCAATTATGAAAGAAACATGGAAATCAACAAAATAAACAGATTTAAATTATCACTATGTTAATAATCTAAAATGTTACTATGATGTGTGATAAACAGAAACTAGAAAAAGAGACAAAGGTGCTGTAGTTATTCAGGTTACTAAGATATAAACTATATTCAGTTTTAATTCAAATCTGTTCACCTCACTCAAGCAACTGAAGTCACTACAGGTATTAGTCATGTAACTGAGATGTTGGTTATCTCTGAAAAGTATATTGGGCTGCCTTGAGTCATTTAACTTTATTGACACATCACTATTGGGAATCTAATGTGAATTAATCAGGGTTAGACTAGGAGATCAATCTAATCTAATAGAGACCCTGACTTCAGAAATATTCAAGGATATAATTTGAAGTCAATGAATTCCTCCTATCTTTGACTGGAATGCTGGCTCTCTCATAATAGGAGAGAACCTGTGCAGGCTTATCAGTAAGTTGTGCAGATCGTCTAAGTGACTTCAATTTAGAGAAATTTGGAATCATCAAGTTATTGCTTTTTTGTATACTGCTCACTCTTATATTATCTTTGAACACTGCTGTTGGTGCTAAGAACTCATCAGTCTGCACTGTTAAGGAAAACTATTCCATTCTGCAATTTTTCAGTACTAAACTATATGGAGATATTATAACCTCATGCATGAGGGTCATTCCACCCGGTTGTTTGGAATATCTATCCAATTATGCTATGTTTATTATAGGGTGTTTTTGACCTTGTACTTCACAAAAAGTATTTGTTTATAGCCATCCTAAAGGAAACATAATATATTGATATATATAATAGATGAGCTGTTGTTTGTAGGACCAAGACTAGCAGTTGTGTTCCCCTAACTGGCTACAGTAAGCAAACATTTTCAGTCGTTGTCCTTTTTCTATTTCCCATCAGAGTGAGAGAGAGAGATCATATTTTATCTTTTTTCTTCAAACTATTGTACCATAGAGCAAGTAAGAGAGGTAGTAGAGAAAATTAGAAGACTACATTTGGATCAGCCTTCAGGTCTTACCAAGCAGGGAAAAGAAGAACCAATACTTCAATTCTTCAAGAATGCCAGTGCAAAATATAGTAAATATAATGGACAATCCTTATTCAGTTCAAACTTTCATTGAAGCCAAAGATTTCCCCCAATAGAAAAATAAAACATTGATGCATGAAAGAAGGGCTGCTATTTTTAAATGGGGTGCTTATTTTTAATAAAGAAACTAAATCATCAGAAGTACAGTTCCAGAAGATGTATTGTGCCGGAATACAGAAGAAGATTTAGTATTCATGTATCCTAGACTAAATCAATAACTGGCATCCTATCTGGTCCAGATATTGAGAGAACATGATTTGCATTTTTCTTTGCATCACTTTAATGGATTTCTTTTTCCATTGAATAATACTTGCTTTACAAATTCTCTTTTGAAAGTTTGTCTGGATGAAGAGTCCCTTTGTAAATATAATACATGCTTTAAGTTGTTAGAAACTGGCTATAAAATTACTGCTACCTGTTTCTATGTTTGGTTAAACAGTATAATATGAATTATATGCTTGATAACTTCACTAAGAAAGATTCAGGTCAAGAGTGAGCTCCCTGACTCATTTACCCATGGACATTTTCACAATCTGCATTTTCTGTTGGCTTTTTGAAGAAGTTAGAAAACAGTAGTAGAAGTTAAGATATATGATGCTTGATTCATATTTTGTGTTTATCTTACACCCATGCACATATACACAGATATAATATCAGATACACTGACAAGGATTAGGAAGAGAGATTATAAACCAGTTCCTGCTCTCCTTGCTCAGGTAGATGATGTCACAACAAGAGTACTCACATGAGCAAGATAAATAAGGCTTATATGTCTTTATGTCATCAGGAAATTTCATTAGCATAATTTTACTTTTTGTGGCAACCTCATTAATGAAAGTATTTAAAAATATTAAGTAAGATCAGTCCCATAATCAATCTTTAAGAAACTCCATACTAGCCTTTCCCAAGCCTCACACTTTCCCTTTTAATGCCGCCTGGTTTTGTTTCCCCTTCAGGCAATTCCTTATCTACCTTACAGTTCTACTGTCCCAATGTCTCCAACTTTAACTAATCATTTCCCACATCACACTGTATCAAATGCTTTGCTGAAATCAAGATAGATCAGCTGCAGCCTTTCACCTTGCCTAGAAAACCAGTTATCTTACCAAAAAAAGATGTCAGATTAGGTTTACATGTTATATTTTGTTGCCCTTAAAAGGTTTTAAGATAGGTTTTACATTTAAATTAACTTGTTTATAAAAGACAGCTTTTTAGCAACACTAAGCACTCAACCCTCAACACTGACAAGTACAAAGTGATGCACCTGGGGAGGAACAACCAGCACCATACCTACAGGTTGAGGAACTCCCTTCTTGTCAGTACAGAGGCAGAAAAGGATCTTGGAGTCGTCATTGATGCCTAGATGAACATGGGCCGGCAGTGTGGGGAAGCAGTCAGGAAGGCCAACCGTACCTTGTCATGCATCCACTGATGCATCTCGAGCAGGTCCAAAGAGGTGATCCTCCCCCTCTATGCGACTCTGGTCAGACCACAGCTGGAGTACTGCATCCAGTTCTGGGCGCCGCACTTCAAGAGGGATGTGGACGACATGGAGAGGGTCCAGAGGAGGGCCACTCACATGATCGGGGGCAGCAGGGCAGGCCTTATAAGGGAAGGCTATGGGACCTGAACCTGTTCAGCCTCCACAAGAGAAGGCTGAGGGGGGATCTAGTGGCCTGTTACAAACTAGTCAGGGGGGATCAGCAGGCACTGGGGAAGTCCCTGTTCCCCTGAGCACTGCCAGGAGTGACCAGGAATAATGGTCACAAGCTGACAGAGGGTAGATTTAGGCTAGCTATCAGGAGGCGCTACTTCACGGTCAGGGTGGCTAGGATCTGGAACCAACTTCCAAGAGAAGTGGTGCTGGCCCCTACCCTGGGGGTTTTTAAGAGGAGGTTAGATGAACACCTTGCTGGAGTCGTTTTACTCCAGTACTCTTTCCTGCCGCAGGTCGGACTAGATGATCTGCTCAGGTCCCTTCCAACCCTAGAAACTATGAAACTATAAACAGTTAAGCTGAATAAGAGATGTAGCCCTGAAATTGTAGAAGCAACCTTAGGGTTTTAAATGTGCAAAAACTTAGAACTGGAATGAGATGTCCTTAATAGATAAAAACAAAAAAGATGCAACCCCTCCCCCACATAAAATAGTTCATGAGAGTTTTAAATATAATATTTTTTCCTCTTTTCTTTCATTTCCGTTGGCTCCAGATGCAAGTTGGTTCCCAAACTCTTATTTATCAACACATATTTTTAAATTTAATATGATTGAATGTGAAATTGAGAACAAAAATCATCCACAGACTGGATTTTTTTAAGAATGGTGTCAACAAAGATTCTGGATTTTTACCCCATTACCTGGATTAGCTTTTTATAACCCTTATGTTCCTTGGGGAGTTAACTGTTTTGTTTACACCTTTTTGATTTCTCCAACGCACCTCTGCCTCTCCCCTCCCTTCCTCCCCCCCATCCTTTCTCTATCCTTTGTACTTAAATACCTCATCCTTTCTATTTAGTACCCCTGCTTTATGCAAGTCCATTCATAGCATCTGACAAAATAGGTTGTTGCCTACAAAAGCTTGTGCCTTTGTGAGTGTCTTAGTCTCTAAAGTGCCAGTTTTCCAGTTTCCGTTGTGAGCTAAAAGTTGTCTTGACTCTTAGCAATTCACATCTTTTATTCCTATACTTCCTGACCTCTAAGATATAGCTTTCTTGGTTAATGAGTCCCTATTTCCATTCCTCCATTAGGAAGGATTTATTCCTAATATCCTTTTTGAAGTTCTTATTCATCTATTCAGGTTGGGAGCCCTTCTCTTTAAGTTTTCTCCATTCTTGAGGTGCAAGTTTTGGGAAGTTTAAAGAACTTCTAAGCCCTTTCCACATTTGAGTCCTCAAGCTCTTCAGTGCACTTGAATTTCTCAAAGTTTGCCCTTTTGAAATTGAAATCCTTAGCTACAGACGTGTCTTTGTTTATCTTTCCATTTATGTGAAGCTGAACTCATGATTAGTTGATCCAAAGTTATTCTCTATGACCCACTCTTCTATGTCTTCGTTACTTAACAAAACCCAAGTCTAAAACTTTATAATTGTCTGTTTGTTCAGGGACTATTTGGGAAAGAATACTGACCACTATCACATCTAAAAAGGACTGGGTCCTATCATTATTAGTAATATTTGATCTCTATATTTTGATAATTAAAATCTCTTATGACGACACAATTTCTAGTGAAAATTCTTTTTTTGATAATGCTACAGACATTTTCCTGTCCAAATCCAAGGAGACCCTTGAAACTAATACTAAAAAAAAGTCTCTCATACCATCTTTTTGCAAAGTCATTTTTACCTAAACCAGTTCCATTTTTCCATGCCATCCATTTTTATTTTATTTACAATCTGTGACATCACTGACATGCTGTTCTTTGCCAGCCACCTTACTTGCCTTTATTTCTATCTTTTCAAAACAATTCATACCCTTTTATACCTGCATTTCAGACATGACAGCCATAGCACCATGTTTCTGTCATCCTTTTATATTAAATGTTATAACCCACACTAAAAATTCTACTTCCATTCAGTTGTCCAGGCACCTTTGAACAATAATGTCCAGGCATTCATTTCAAACATTTCAGTTATTTCTCAGACATGATTATAGCCAAATTCCACTAATTTAATGACTATTTCTTCTACCAATATTATTTTCTTTCTCTTGTTGCCCATCCTCCTACTTTCTTTTGTTTTTTATCCCCTATCATATTCTTGTTTACCAGATATGATTATCTGCATATTAAAAATGGGTATGGAGATTAGCTCTTATACCAGTGTCAACCCTGGAGGGTTAACACCATAAGGATAAAGTTAAATCAGTTATTATTTCCATGATTGCCTCTTAATGATCAAACTTCTGAAAATCTTCTTCACAGCACCAATCCTTGAGCCATGGGTTAATACTTACAATGTTGCCATGCCTTCACCCTCAGTCTGTCGAGATCTGAATTCCAGTGAAATTTGAGTCTTCACATCTTTGAGTACCTTCCCCATGCTGGTGTTGTCATCCTTCATATATTCCAATGGGAGCCTGGCAATGTCATGTCTTTTGATGTGAGGGTTGATCACTGGATTCTTCTTTGTGTCTCCACCAAAGCCTCAGGTCTTTGTGTCCTTGCTCCTGGCAAATGGAGTTTTCTGTCCTCTGGATCTGCTCTAGCCTGTCAACTCTTAACAAGGAATCTCTTGCATGTGCAAGTACAATCCTACAGTGGAGTGTATTCATTTACTACGGCCTAATGGGGCCTGTCGCATAGCACTCAGGTGCCCTGCGCCTGGAAGCAGGGATGGCTCGGGAGAGAACCCCTAGTGGTGAGAAGGGGGAGGCTCAACTGCCAATCACCAGGGCAGCACAGGTGCTGGTTGCTAGGGCAACCAAGGGAACCAGCTGACAGGAAGTGGCAGGGCTTGGCCCTTCTTAATCCCAGACATGAGGCCAGGAAGGCAGTTCCCCTCTGGCGGCTAAGGAGGGGAGAGCTTGGCCAGTGCAGAGGGAAAGGAGAAGATTGACTGCATGAGCATCCCCTGGTTGCTGCCAGGAGTTGGAGTACTTTCCCAGTAGGGATAGAACATTGTTTTGACTGGATGGTTTGGTTTTATGTTATAGCCTAGGGGCTTTGCATTTTTGTGTTTACTGTTTTGACCGGAGGACTGGGTGAGGCTATTAGGGGTTGGAGGAGGCCTCATAGGAGCTCCACAGTAGCGTGGGGACCCTGGCATCAGAAACAGTGCAGTGGTTTGGGGGGATGCATTGACCCCAGCCCCAGAGCAAGAAGGGGGGTAGTGAGAAGCCCTAGAGTGAGAAGGGGGGCAGCGAGAAGTCCCAGAGTGAGAAGTGGAGCGGTAGTGAGGGGCCCTGGAAGGAAAGGAGAGGGCCAAAGCATAACAGGGCCTAGGCCAAACCAGATCAATTCCATCTGAGAGGTTTGAGCTGCAGTGTAGGGGAGGAAAGGAGCCTCAGGTAGCGCCCCCTGGCACCGGGGCGCATAAAATGGGCAGCCTCCCACTGACTACACCAATCAATTAATTAAGACCAAGGCGTGGCAGGTGAGTAAGCAGGCAGTTGGCCCATTACAGGAGGGCGGAGTCATTCTCAAAAAGGCTCCGATAGCATTACTCCTGTCACAGGGCCATACATGTAGATGCTTATACAATTACTGTGGAGCTAATTACTCGGGCTGTGTGAAACAGCTATGTTTGGTTTCTGTTTTGGATTTGGCCATTTTGGAGGGACAGTGATTCATTTTGGTGTTTTGGATCACTGTTCCATTTTGATTCGGCCAAATCTGTTTCGGAGTTTCAACACTGTTTTGGTGCTGATGCAGAGATTCGGATTGGCCAGGGAGAGGCAGGCACAGCCGAGCAGCTACGGGTTTTCCCACAGCTCCTCTGGCTGTGCCTGCCTCTCCCCAGGTCGGGGGAGCCATGGGAGAAGCCCCCATGGCTGCCCTGCCTGGCCCTATCCCCCGGCCTCCCTGCACTTAAACAAAAATCCCCGTACTCCCCAGCTGTAGCAGCAACATTAGGGCCTCTGGAGGTCAGGGGAGAGTCCCCCCCATACAGTGGGAGGCAGCAGGCATGCCCCCCCACCTGGCACCCACACTGCAGTTGTCCCATGGCACAGGTGCAGCACGGCTCGGCAGGGCATTGCACGCTGTGTGGGAGCTGGGGTAGCTGGGGCTAAGCGGTGCCCTGCTCCAGCTGACAGGTGGAGCTGTTGGTTTTCTGTGGGTTTTTTTGTTTTTTAAATGTCTGTTTCTTAATTTTCCTTTGTTCTATAAACCTTTAAATGTGGTTAAAGTGATAGTTAAAAATAATTGTCACTGTTTAGTATAAGACTTCCAACTCCAACTCTCTCTATTCAGAGTATTTTTGTGCATATAAAAAAACTGTGCACTTATAAAATGTCATAGCTATAGGGCACATACCAACTTGGTTAGGTTTTGGTATGCACTTGCACAGTCCCATTTCTAGTGTTAATCCCTATTCCACTAGATGGCACTTGCCTTGTATATAAGGAGTGATCAGGTCTTTCAGCTGGGATAATACTGACCCTGTTTGTGACATAACCTGTTCGATGGTCATCAATTCATGGTGTTTTCTGTATATTGTCTCCAACTTTCATGAGATTATGTATGTATCAAGTGCCACCAGGTCTTAAAGAACTCTTTTAGTATACCCTTGAGAACACCCAGTTAAAAGAATAAAGGAATGAAGTTTATTTCGGGGGGGACTGAAAACAAGTAAAATGGGATCATCAATTCAGGGAAAGAAAAATTATCAGGTTAATAAGTGAATATCCTTCGCTGCCAGAACCCTAACCAACCTTCCTTTTTCATCCATTACACTTCAGATAGTGGTCATAATGTTCCTCTTGATAGTGACTGCAGTGATGGTAGTTCTGGGAGCTAAGTATTCATTTAAATCTATTTGGTATAACTGAATAATGATCAATGTAATAGTGAATTTTAAAGAAAAATGAAACCTACCCAGTAGGACAAATTCATTCTAAAACAGCTCAAACAAGCAAGCAGCCTATCCCACAGGTTTGTTCAAGGGCTGCTCAAAAAGGTATATTTTTACCTAATTATATAGACACTGTTATAGGTTAGTGCTATTATACTGTGACAGGGGAGGCAGAATAGGGAATATTTTGGCAAGAATAGGGTTAAAAGTCCTCTGTAGGGCTGCCCAGTCACAGAATGAGATTTAAGGAAATGAGCCAGGCAACTGCCAGTGTGAACTAGTCTACTTGATGAGAAGATAACAGCAGGGAGCTCAGAACAAGCCAATTACAAATTGTCCTTTGTTTTTGGTGGATTTTTTTAGTTCTTGTCATGTTGAGTGGTCTTAAATATCAATTCAGAGCATATCCCCAGATAGCTCTTTATGAATCACTGGTCTCAGAGAAAAGAGACTAAGGTGTCTCCATAATCCTCTCATTTGTTGACAAGAAGAGGGATCACTTCTTTAAAAAAAAAAAAGCCTATGAAGGAGCATAATATTTGAGGCATTTACTGTTCTGTTTTATCTGTCAATGACAATGTTCCAAATAAATGACCAGTAGGACGCCTGATTTTTCCATTGCTTTCCATCACTTATATCTACTTGCTATCTTATCCCTTTTGTCCCTTCCTTTTCATACCATACCACTGTGATTAGCTTTCATACTGAAAAGTTTATTGACCATTTAGGATGTGAGTGACATCAGTATCATGCTCTATTTTACGCCAGAGACATTGTTTAGTAATTACAGACTGCATAGCATAGCATAAACTAGCAGCAAGATGTTTTGCAACCCCCAGTGTACCTTCCACATAAAATGCCATGTTTGGCCTTACTTGCCTAGTTTGTTTGTCTAGTCCACAAGGACAAGAAAAGAACACATATTTGCTCCTTCTCTACTGCCAACCGTAGGATAAGATCTCAAAAAGGTAATTGGGATGCCACATAAAAAGTTAAGCAGCTGCTTAAGTGCTCTGCTGAATTGAGGCTTAAATCAGCACTGCCTTCTCTAGTTACAGTCTCATAAGAATTAGGTTACTTAAGCAGCAGTGAATTGCTGTTGGGTAACTAAGAACAGCCTCTTCCTTCCCGTTGGGTGATTAAGAACAGCATCTTCATTCCTGGTCCTGTGTATTCAACTGTAAATATGGAGAGCTTTTTGTTGTTGTAAGAAGGCTGTATTAAATACATAAGTTTGCTGAGTTATTCTGTTCTAGCAGTATCATCCAGGCATTAACATTTTTTCTGAAAGGCAAACTTATTTTTTTGTGGAAGGAAACCACCTAACAATAGATTAGGAAGGCAACAGGAAGATAGTCCTTCAAAAAAACTCAAAGAAATGTGAGCAAAGGGAATTTTAGCAGCTTCAGAGATAGAAGATCTTACTTTTTATACCACTGTGCATTCTTTTCCAAGCTGTGGAAAACAAATGAGAACAAGACACTTTGCAAGAAAGCCAGAAAATAAGAGATGCCATTAAACAAGAAAAAGTAATTAAGCTCCTGATAGCCATTTGCATAAGCTTCTATAAAACTATCAGCACCAAAGTTGACTCATTGTTAGGCAATATATTTAAGGTTACTGCTTGTTCTCAGCTACTACCAGATCCCTTTTATCACACCACAAATATTCTGATTGCACAAGTAGGGAAAACAGGCAGAAGACTGCGCCTCTTACAGGGACATCAGTGCCTAATACAGGTTTCCCTCAATTCATGCAGTACATGCGTTCCTGGAGAACGGTGCATAAATCAAATTCACCTAAACCCACTTTACAATGTAACAAATAGGGATAGGTTCACATGGCAGTGAGGGAGGCAGTGAGGCTGGAACTAGGGAAGGGGTGGGGGAAGGGATGCTGCTCCTAGGGCTGCACAAGTCAGCAAAACACGGAACAGTGGCATTCACCCCAGCTCCATACTTCCCCAGGAGTGGCTGGCACAAGCTGCGACTAGCCACTGGGCTGCACCTTGCTCTAAACTCCCTGGGCCTCTGCCTGTCCCCACTCACCCCAGTTCCTGCTGCAGCAGCCCCAGGAGCAGTCAATGCCAACTGCCTGTAGCCACTGGGCTGCATCATGCCTGGGTGCAGGCAGCTGGTGTTAGCTGCTCCCAGGGCTGTTCCAGCATGGGCTGGGGTGACTGTGGACAAGCAGAGCCCAGAATGGCATGGAGCACAGCACTCACCCCAGCCCCGGCTGCAGTGGCCTTGGGAGCAGGCAACACCAGCTGCCTGCACCAGGGCATGGTGCAAACCAGTAACAGAGGTGAGTGTGGACAAATGGAGCCCAGATGCAGGGGGGGACAGGTGAAGCATGATGTAGCCCAGCAGCTGCAGGCTGCTGGCCCCAGCCGCTCCTGGTATCTCTGCAGCAAGAGCTGGGGTGAGTGGGGCCATGGCCCTTCCCCTTTTTCCCACAGACTTACCTGCTTGGGTGGGGGGCGTCTATGCTGATCGCATAAGAGCAAATTTACCTTGCATATAATGAATTATAGGTCTAAATATGCTCATCGCATAAGAGTGAATTTGCATATAAATAACCTGTATAAATCAAGGGAAACTTGCAATGATGTTAAGATCTTTGTAAAGGTATATTAATGGCCATTTTTCAAACTGTCGTGCCTTATCTCAGAGACAAGGATCATGGGAATTATCTGTGAAAGATATGTTGTAGATAACAAGGAACAATGGTTTCAAGTTGCAGCAATGGAAGTTTAGGTTAGATATTAGGAAAAACTCTCTCACTAGGAGGATAGTAAAACACTGGAATGGGTTACCCAGAGAGGTTGTGGAATCTCCATCCTTGAAGTTTTTTAAGACTAAGCCGTGGCTGGGATGGTTCTGCTGTGAGCAGAGGGTTGGATTAGATCCACTGTTCCAAACTTTTTCTATACCACAGACTGGCAAACTGACTCAAAGAATTTTGGTGGACCAGGTATAGTTTCATGGATTGTAGGGTCAGAAGGGACCTGAGCAGATCATCAAGTCTGACCCCCTGCCATGGCAGGAAAGAGTACTGGGGCAAATGACCTTCGGCAAGGTGTTCATCTAGCCTCCTCTTAAGACCGCCAGGGTAGAAGCCAGCACCACTTTGCTTGGAAGTTGGTTCCAGATCCTAGCTGCCCTGACAGTGAAGTAGCGCCTCCTGATGTCTAATTTGAATCTACCCTCTCCCAGCTTGTGAACGTTATTTCTAGTCACTCCTGGTAGTGCTCAGGGGAACAAGGACTCCCCCAGTGCCTGCTGGTCCCCTCTGACTAGTTTTTAACAGGCCACTAGATCCCCCCTCAGCCTTCTCTTGTGGAGGCTGAACAGGGTCAGGTCCCGTAGCCCCTCATAGGGCCTGCCCTGCTGCCCCCTGATTATGCGAGTGGCCCTCCTCTGGACCCTCTCCATGTTGTCCACATCCCTCTTGAAGTGCAGCACCCAGGACTGGACGCAGTATTCTAGCTGCGGCCTGACCAGTGTTGCATAGAGGGGAGTATCACCTCCTTGGACCTGCTTGAGATGCATGACAAGGTGCGGTTGAGCTTCCTGACTGCATCCCCACACTGCTGGCCCATGTGCATCTTGGCATCAATGATGACTCCAAGATCCTTTTCTGCCTCTGTACTGACAAGAAGGGAGTTCTCCAACCTGTAGGTATGGTGCTGGTTGTTCCTCCCCAGGTGCATCACTTTGCACTTGTCGGTGTTGAATCCCATCCTATTCTCATCTGCCCACCCTTGTAACCTGTCTAGGTCCGATTGCAGCCTGTTCCTCCCTTCTAGCATGCCCACAAACCCCCACATCTTAGTGTCATCAGCAAATTTGAACAGAGTGCTTTTTACCCCCACGTCCAAGTCGCTGATGAAGATGTTGAACAGTGTGGGCCCAAAGACCGAGCCCTGGGGGACCCCACTGCCCACATCCCTCCAGGTCAAAAATGACCCATCCACCACCACTCTCTGGGTACGGCCCTCCAGCCAGTTGGCAACCCATTTGACTTTGTTGGTGTCGACACCACAGTCCCCCAGTTTCTTAATGAGAACGGGGTGAGAGACAGAAGGCCCTCCTGAAATCCAGAAAGACTACGTCCACTGCTATCTCTGCATGTAAGGATTTGGTGATCTGGTCATAGAAGGCCACCAGGTTGGTCTGACAGGACCTGCCTCTAATGAACCCGTGTTGGTTGCCCCTGAGCATAACCTCCCCTGCTGGCCCCTCATGGACATGTGCCAGGATAATTCTCTCAAAAAGCTTGCGCAGAATTGAGGTAAGACTAACTGGCCTATAGTTTCCTGGGTCCTCCTTCCTCCCTTTTTTGAAAATGGGAACCACGTTGGCCCTCTTCCAGTCCTCTGGCACCACACCAGAGCATCACAAGTGCTCGTACAGCCATGCCAGGGGTCCTGCAATACCTCAGCTAATTCCCTCAGCACTCTGGGGTGGAGATTATCTGGACCAGCTGATGTAAATACATCTAGTCCCTCCAGAAATTCTCTGAATAGATCCTCACTGATCCTTGGCCTAGGTGTGCCTTCCCTAGGGCCTGAGGGACCCAGGTGGGGGGGCTGATCTGATCCCTGCTCAGGAAAATGGAGGCAAAGAAGTCAAAATAGGTTAAATAGGTTAGCTTTGTCATCTGGTGTGACAACCAGATTTCCTAGCGTGTTTTCCAGGGGCCCCACGTTACCCGGAACCTTCTTTTTGCCCCCTATGTATCTAAAAAAGGACTTCTCGTTGTCCTTGATCCAGGTAGCTAGTCCCAGTTCCATCTCTTCCTTGGCCTTCCTGACCAGCATCCCAGAGCAACCGCAGTATAGTCCTCCCTGATGATGGCCCCTCCTTTCCATTGGGTGTATGCTCCCTTTTAGCTAGGAGACATTCCCAGATGCTTTTGTGAGCCATGGTGGCTTTTGCGCCCTCCTGCCCCCTTTGATCCGTGTTGGGATTACCTCCCTTTGGGCTTGGAGGATCATCTCGTTAAGAAGTGACCACTCTTCTTGGCCACTTGACTCCACTCCCCTCTGGGACCTCAGTGCCACCTCCACTATTCTCCTTAGATCATTGAACTCTGCCCTCCTGAAATCTAGGGCTGCTGCCTTGCTGCAGGCCTTTGCCACCTTGTGCTAGATGGTGAATTCCAGCAGGCAATGATCGCTGCCGCCCAGGTGGTCAAGCACCCACAGCCCCCTCACCAGGTTGTCGCCCGTGGCCAGCACCAGGTCCAACAGGGCATCTCCCCTGGTGGGGCTGTGCAGGTTAGATGGAGGTCCTTCATTTTGGCTAAAAACCTACGTGAGCTGTCAGACCAGGCTGACTGCTCTTCCCAGCAGATGTCTGGAAAGTTCAGATCACACATGACCTAACTACATCTGTGAGCTGACTTAAGAATTCCTGGTCTAGCTCTTCCCCTTGGTTGGGTGGTCTGTAGTAGACCCCCATTGTTAGTCTCTTTCCCCTCAACTGCCTTGTATTCTAACCCAGAGCCCTTCAGTGTGCCCCTCCTCTGACCCTGTGCTACTTGATAAGGATGTGTATTTCTCCTTAATGTAGAACGCCACCCACCCCCCTTTCCTCCCTGTCCTGTTCCTCCTGTACAGCCTATAGCCCTTAATATTCACAGCCCAGTCATGCGTTGGGTCCCACCACGTTTCTTTGAGTCCCACTATGTCTGTCAGCTAGCAGGAGGGTAAGTTCCTCCTGCTTGTTTCCCATACTACGAGCATTTGTGTAGAGGCATTTGAGGCCTCCTGAAGATGTGTGCACTGGCCCCCTAATCTCAGCATTGCCCTGGCCTGTGTTGCTTACCTGGGTGTTTGTTTTGCTCATCGATCTAAGCTGGGCTGAACTTGTGGGTGCTGCTTGGTTTAGTGGTCCAAGGCTTCCTCCGCCCTCATCTTCCTCTTCCCTTGACAAGCCTACTTTAAAGCCTGCCGGAGGAGATCCACCAACCTAGAAGAGAATACACTCTTACCTTTGGGGCCAATCCCACCCAAGCATGTCTCTTGTCGTGATGTGCAAGTCATTGTCTAGGAAGCTGAAGCCCACCTCAAGACACCGTTTACGAAGCTGCCAGTTGGTCTCTGTGATGTGGGTCTCATGTCGTCTTCCACATCCGCTCACTGGTAGGACAGAAGAGAATACCACCTGTGCGCCTATCTCCTTCAACATGCCTCCCAGAGCGTGGTAGTCTGCCATCAGGTGATCAGGACTTCTCCTGGCTGCATCCTTAGTACCCACGTGGATTTGGACCATGGGGTAGTAATCAGTGGGTTGGATCATGGCCTGGATCATCCCTGTCACATCCTGAATCTTTGCTCCGGGCAGGCAGTAGATCTCACGTGTTGAGGGGTGCTGATGACAGATGGGGCCCTCTCAGGATGGAGTTGCCTATGACTATCAATCAACGCTTCCTCCTCCGGGACTGCTTGGCTCCTTTGGCCTCTTCAGAGCATGGAGAGTGTGGAGTTGCCTCTTCTCCTTCCTTCTCCTCCAGTGTTGCCAGGGCCTGGACTGGAGGAACTGGTACTGCTTTGCTGTGAGCAACCCTGGTTCTGGAGGTGACCATCTGCCACTCTGCAGTGGAGGGCACCTCCCGGGGTGCTTCTTTCTTGGGTGCATGGCCCTGCAGAGAAAGGAAGTAACCATCACTTTCATCCTCTGCCTCCCTGATTCCCCTCAGCCTGCTAACTTCCTCCTGGAGCTCTCTCACCTGCACCTCCAGAGCCCTAAGGCAGGTGCCTGCAGAACAGGTGTGGGGGCCCCCAATCCCTGCTCCCCCTGGCCTTGCTGGGCATCCCCCGTAGGCCAGGAAGCGGTGGGATGCCAGTTCCCCATGGGCTTTGTCTGGGTGGAGGCCTCAGACAAGCCCCAGGTAGGCTGTGCCCCTCAGGCAGGAGCCCTAGCAGCACTCCGCGTCGACACCATTGTATGAGTTGCTGTTTAGTTATAGTTTAGTGTGGTGTCTTCGCCCTACCCTAGTAGGAGTCTCCCTCCTGGCCTTTTCTGCCTGCCCGTTGGCGCACTCTATTCATGCAGCACAGCTCGGGAGTGCGGCTCCCTAAAAGGGATCCAGGCTCCGGTTCTGGCTCAGCTGTGTCCGGTCCCTCTGTCCCACTTAAGGGGAACAGCTGATGCTGCCCCACTGCTGCGTCCGCCGCCTCCTTGGGTCAGGTAAGGGGACACGTGTGTGTGTGAGATGCACGTGTGCCTAGATCCCTCCTCTCCTCCCTGCTCCTGGCTCCCAAGTGCCATAATATAGAAAAAATCTAATTTACATACATTATGTATGGGAAGTCTTGTGATTGAAAGTTGCTTTTTTTCAATTTTTTGGCATTTTCTTGGCATTGTACATCCTCTCCACAGTTCTCCTCTCTGTCATTCAGAACTTCATTGTCCCTTTTTGCAGAAACACTCTTTTAAAAAAAAAATCCATCAAAGTTTGCTTGATCATCTCTTAGCTGTTATGTTTGATATGGAAGTGACTGGCGACAGTTACCACAGTCCAATTTCAAAAGCTGAAGTCACAGTCGCTGACCAAGTGACGACATTCTCACTAGCCAATCAGCATGGCATGGGCATGGCCTGGGCATAAAACTGTTGCTAGCAGTGTTTAAAGCTCATGTCATGACCTGGCAGCCAACCCTTCATGGCCTCGTACCAGGCCGCAGCCCGGTGGTTGGGAACCTCTGGACTAGATGACCTCCTGAAGTCTCTTCCAACCACCCTCATTTTCTATGATTCTATGATAATTTGGGAAAATTAACTGAAATAATCTAATAGGATATAGCTTTTTGAACCATCTGTAATCCTCAATCTGACTCAAAATTGGCAAGACATCCAAATCGGGTGAATGGCTCTACCAGTTCTGTGTACTAAAACACCATGGATTGGATCAATGTATACTGTACTATATAAACACCACAGACCATGTTTTTAGCATGGGGGCACAACTCACCTTGTGGGGCAGGAGTAGTGAACATGAAAGAGAAGTCCTGAAATTTTTAAAGGATGTTGAAGGGAGGTCATAAAATTTTTAACTAGTCTTACGGTATCAGCAAAGCTGGGAACCACTGCCTCAGTTAATTTAGGCAGGGTTTTTAACTTGTAAATTACTGCCCAAAATTTGCCAATGCCATATGTAAGCTTAACTCAATTAATGGAGGACGGGATTCACCTCCAAGGAGGATTATTTTGCACTGGTCCGGTCCTGCAGGGAGCAAACCAGGAAAGCCAAGGCTGCAACTGAACTCCAACTAGCTTCAAGCATCAAAGACAACAAAAAGTCCTTTTTTCAGATATGTGGGAAGCCGGAGGAAAAGCAAGGGCAACATTGGACCCCTGCTAAACCAGATGGGGCAACTGACAACTGACGCCCAGGAAAAAGCCAACCTATTAAATAGGTACTTTGTGTCAGTCTTTCATCAGTCCCATGGGACGCCCATGCCTGCTATGGGACAGGGAGATCCGGGTGAGGGGGGTCCCCTACCCTCCATAAATGCTGACCTCGTGAAGGAACACCTTGAGAAGCTGGATACCTTCAAGTCAGCTGGCCCTGACAATCTACACCCCAGGGTACTCAAGGAGCTGGCGAGCGTCATAGCCCAGCCCCTGGCACGGATCTTTGAAAACTCCTGGCGCTCTGGTGTAGTGCCAGAAGACTGGAAGAAGGCCAATGTGGTGCCGATCTTCAAGAAAGGGAGGAGAGTGGATCCGGCTAACTACAGGCCCATTAGCCTGACTTCTATCCTGCGGAAGATCTTAGAAAAGTTTATTAAGGAGGCCATCCTTGATGGACTGACCCAGGCTAACATCCTAAGGGACAGCCAGCATGGGTTTGTTGCGGGTAGGTCTTGTTTGACCAATCTCATTTCCTTCTACGACCAGGTGACCTATCACCTGGACGAGGGAGAAGAGATTGATGTCATATATCTTGACTTCAAAAAAGCTTTTGATCTGGTATCCCATGATCACCTCTTGGCCAAACTGCCCAGTTGTGGCCTTGGCTCCACCACGATCTGCTGGGTGGGAAATTGGCTCCGTGGTTGGACTCAGAGGGTTGTAATTGATGGCAGTCACTCATCGTGGTGCCCTGTGACCAGTGGGGTCCCTCAAGGCTCTGTCCCTGGACCCATACTGTTCAACATCTTCATTAATGATCTGGACACTGGAGTCAGGAGTGGACTGGCCAAGTTTGCCGATGACACCAAACTTTGGGGCACAGCATCCTCGCCAGAAGATAAGCAGGTGATCCAGGCTGACCTGGACAAGCTCAGCAAATGGGCAGACGAGAACCTGATGGTGTTTAACACTGAAAAATGCAAGGTTCTCCACCTTGGGAGGAAAAACCTGCAGCATCCTTATAGGCTCAGCAGTGCTACGTTGGATAGCACTACAGAAGACAGAGACTTGGGGGTCATCATTGACCAGAAGATGAACATGAGCCTGCAATGCGATGCTGCGGCTAGTAAAGCGACCAAAAAGCTGGCTTGCATCCATAGATGCTTCTCAAGCAAATCCCGGGACGTCATTCTCCCCTTGTACTTGCCCTTGCTGAGGCCGCAGCTGGAGTACTGTGTGCAGTTTTGCACCTCACAATTGAAAAAGGACGTGGAGAAGCTTGAGAAAGTCCAGAGAAGGGCCAAGTGCATGATCAGAGGTCAGGAAAACAGATCTTACGATGATAGGCTGAGAGACATGGGACTCTTTTGCCTGGAAAAGCGTAGGCTCAGGGGTGATCTGATGGCCATCTATAAGTTTATCAAGGGTGACCACCAGGATCTGGGGGAACGTTTGTTCACCAGAGCGCCCCAAGGGATGACGAGGTCGAACAGTCACAAACTCCTGCAAGACCATTTTAGGCTGGACGTAAGGAAGAATTTCTTTACTGTCCGAGCTGCCAAGGTCTGGAACAGTCTGCCAGCGGAGGTGGTTCAAGCACCTACACTGAACACCTTCAAGAGTAAATTGGATGCTTATCTTGCTGGGATCCTATGACCCCAGCTGATTTCCTGCCCTTTGGGCAGGGGGCTGGACTCGATGATCTCCCGAGGTCCCTTCCAGCCCTGATGTCTATGAAATCTATGAAAATCAGCAAAATTGCAAATACTTAAGCCAGTAGGGATTTTAGCTTATTATGCATTTTTCTAGCCCTTTCTTAAACAATTACAATATGGTACATGACTGACAAAAATGCAGAGCAAATGCTACTCAAACTGAAATCAAAAGGTACACTGATCTACATTTTGTGCACCTGTTTTAAAGCTACTGGTCCTTAACTTGTATAACACACAGCAAGTTGATAATCTCCTTGACACTTGCATGAGGGTGTTGCATGTACATGTATGCATGTGTGTACTCTACATAACTAAAGCTTTGAAAACATTATTTGATGATTTGAAAACTACTGAAAACCAAAACTGATTTTTGTTTAACCCTCTACTTGCAGTTCTGTCATTTGCAGAATCTGGTGTAATATGGAAATTCTTCCATTCCTAGCAGGCATCTGTAAGTCATAACGTAGAGCTATGTACAATGTTCCAAATAAACGGCCAGTAGGAAGCCCAATTTTCCATTGCTTTGTGTGCTGTGTAATCATTTGCACTTCAGCTTCAACGGCTTGGTCATATGCGGATAATGGAAGATGGCTGTATATCCAAGGATCCCTTGAATGGAGAACTCTTTACAGGAAGAAGGCTATGCAGGCATACTTATCTCTGACTCAAAAGTGCTTGCGGGAGATATATGAAGGCAGTGAACATTGAGCCACTTGGAAACATTTATTAAGCATGGAATGAAAGCTGTTGAGGAAAGAAGACCCCCACATACAGAAGAATGAACAAACCTCAAGAAGAACCCCACACCACACTCAGGATTGTTCAATACAAACTTGACATGTGATAAGTATAAAAGTGACTGTCATTCCAAAACTGAACTCTACAGCCACACTCGTAGATGTTCAATAAGTGGATGCTTTACTTGGCACAGTTCTTTTGTCTCACAAGATAGATGAATGCCTATTAGTCATTTACAGTTGAGTATGATGCTACAAAATCAGAATAGTATTTTATACTTACTCGTACTGTTACAAATAACTACACAAAGTACAAGGTAGTGGAAAATAATGTACTTGTTCTTGAAAGTGTCAGAGCTTTTCTTAAAGATTTGTTAAATATTTTGCAGAAGGAAAAGTAATAATGAGTAGATCATTCAATCTGTGTACCGAAAGGATTATCTTTCTAGCTCTGTGTTCTGTAGCCACTATAAAACTGCTTTGAAATTTGCCAGTGGTATTGGGACAAGAAAAGGATTTTATTTAACCTCTGTCTTATAATTTTTAATTTTTGCTGTTGTATTTTCCATCTTTATTTTCTTTTATATCTCTTCCTTTTCACTTCATCTTTGAGGACTACTTCAGGCCATGATCAGATAAATGTTAGAATTTGTAATACTATAGTTGCTTCAGGATTTGATAGAGTTAGGGCCATCATACTTAGGTAAATTTACAAACAGATTCATATATTTAAGCTGAAAAAGGAAAATAAGCAGGGTGTTGCTCTATTTATTGCTAATTTCTTTTACGCCAAATAATTATGAAAGCTGACAAAAACTAAATTTAAGTTTTGTTACTGTGTATATATAATAAGAGACTTTGTCATTTAAAAAATTAAGAATTTCAGAGGAAGTATATGGACGGTGACGAGAAAGTAGCTCATATGCAATCTCTATTTTCTAACAATTTTTTAAAATATTCATAACAAAATATCACATTACATATTCCAAATTATCCTTGATTCTTCCCTTTTATAAATATCCACTATTTATCCAATCACATGCTTAACATGCGGTTATAATTTAGGGTGCTGGCAGATGTGCAGGCCCCTGATCTAATTCATGGCATTTTACATAAAGCGCCATGAGTTAGAGTGGCCCCCCTGACCCAACAGATTGGGTCAGGGTGGAGGGACTCGAACTCTACTTTGGAGCTGATAGAATGGAGGAGCCTGCCTGCAGCCTCTCTCTCGTAGCCCTGCCTGCCTGCCTGCCACCCCACCCCCAGCTCTGGTGCTGTCTGCAGGAATGGAGTGGGGAGGGGGAGTGAATTGAGGGCTGAGGTTTGCCCAGCCTGGGATAGAGGAGGAGGGGCTGGGGCTGGGGGCGCAAGTCAAGGGAGCTCCATTCCACCTGTCCCCGTCCTCAGCTCAGGCTGGGTAAATCCCAGACGATAGCTTGCCTCCTCTCCCTTCTCCCACCTCCCTTCATGAAAACAGCACTGCAGGGGTGGGATTAGGCTGTGTCAGCCAAGCCCTGATCATGCACTGGCTTGACCCTATGGAACAGAAGTTCCCTAAGGTGCTCCAAAGTGGAGCACCTTCTTCTGACCCCTCATTTCATGAGGGTTAATTGTCACACAATTGACCACTTTTAAAGCATTCTGCAGCCATGTACACGTGTTGCAGCATGGCTTTAGAGCATTGTCAGGGGGCTGATCATGCGATAAATATAACTTCTGTCTGCGCCCTTAGTCACTGTCATGATACGGCCACCCCAGGGATGGCTGTGATGTTCCTAGGGCACCATGACCATGCTGGCTTCACCCTATGGGTGGCTACAAATTTTGGCTGCCACATCTTGCTAGTATAAATGATGAATTGGGAGGCTGCTCTTGGACTGGTGCTTGGTCACCGTCCTGACAGACTCTTCTAACCCCTGTGGGTTGTTGGACCGCTTACTGGATCCCATACTGAGGAGGTGCCTTATGGTACCCCCGCCTCAAGCCTTATGATCTAGATGTGTGGCTCCAAAGCCTCCCCTTTACCATGCCCCATGCCTCACAGGTGGTATTCATCCATTGTCCCTCTGAGGCCTTGATCTAGCTCAGCTTCCTGTCATCACTGGGTCCTTGGCCCCTGTCTGCGCAGCCTCACTGCTGCTGGGTTCTTCAGCACCCCTGTCATGGCAATCTCACTGCCACTGGGCTCTCCACACTGTAGTGTTCCCCAATGAGGCTGCCTCCTCCCCAGTAGCCTCAACCCAGTCCTCTGGTATAAATAACAACAGAAAACACAAGCTCCTGGGCTACAACACAACAATAACCTGGGGTCCACACTCCATCCCTTTTAAGAAGGCAAGCTTTTCTCTCAATATAATGTGCCTTCTACCCACAAGCTCTTATGAGCTCCTATAGCCCCTTAATCCTACCAGCAGCAGTCAAGCATCTCCAAATAATTTTCTCTATGGAGCTCCTTTTCCCCATAGCTGCTGCCAGAGAACTAATTCTCTAGTCCCAGCCCTGTGGCTTGTATGTCCCCAGGGCCCTGCCTTCTTCCAGTTAGCTGACTGAGGCTAATTTCTTCATTTGCCTGCTGCCACAGTAACCTGAACTTGTGGGGGTGCTGCCTGACTGCTAGGGCCCTCTAACTAGGCAATTTCTGCCCTTAAAGGAGAAGGCACCTTAGTGCCCTGCAACAGTCACATATCAGTTAACCCTCAGGCAAAGCCAAATTAAGTGAACGAAAAGATTCACATTGGTTTTAATGGACTTTGGATTAAGCTCTTCTTGCTCTTTTGGTCTTCCAGTAGTCAAAAAAATACAATTGTGGTTTTGCTTTGCCCCCCTCCTTTTTTTTTTAAAGAAAAAAAATATATGGCAATCATATTCCTACTGCTTGATAGAGACTAGTTGTTCCAGAGAGACACTGTTCAGGTCAGCTTTACCTTAACAGTTGGTCCTGTAAAAGAAATCACCCACAAAAATATTTGCCTTAACACGTATGCTGACCAGGCCTCGCAGTATCCAGCAATGTTTTCATCTTTTTACACTCAGATTACTGGAGCTATCCAGTAAAGTGGCATCACTCAAGAGAGACACTTCTGTTCACAAGGAGCCTAGGGAATTTGTATTACATATGGTATTGTATTGTATTCTCATAGTGGTAAACTGTGCTGTTTTGTTTGTTTTGCTTTGCTTAATCAGTCCCTTATTATTTTAATTTCCTATTGTGTACTGGCCAGGCAGTGGGATCTGAACATTTATTTCCTCCCTGCAATTGCATCAAAACAGAGGGAGGAAACATTGCTCTGGAAGAGGTCTGTGGCTGAAGTACTTGAACTAGTATCTCACTTGAGTGAGAGAAGATGTGGCTGAAGTATCTAACCAATATCTGAGGAGGAGTGAAAGACCACTAGACCTGAGCATCAGTAAACTTACAGATCATTCTTTTGTTCAAAACGTCTGTTGTCAACTGCAACCATTTAGAGTCATGTTGAAATTTGATCTAGAATATTGGTTAGGGAAGGAGAGGTGCATTTTGGCCAATCCCAACATGGTTTGGGAGCAGAGGGACAGGGCCAGCCCTGCTCTCTGGAGGAGACCGCCCAGCCCCACCCGGGGCTGCAAAATGCTAGGATTCTGGGGACTCTGATTTAACTTGAACAAGGAAGGGGCCTGGGACACAAGTTTCATACCCAGTTTGACCTAAATCACTTATGTCTGATACTACATTCAACCTGGTTTATCTTAAACCAGTTTCAGCCATTTTGAAACTGGTTTATGTGCACTGAACTTCTAGGCTAAGTACAGACAGTCATAAAGCCTGAGGCTGAATTAATTCAATTTTGCAGGTTAGTCTAAGAAGCACAGATTAAATTGAAACAGAAGTGAACAGACATTTGAACAGAAGTATGTGGGTGAACTCACACTCATCATTGGTGAAGATTTTGTGAAGGGACACCTTGAGAGTCTGGACACCCACAAATCAGCTAGTCCAGATGGAATGAACCCAAGAGTGCTAAAAAATACTGGCAGGCATCATAGCATGACCAATGGCGAGGATATTTGATATCCAGCCCTAATGTCTATGAAATCTATGAAATTTGATTCAGGAAATGCAGCCACATGCCTGCAGTGGCTCGGGCCAGAAGCTGGGGGGTACTAGAGGACAGTTCTTTGGCTGTACTCACTTCCTCTTCCTGCTGCCCCCAAGGTCTCTGGAATTTGCAATCCAGAATTACAGCAGCAGGACTCTACAGAGTTGCTCATCACTTCCTCTTCCTGCTTCCAGGTGCCTCTGGGATTTGTAGTCCACAGTTGCAGCCAGCAGTAAATTTGAATGGGGCAAGGGAAGTTTAAACAGCTGGACTTGCTCCCCCTGCCCCTGTCAGCCAACCCTCACTGCTCCAGCTAGGGAGCAGAGGGGCAGAGCTAGTCCTGCTCTGTGGAGCAGATAGCACAGCTTAGCCCAGGGCTGAAAGGGATGCTGGGGGTCTGTGATTTAACTTGAATCAGGAAGGGGTCTGGGACAGAAGTTTCATAAACTGGTTTGACTCAAATTAGTTGAGTCCAATACAACATTCAACCAGGTTTAGCTTAAACCAAATTCAGCCATTTTGAAACTGTTTTATGTGCACTGAGCTTTTGTTTCATTACAGGTTTAAACCGGTTTCTGATCACTTAAACTAGTTTATGTGTAACTTCTAGCCCCTAGCCCATAAATTAATAAGAAGTAGAAAAGCAGACAAATAAACCTTGCAGATCTCTTTTTTGTGCACCATAGAATAAGGAGGAGGAGAAGAGCATAATCTTTTATTCTTCCCTTCCCCCTCCCCTTTTGGGATGGTCTTTATACAAGTCTTTCAAAAAGGATGTCTTGCATTCAAAAGCTTATCTAACTCTATCCCAACTATGCAGTTGGACCAATAAAATATATTACCTTAAGAATTACTTGCCACTTACATAATTCCTGGTCCATCATAGCTACAACAGGACATAACACTTATATAAATCTCTCTAGTTGTCCAGCAACAGCAGTAAAAGAAAAAATTACCATTACCTATCCCATACTTCTAAGTGAGTATAACCTTAAAATTCTAATTGCGGACCTTTCCTTTTTACTCTTCTTTTCTTTTTCTTTAAAAACAGAAATTGAATGCAAAAAGCCCTATGTTAACCCTAAGATAATCATAGGATCTGTTAATAGCCAAATTAACTTGGCCGCTTTGTACATACATAGTGTTTTCCATTCCTGCTTAATCATGCACCTGGTTACTGTTATGATTCCTCCTGGATTCCTTGCACCCTAATTTCTAAAATTAACTGCCCTTCTCTGCCTCCCTGAATTCTTTACACATACATTTTGACATGCATCAAATTTTTGATATTCTGAAAGGTCTTTCATAATAGGGTATACAGTAGCTCGCAGACATGGTAACACTGCAGTCGAACCTTAAATACTAGTTTTTGTGATTTTTAAACATGAATTCTTAAATTACCAGATAACGTTTAGTCCATTAGGAAAAAAAACTTCTACATAAAACCATTTACAGAAACATACGGCCAAACCTTCATGTCTTCAACCTAATGACAAAAACCATTCAAGACTGGAGGATGGTCTTTCAGTGATCACAATGATTTCTTTGTACAGTTTAAAAAAATACAGCTTTCTGCCAAAGTGTCAGCACTAAGTTATATATCACAGTTTGTTTGTAATAAAAGTGATCTAACTATTTTCTTCCTGAAGCTCTTTTTGATATGACAACCAGACATCAGAGCATGAGCATGACAGGAACGGAATACTTCAGTCATGTTCAGCATTAGATAGTTCTTGTATACAGTTGGGTGAACTGAGCAAGTCAAGCCCACCATCAGAGAGAGAGACTATGCTATGGTTCTGTGGACACAGGACCTTTGCTAATTTGGTTTTCTGATATATCTTGTGACAATTCGTTTGGAGCCTGATGCAACATCCACTAAAGTTAGCAGGAAGTCTTTCAGTGACCTCAGTGGATGTTACATCAGGCCCTAATGAAAAGCTTGAATTATATGGAACTTAGATATAAATATATTCAAGTCTAATCTAGAAATGTACAACCCTCTGCTTCTTTCTGACATGTAACACTTTTTCCTAAAAATTCTGTAAAGGTCATACACTTCTAAAAATTTTAGGCTTGAAGATTTCAGTATATTGTGTAAAAAAACGTTTTTGAATAACAACATGAAAGTGGTACTATCACATCCACAGGTACTGTCATCTCTATATTCTGTGCTCTTTCCAATGTGGAAATCATATTTGATAGATAACTAAATTAGGCAGCAATAGCAAGCACTTGTAAACAATTACCTGAGATATTTAATCTGCCAGCATCAATTTTTTAAACTTTTCTGCAGCTCTGTAAGTGTTAGTACATTTCAGGTAAATTCAGTACAAAGGCCTAAAATTAAGTCATTATAAACTAACTAAAGTAAAGAAAGTAAAAATGTATGCATCCCTTGTACAAATGCCAAAGAGTATATGAAATGGTTTGGACAAGTTAGAAATGCATCTTTTGTTCAACCAACGGAACCTGTCCGAGATCATAAAAGATTCAGTTGAATTGTAATATTTACTGCACATAGAGTATTTTACATCATAATAGTACTGTGGAACTATTACCAATGAATCCTCACAACAAACTTGTGAGGTAAGGGTTTCCTGTTTTACAGATGGGAAATCTTAAACAAAGAAAGACTTGCCCAAAGTAACTGTACAAGTCTGTCTCTGACCTGGTATTAGAATTCAGGATTTTCTTGGTTCCTAGCGCTTGTTAAAAAACCAAAATCTATACCTCCAGATTGGTTATAATTTGTATTCTGGTCTATAGGATTCTGAAACTGACCAAAGCGTTCCAGCTAAAGTGTCTATAGGTACTCTTTGTCTCTCTCTGATTCTGTCCAAAATCAAATGTGTTGGTTTTGCTGACATATCCCAGTGTTCACACTGCAGCAGGTTCTTAACATCACACCACTGCTGCAGTCCAGGATCCTGCTACTCTTACATATTTGGCAACATTGCCTGAAGCAGCCTGAGATACAGGCCTTACCCCTTTTACCTCTGCTTACCTCTGATTGAGTTCCAGCCTGACTTCCTCTGAATTCTATGACAAAACTCCTTTTGGCTTCAGTGGAAGTAGGAATGATGCCTTAAAAGTCAATTCTTTCTTACTTAAAATACAATGGCATATTAAGTGACAGAAGTTAGGCAAGATAATAAGAATTCAACCCATTTAGGTCTTGAAATATGAAACTGTAGCCCATCACCTTGCTATTATCCATGTTGTTAAACTTCTTAAATAGTTTATAATAATTATTTTAATACTTAATAAGCACCCTAAATAACTGGCCAGTTACATGGTAATGTGAAAGAACCTCTGAGGACTTCTTATCACCTCTCCGGTTAGTAATAAAAATGTAATAAGGTAACTATGCATATTTTTAAAATGTTTTGATTATGTATATAAAACAGAGGGACTAAAACAGCTCCAAAGGAACCATTCTATTTTCTAAGGCAAATTATGTACAGTTTAAAACTAACCATAAAAGATACACTTGTCTTTTAATAAAACAAAAAGGACACTGATAAATTAAACTTTCATACTGTATTTAAAGACAGTAATGGAGAGATTCAGGGTCAAATGTAAGAATGGAGACATAAATGTAAGGGCAGTGTAAATCATGCCATTTTACCTGTTTGAAACAATTTGTGTGAGCAAAGAATGGACTGTCAGCATAAACTTTGAATTTATTGACTTTTGTTGCTTTTAAATCAGATCTTTCACATTATTTAATGTTTTTATTAGAGTTTTTGTATTTAATATTCAAAATGATAGAACACACGTATTTGGATGCAGACAGATACATAATGCATACTGGTGGGAAGCATACCTTATAACACTTAAGTGGTTTATTAAACTTGTTTCATCTGAGAGAGGATAAATTATAGAATTGACAGCAAGCCACAGACATGTCTTATATCTATCATATTTGAGACCAGTCTATGCTAAAGAAACAATTTTGCTTTGGCTTCTCAAAGGTTTTTTTCCCTGAAGAAAAAATATATGAAGTATGTCAATGTTGTTTTTAAATTACTTAAACCTGAACTTCTACCTGAAATTATTTTAGTGGTCTCAGTTCAGTCCCCAGTGGACAGTAGAGTATATCATGAAAATCCCCACATATAATTTGGCACCATTTAGTACAACTGGCAGTCTCTGATCTAGAGAGGCCTGGTAATGAGCCCAGGGAGACTGAATGACCTCTTATTCTAGGGAGTGTGGACTCTTGAAGCCAGGAGTGAGGTTAAATAGTACAGGGAGGTCCATTCTGCAGCTGTTTGATTATTTTCTGGTTTATGGGATTTTAGCATCCTTCTCTTTAAGACTAACCTGCTTTCTTGGTGCATACAGATACTCAGCAGATCAAGATGTACAGAAAATGACGAGCACTCTGCTGTCCCCAGGCAGCAGCAGTAAATTCTCCCTGGATCTTTTGACACCAAGGATTTTGTTCCAAGTTTCCTGAATTGCTGTCACTTGTTCTGCTCCAGCAATGTTAGCAATGGTGGGGAGAGAAGGAGAGTAGTTAGGATTGCAACTGGCTGCTTGTGGTGCAAGCACAATTTCATATAATTCCATTCAGAGAAGGTCTACCTAAAACTGGGGTTAAAATGTTGGCAACTGGCAGCAACTGGTCTGCTCTAGCATTCCCATTGTTGAGACTGAACTGATGTTAGCAATAGAAGGAAATTTGGGCCAAAAGTTTTTCTAAGGCAGATTATATACATGTAGGCAAGGCATGTGTGGAGTGGGTAGGGCCAGAATAAATACTAATTCTTGTAAACTAGTTATGATTTTACCTCTGATACAGAATTGATTGAGAGACTAATATGAGACACCACTTTAGAGGGCAATGCTGTACTCTACTAGTTTTATGTGAAAAAAATTAAACCAAACTCTTCAGAAAGAGGGCCTGAACTAGACTCTGGGTGTGGTGTCTCTCCTTCCTGGTCTGGGGAATCAGGTCAGAACCATACGGGGCATGAACGATGCATGCCCCGGCAGCTGTGGGGGGCATGATGATGCTGGCAGTGGCGGAAGGGCAGCAGTGGGAGTGCAGTGGTGGTAAGCAGGTAGCTCCCACAGACGTAACTGACGCTGTTGGAAGTGGCCAGTGCTGGCAGTATGAGCGGCAAGGGCTGGGGATGGCAAGCAGCTCAGGGGGTGCACATGCATACACCCCCTACACGTCTCCAGTGATACAAGGTATGAAAACAACTACTCCACAAAATTTCAGTTTATTAGGCAGGGGAAGATTATCAAATGTGCTTTGGTTCAGGAGCTGATGGAAACTTTTTAGCTTTTAAAGTAAAAAGCAATTAACATAGAGTTGATGAACAACATTTTCCTTTGAGGAACATAGCATAGATATTTTTTAATTGAATGTAAAAAAAAGAGTTGCTAACGTTGAAACAGAACTTCATACACATGAATCATTTCCAGCAGGATGTGGACATTCTATATGAAGTCAAAATCAGAAAAGCAAATACAACATTTTTTATTTACTTTATTATAAATATCCATTGCCATTGCATTTCATACTGAAGTGCCTTAGCCTTGATTTGGCCTTAAAGAGCAGAATCACTTTTATGTCATTAGCTGTGGCCCAACCCAGGTAGGTGCTGAGGTTTGAGGTAGGTACTGTATGAGGTTTTCTGTGCCTCCAAAATTCTATTAGAATGGAAATTGGGGGTCTTAGCACCTTACAGAATTGCACCCATATGGATATTACCATTCAAAAATTAATTTTACTGCTTTTCACTAGTTCTGAAACATACACCATGATATGCCTTTTTGGAACAGCTGGAAAATTCTGTTGCATCTAAAATTCCATCTTTCAGTTTCCCAGGGAAGCTCTGTGTTACAGCCCAGAGAAGAATCTAAAAAGCAGTTAGTCATAAATGGCCTCGTCATAAATGTACCTGTTTTTCTTGTTTGTTTTGGGACACTAATTATTATGTTTTAGTGGCAGTAATATTATTTTGCATAAAACATCTTTGGTAAGCTTATTGCATTTTATGCATAACATACAAAAGACAGTCAAGGCAAAGATTTTTAACATCCCTTTTATAGTATTGTTATGCATTATATGCACCATACTGTTTATGCACCATGTATAGCATTTTATTTTTCTCAATTATAAGAATTGTAAGTCTTTTGCTTGCAGGCCAAATTCCACTATCTTTACTAGTTTCATTAGGACAAATTCTGTTACATCAATACAAGGCTTAGTTTTACCAAACCAAATTCTACTCTCCAATATGCCAGTGTGAGGCTGGATTACACAAAAAAACAGAGTTTGTCCCAGTTAGACTATCTGTGAGATGTTGGCAAACAGAAGTTCCCTTATATGTTTTCTTTTCCCCTGGTGATAGGAAATCATGAATGCCTCATGCCTCCTGAGGCTGGGGTGGGACACACAGCAACTGCCCATAGATGATGGCAGCGGCTGCAGCAGGGGCATGGCGTCAGCAAATGGAAACTCCCCACAGGCAGCCGCAGTGATGTCGGCAGTGAGGGCAGGCCAAGCAGGGACTACCTGCAGGTGGACACAGTGATGTCGGTGGTGAGGGGGGTGGAAGTGGCGAATGGCAATTGGCTACCATCCACAGATGCCACCAACAGCAGCAGCAGAAGGGGGTGGTGGTGAGTGGTGACTGCCCGCAGACGCCACTGGTGGCCAATCTCAGGGGATGCACATGCACCCCCTATGCATCACCAGTGTAGGAGATTGTAGCACTAAGTTTGTTAATATGGTCTTTGTAGAACCCAATCATTAGATGACACTATGAGAAACAAGTTTTTATCAGATTCTTGGAAATGCTGAGCATCTTCAGTTCCCACTGAGGATAAGGATTAGTGCTTATCTGAAAATCATGCTACTAGTACAGATTCTTCACCATAAGTCAAACTTTTCCATTGTCCAACCTATAGTCAGATGCACTGCAGAAGAGTGGCAGGTAGTTGCAGCTACCTGATTAAAGGGACAACTTGCCAGATCAAGTTAGAGCAGAAGAGGTTCTTTACTTTATAGTCTCTTATACTAAGAGGGCGTGGGACATCCCTGCCCTCTGCCATTTTCTTTTATATGCCAGCTGGTATAGGGCCCATCTATGCTGCCTGTGATAATAGATATTCTCCCTACATAAGGTGATTTCTCTGTTTGGAATCTCCAACCAACCTAAGGTTGCTTTGTGCTGCATAAAAAGCACTACAGAGTAGCCTTTGTGGACCAGAGAATCTGACCTAAGACTACTTTGAAAACTGAGTTTACAGCCCTTCTTTAACAGGTCTCTTTTTCCTACTTCAAATTCTAGGTACATAAAACAAGCTATTTTCTGAAGATGTAGCTCTGAATATATAGAAAGGGTAAGATGGAGGTAGAGTTACGACTTTTGTGTTTAAAAATAGTTTACTAGGGAAATTAAATTTAACTTAGTAGGTCAAATCTGAAGACCTTTTGAAGACTAATATTTGGTTGAAGTTAATGGAAGTTCTAATGAACAAGTTCAGTAGCTAACCTGTAAAATGTGCACTTCTAGTATTGGCTGATCTGAGGGTGTTAATTTTTTTGCTTTCCAACAATATTCTTAGTTTATAATATCCTTTTTTTAAATTTTGTAAATTAATTCAATGTTCATGAAAATGTCAAGGCTGGCTGTGCCATAAACTGAATTCTGCTAAATAACCCACAGAATTGGACAACTCTGCAACTTTAACCATGTTTAAATCTTGTCCTGAAGACACTGCCATAGTGTTAAATAGTAGGGCTGTGTGAAACAGCATCATTTCGTTTCAACATCCATTTCACCATTTTGAAGGGACAATGTTTCGTTTCATCATTTCATTTCACTTAGCACTGTTCCATTTTGTTTCATCAAAACTGTTGGCTACACCCCTTCCTGTCCCGGGCTGCTCCCATTGCTGTTGTTGCTCCTGCAAGCTTGGTCTCAGGAGCTTCTGGGGGAAAGATGGCCAGACCCCTTCCTGCTCCTGGCTACTGCTAGTTGCTGGCTTATTCTCAGAGCTTTTGGGGGTAAGTTGGCCGCAGCCCTTCCTGCCTTGGGCTGCTGCTGCTACTGTTGCTGGCCCCCGCCATGGGAGGGGTCCTCTGCTGCACACCGTACTCCACTGCCCCCTCTCAAAGGGGCCCATCGCACTGCACTGCATCCCACCCCACCCCAGCAATGCACCCCAGTTTCTGCACTCCTGTTCTGGCCTGCTCCCCTGCCAAGCCACGGTCGGGGGACAGCCTGGGGAAGGAGCCTGCACTGCCTTTTGTCCCCTCCCCCACCATCATTGGCAGAGCCTAAAGGTGCCTTGCTTGCCCCAGCTGCCTTGGCAGGCCACCCCCTGGCTTCACCTCCATCACATGAAGCAAACCCTGAGTGGCTGAACTGGATGGCTGCTACCACCACTGCTGCTGCTGCTGCTGCTGCCCCCTGTCAGGAGAGAGGGAGATTTCCTGCTGCACGACCTTGCACCACGCAACACCACATCTACACTGGATTACTTCCTAATTGACTGATTGCTCCTGCCCTCCCCCACAGCTGCCTCACTGCATCTGATTCCACTTTCTTTTCCTGTCTATTGCTCTGCTGCTGAGTGCCTGGATGGAGACCTGAGGGACTCCTGGACTGATCTGCAACAAACAAAGGCCCTCCACTGCTCCAGCCATCTTTTACATCTGCCTCAGCAGCCTTCCTTGTGCATTTTTGCCCTTGTGTGGTAAGTCCTATGGTCCCTTCCCCCTACCCTGGTGTTTGCTGTGTGGCTGAGTAAGCCATCTCAAGTTTCCCCAGCCTCTGTGTGTGTGTGTGTGTGTGTGTGTGTGTGTGTGTTTCCCCCTCCCCCACGTTGCCCAAGCATAGCCCTCCCAGTTTTTTTCCTGTGGGGCTCTAGCTCAGTGAGCTTCAGCCCCATTCCCCCCTGCCCTATATCCCCCACAACTGCAGCCTGCCCCTATTAGGTTCACCAGCCCCACTGTATATTTGGTTTTCTTTATTGTTTTCCCCCTTCCTCATGTGAAGCAATGGCAGGGCAGGAATCTTCTGTGGGGGTAGATACCCCCAGAGAGCTTCCTGCAACCTCCACTATGGGGGCAAATCTCAGCCTAGAGCCCGAGGGGATGCATGCCCCTGCAGCCCCCACCCCAGAGGCAGAGTCCAACCAACCTCCTCCAGGGGTAGAGAAGATTTTAACCTCTGCTGCAAGGGCAGGCAGGACTCCAGCAGGGAGCCAACAGGGCCAGAGGTGTTCCCAAGCCCCCTCCCCCACCATCAGGGATCATGGGTAAGGGCAGTGGGAAGGGCTCCTCCTTAGCCTCCTCCACAGCTGAGAGTGGGAGGGCAAGGGCCCTGCCCCCAAGCCTAGACCACCAGCATCTGAGAGGACTAGGTGCACTACACCAGCCAGCACACCCACTCAGCCCATCCTTGGCCCTAGCCCCAGCCCCACCAAGACAGCGCCCCAGCAAGGGAACAGCAGCTATGAACAGGCAGCTGCAGGGCAACCCGAAGCCATGGGGCCTGAACCCTCCATCTCTGGCCCTTCTAGCTTGGGCAGCAGGGCCCCCTTTCCAGCACTCAGCTGCAGGCACAGGGTGAACTGGCAAGTGGGGAAACCTGCACTTTGAGACCTGGGTGCAGGCCCTGGCTTGGGTAGTAGGGAACCCCAAGATCTTGGTGGCTTCCCACTATCATGGCAAAGGGGTCTTTTTCCTTGCCTTGGAGGCCACTGCACAAAAGGCTCGAGGTGGAGAATGAGTATGTCCCCTTCAAGCCCCTAGAAGAGCTGAGGACCAGCGTGGTCCTCAGCTCCATCCCTCCCTATATCCCTAATTGAGCCCTGATCCCCCAGCTCCAATCCCTGAGGAGAGTTATCTCTGTGGTAGTCGCCCTCTTGCTGGGGTGCCAAGACCCCAGCCTCTGCCATGTCTGTTCCTTCCATCACCAGGTTATGATTCAGATAGCAGCAGGAACATGGCTGGAGGTTGAGGGGTGCTTTGTGATTCCTTTTCAGGTGGCCCTGCTGAAGGTTTTCTGTATGCTGGGGGACCTGTGATGCTTCTGGTGCCATGCCCTGGGGCACTTGCATCATGAGTGCCCTGTGGGCCAGGAGGAGTGGACATCCACAGTTCCCACTGGTGAGAGGGATGCCCCTGCCACTGGTACCCTTCCCCCCTCATGTTCCCCTGGTACCCCAGCCACATCATCCAAACTCCCTGTGAGCTAAGGGGACGCTACCCCCAAGCCAAGTTTGGCAGGGTCCTGGGGAGGGCAGCAGCAGCCAAGGGGAGAGAGGGAGTGGGACCCCCCTACCCCTAGTCATGCTCCTACTGTAACTGCACCCCCCACAAACCTCACCTTCTCCTACTGGAGCCTGTCCATTTGAGGACCACCCCAAGGCTTAGTGGGTGCAGGTCCTCTCTGGGTGCAAAGCCAAAAGGAAGGCCTGAGCACAGCTGGAGCCCTCTGATGTGGAGGACTTCTGCCGTACTCCCAAGACAACCACATGGGGGAAGGAGCGACCCAGCTTCTCCCCAGCTGTACCTGACACCCCACCCCTGGGAACGATCAAATGAGTAATCCCCATGGAGGAGGTTTTGGGGCTATTAGACAGCCCTGAGCAGGCCCGCATGGAGGAGGCCCCTCCCTCCACTAGCCAGGGCCCATCCCCCAAGACCATGGGCACCCAGGCCAACGCTGAGGCTGACCTAATGCCATCAGTGGAGCCCTCCCTCTCCAACAATCTAGGGGAATGGGGCTCATCTGGTGAGTTCTCTGAGTGGGGAGAAGACCCCTCTCCCAGGACCTTAGACAAGCACTGATGCCACCCCAGTTCCTGGTGGGTCTCCTCCTCCCAGTTAAACCCCACTACTAGCCTGCCCAAAGGTCCCCAGAGGGGACCAGAGGGGGTCAGGGTGGGGTCCCTGAACCAATAGTCCAATTTTGTCGGGGACCCCGTGAAGACCCCCCGGGGTATCAGTTCTGCCTTGCCATTTTCTGAGGGAAACCCGTTCCCACCCTTACCCCAACCCCTATCCCAAGGGGCTGCAGAGCTCTCCCAATCCCAGCCAGATTCCAGGGTCTTAGCAGACCAGGGGGTTCAGATGATACCTAAGGAACCTGCTGAGCCCCAGAACCAGGAGGAGGATACCCAAGAACTAGCAGGCTCTGTGAAGTCTGCGGACCTCTTGGTCCCAGTGGTGAGCTACTTGCATTTCTTGACCATAAGTACACTCAGCAGTCTGCTAGCAAGATACAGATCACCTTGGACCATTGGGGAAACTTTTACAGTGGCCTTGCCACTGCGAGGGCGCTGGTAGGAGAAGGCAAGAGGCCCAAAAGCCACAACACCCGGATATATAGGTGGACCCACAGTTTCACAGATGCCCTCTATACTTATGGGAGGGTGCTGCTCCAGCTGGCAGGCCCCACACTGGGCTTTGAGATGTGTGAGGCCCCTGCTAAGCTGTCTACTCCACACCCCCAGCCATGAGGTCATTTAAGATCATGACCCTCAATGTCCATGGCTGCAGGAAGGGTCTCTGGAGGTGCTGGGTGACCTCATTCCTTCAGGAGGGGGGTACCCTGTGGTATTCTTACAGGAGACCCTGACGACTCCAGCCGATGAGCCTAGTTGGCAGCTGAAGTGGGGAGACAGGGTCTTTTTTAGTCACCTCTCAGCCACCTCTTGTAGGATGGCCACCCTGTTCTCCCCAGGCCTCCAGCCAGAGGTTTTCCAGGATGTTGCAAAGGTGCCAGTCCGCCTGCTGTGCCTCCAGGTGCAGGGACTGGTCCTGAACCTTTTGAATATATATGCCCCTGTGAAGGACCCAGGGTTGGCAGAATTTTTCTGCCAGGCAGCATCCTCAACTCTCCTCACGAGTGCCTAGTCCTTGGCAGGGACTTTAATGTCACACTAGATGCGCAAGACCAGCTGGGCAGGGAGCAGAACTAAGCCACCGTGGGCTTCCTCGGGGAGATCATGACATCTGGCATGCCTGTCACCCTGCCAACCCCCCCTGCTTCCACCTATGTGAGAGTTTGGGGAGGAGCAGGCATGCTGCTTCTGGTTGGAGCAGGTTTATAGCTCTTTGCCACACTTTGCCCAGACCTACTGCTCTGGCATCCGACTGACCCCTTTCAGCGATCACCATCTTGTCTTTGCCCAGGCCACACTAGGACCCGGGCATCTGGGGTAGGCCTACTGGCATTTCAATGCCAGTCTGCTGGAGGATGTGGGCTTCAGGGAGGCCTTCCGGGAGTTCTGGCTGGCCTGACAGGAGCAGTGGGCCCCTTGGCTTGGAGATGGTGGGATGTGGGGAAGTTGCACATCTGGCTTTTTTGTCACAGCTACACTCAGCACACCTGGCAGGGGGAGGCGGTCTGGGAGCAGCTCAAGCAGGAAATGCTAGAGCTGGAGGCACCTGGCCACTGACCCAACCAACCCATCCCTCTGCAGAGAGTGTTGGGAGAGTCAGGAAGAGCTTCATGCTCTAGATAACCACTGCTCCCATGGTGCACTTGAGTGTCCAGCTCCTTTGGAAGATGGACCATGACTCCCACTTCTTCTATGTCCTGGAGAGGAGATGGGGGGCCAAGAAATACATCACCTGCCTTCTGGTGGGTGACAACACCCCCATCACGGATCCAGGTAAGATGTGCTGCCACGCACGGGCCTTCTACAAAGAGCTCTTCTCCTTGGATCCGACTGACACCGGAGCCTGTCAGACCTTGTGGGAGGGACTCCTGCAGGTCAGCGCAGGCAACCGGGACTGGCAGGAAGCTTCTCTCGCTCTGGCTGAGTTTTCAGCTGCCTGCCCCCTGATGCCTGGCAACAAGGCACCAGGCGGACCATGGAATTCTGCCAGGCCTTCTGGGACCTCTTCGGCCCAGACTTTGCCATGGTATGGGCTGAATCTGAGGGAAGTGGGGAACTCCCCCTGTCATACCAGAGGGCTGTGCTGACCCTCCTGCTGAAGGGGGATTCCCCATGACCTGAGGAACTGGCATCCTGTGTCCCTCCTCTGCACAGACTACAAGGTGGTAGCAATGGCCATCTCACTGCACCTGTGGCCTGTGGACATGATCCATCCCAATCAGACATAAACAGTGCCCAGTCATTCCATCTTGAACAACCTGTACCTGGTTCAGGACCTCCTGGAGCTAGCGCACCAGGAGGGCCTGTCTTTCCCTCTTCTATCCCTGGACAAGGAGAAGGAGTTTGACAGAGTGGATCACAAGTATCTCACAGGCACACTGCAGGCCTTTGGCTTTGGGCCCCACTTCGTGCAGGCTCTTCAGATGCTGTATGCCTCTGCACTGCAGAGTGTTTGGTCAACCTCAACTGGACCCTGATGGAGCCCACCCCATTCAGGAGAGGGGTGCATCAAGGCTGCCTGCTGTCAGGCCAGCTGTATGCCTTGGCCCTGGAGCCCTGTGGTGGTGGATGATGGGGTTCATAGAATCATAGAAGTAAGGTCAGAAGGGACCTTGTAGATCTTCAAGTCTGACCCCACACCTGGGCAGGAGAAAAATTGGACTCCAATGAGTCCAGCCAGGTAGTCATCAAGCCTCTTCTTAAAGACCCCCCAGGGTAGGAGCCAGCACCACTTCCCTTGGAAGTGGTTCCAACTCCTAGCCGCCCTAACTGTGAAGTAGTTCTTGCAGATGTCTAATCTAAACCTACTCTCCAATAATTTGTCCATTATTCCTTGTCATGCCAGGGGGCGCTAGGGGAAACAGTGTCTCCCCCAAACCCTTCTGGTCCCCCCTAGTGAGTTTATAGACAGTCACCAGGTCCCCCCTCAGCCTTCTCTTGTGAAGGCTGAACAGGTTCAGGTCCCGCAATCTTTCAATGTAGGGTATGCCCTGTAGTCCCCGGATCATGTGGATGGCCCTCCTCTGGACCCTTTCAATGTTGTCCACATTCCTCCTGAGGTTGGGCGCACAGAACTGGATGCAGTACTCCAGCTGCGGCCTGACCAGCGTCGCGTAGAGGGGGAGGATTGCCTCCCTGGCTCTACTTGAGATGCACCTGTGGGTGACCTCGCATTGTCGGCCCATGTTCATCTTGGAGTCAGTAATGACTCCAAGATCCCTTTCTGCCTCCGTGCTCTCAAGAAGGGAGTTTCCCATTCTATAAGTGTGCTGCTGGTTTCTACTGCCTAGGTGCAGCACCCTGCACTTGTCAGTATTGAAACGCATCCTGTTTATGTTAGCATATTCCTGTAACCTGTCCAGATCTTGCTGCAGTCTTTCCCTCCCTACTAGCATGCTCACCTCACCCCAAATTTTGGTGTCATCAGCAAATTTAAACAGGTTGCTTTTCACCCCGTTGTCCAAATCGCTGATGAAGAAATTGAACAGCGCAGGCCCAAGGACCGAGCCTTGGGGGACTCCACTGCCCACTTCCCCCCAGGTCAAATATGACCCATCCACCATCACCCTCTGAGTATGACCCTTGAGCTAATGTGCAATCCTTCTGACTGTGTACGTCTCAATGCCACAGTCGCCTAGTTTTTTTAATGAGGATGGGGTGGGAGACAGTGTCAGAGGCCTTGCTGAAGTCTAGAAAGACTACGTCCACGGCAACACCTGCATCCATTGCCTTTGTGACCTGATCATAAAAGGCAATCAGGTTGGTCTAACATGACCTGCCCCTAATGAAACCATGCTGGTTTCCCTTGAGCATCATCCCTGAAGCCGGCCTATCACAGATGTGTTCCTTGAGGATCTCAAAGAGTTTCCCTAGGATTGAGGATTAAGACTGATGAGCCTATAGTTGTCCGGGTCCTCTCTCTTCCCTTTTTTGAAGCTGGGGACCACATTAACTATCTTTCAGTCATCCAGCACCTGGCCCGAGCACCATGAGCACTCGTAAAGCCATGCCAAGGGCCCTGCAATAACCCCAGCTAGCTCCCTCAACACCCTGGGGTGGAGAGCATCTGGACCCGCTGACTTGAACACATCCAGCCCCTCCAGAAGCTCTCTAACCCAGTCCTTCCCTACCTGAGGTCTGGAGGCATTCCCCTTGAGTCCATCTGGCATCACAGCAGGGAAGTCCCGGTCTCCACACAAGAAAACGGAGGTGAAGAATTGGTTAAAGAGGTCCACTTTCTCCTCTGGCACAACCACCAGATTGCCCAGCATACTTTTCAGGGGCCCCACATTACCCGGTGCCTTCTTCATCCTCCCTATGTATTTGAAAAAGGACTTTTTATTATCCTTGATCTTGGACACTAGTCCTAGCTCTATGTCTGCCTTAGCTTTCCTGACAGCCCCCCCGCAGGCCCGAGCAGAGGAAGTATACTCCTCTTCGGAGATCGCACCCCCCTTCCACTGGGTGTACACCACCTTTGATGCTCTGGGAGCCAGCAAAGCAGCTGGTCCTGTCAGCATATGCTGCGAAAGTACTTCTCATGGTCCAGGTTTCTGGCAACTGGTATATGTGGAAGCCCACCAGGCATTTTACTTGGCAGCCTCCTCTGACCAGGGCAACTGGGTCAAGAGCTTTGGTCTGGTAGTGGGTGATGGGTAGCAGGTGGGCTCATTCCCACTCATGCTCCACAGGATCTCCTGAAGTGCAGGCTTGCTGCTCTATTTGGTGGTCTACCTGTCCCCACAGACCCTTTCCTGCTGGAGAACTGGCACCAGTTGGAGGCAAGGATGCTGGAGCAGCTCTGGGCATGGGCAGGACTCCTGCATGGGAGAGTGCTGGTGCTGAACCAGCTGGCCCTGTCAATGCTCTGGCACCACTTATACACTCTGCCTGTGCCCCATGAGGTCCTGGCAGGGCTCCAGAGACAGGCATTGGAGTTTTTCTGGCCCTACTGTGACTGCTATACAGTGTCATTAGCCACGCAGCTTGGGGCACACTTTCCTCCACCACTCCAGGGGCTCTGATATGACTGGCAGCTCCTCAGCCTTCAGGGCTCCACCCTGCAGGACCTGCAAGGACTGCCAGATTTTTACTAGGACCACCTCTAGGCCTGGAGGCTGGTCTCTGCCTCCAGGTCCTCCACAACAGTTACTCAGGGCACTGACCTGCTTGTCGAGTCCCTCCTATGAAACCCCCAGCTGGAGGTGCCGATGGCAGAGGCACTCTGGTTGCAACAGAGGTTGATTCTGGCTGGTATCACCTGTATCGGAGACCTCTTGGACTATGATAGGCGGGAGTGGGTAGAGCCTGCTGTCCTGGCCTGGCCCATGGGTCTATCCATGACATGTGCAACTTGCTGCCTGGTGCAGGAGGTGAAATCTCCTCTACCTCCCCCTGCCGTTGCCTTTGTTGACCAGGTCCTGGGCAGCAGCAAGCCCTGCCCCCCCCCATGTCCTCCTCCCCCCACCTGGGCAAGAGAAAACCCCCCCCCCCAGCATTTGTCATGAGCACCTCACAGTACTCCCCATTCCACCACCTAAGCTGGCTAAAGGACACCTGACCAGTCCACTTTTCCACTGCCCATCGCCACCACCTCTATACACTCATGTGCTGCACAGTTCATCATACTGCCCTCACATCCTGCCCAGACACCAAGTGGCAGGACCTGCTCAGTGAGGGTGGGGCTGGGTCTGTACTCCACCCCCATCTCACAAGCCACTGGGCACTCAGCTAGCAGTTCCTCCATGGAATCATCACCATGGACATGTATGTGGAAAGCTTCACAGACACCCCAGTCTCCTGCCCCTTTTGCAGGCAGAGGGAAGCCCTAGCACACATGACCCTTGAGTGTGCCAGTCTGCAGCCCCTCCACATCTACCTCCAGAGGTTCTGGTTGGATTTCACCCCCCACCTTTTTGTTTTTAGTCACCCCATCTGCAGCTCCACCAAGTCCCAGGATCTCCTGGTCAACCTCCTCCTGGCCCTGGCCAAGTGGACCCTGTACTTGACCAGGAAGGAGGCTCCAGCCAGAAAAGTACCCAAAGACTGCAGGGCCACTTTCCTCTTACTTGTCTGTGCACATTTCCAGGCAGAGCACCAGTGGGTGGCATCCACCAGCTCCTTGGATGCCTTTGAGGAATGGTGGGTGTGGCCCAGGGGGCTTTGCTTAGTATCCCCCTCAGGAGCACTCATTTTCATGTTTTAATCTTTTGACACTCATGTCTCTTGTTTTTTGCCATTGTTGTCCCAAGTATTTTGTTGTAGCATTCACCCATTAGCCCCCATAAAATAGTTAGCCGAGTGGGCCTTAGGGGCCATGGTATTTGAATGTTACAAATAGAAGCTTCTGGGACCTGGGCAATTAATATATGGGGACACTACCCCTTGTGCCAAATGGACTAGCGTATTTTAAAATACCCCAAAAATCCATGTTCTTCCACAATTATAATGACAGAGAGCTGGACAATGCTTTAACATTGTAAGTATAGCAGTAAGACAATTTGGAAGCCTACCAGTGTCTCTAACATCATAATAAAATAAATACCTGCGTTTTAATGCTTGCTCTTGGTTTCCTTATTACATGGTGAGTGCGTGATGGAGGGGATGTGGAGGCTGCAGGGGGACTGTGGGTGTGGGGCTGTTTAGGAGGGGTGGGTCCCCTGCCCCCCAGAGGGCAGAGCCTCCCCCCCAGCACATGGACTGCCCTGCCTGCAGGGTCCCAGACCTCCCTCCAGTCTCCAGCCCCCTGCTCAACTTCAGCCTCAGGAGGCTGGAGATGATTCAGGTATTTTGTGGGTTGGCTCCAGCCTCCTGATTGCTTTCCCTCTCAGCTCCTGCCCTTCCATCTCTCCCCTGCCCAGCTCCAGGCTCCTGCACTGCCCACAACTTACCAGCAACAGCAGCAACAGCTGTCAGGGCCTCATGGCACAGCCACCCTGCATGGTGTGGGGGGGCAGCAAGGCTCTGCCCTGGTCACCTGGCACCTACGCTGCAGCTGCTGCATCGTGGGGTCTAATATTACCCCCACACTGCAGATTTGCAGCACGGGGAATTTTTTTTGTGCCTGCACGTGCCTCTTGCAGCATCTCAAAGTGGATAGAGATGCTGCAAGAGGCACATGCATGCTCATCTTGACACACCCATCCCGAGTAAGCATATACTTGAACTCACTGTAAACAATGCCCATTAACTACAGGATCAGCTTGCAGCTTTTCACTCCAAATGAAGGATCCTGGCTTTGTTTCTCAGATGCCTTGTCCCTCTAAAAGCAGTCTTGAAATTGACAGGACCAAGTCTATTCAGGGCTGCTTTGGAAGCCTTGAAAATTAAGTTGCTAATCTGTTTAACCAGTTATGCAGCTAACAGAGTACAATTACATTGCAAAGTAGGCAACAGAGCATATGCACTTAAGTGATTTATTTACCCAGGCAGTATGCAAATAATGTTTGTTAGAATAGAAGAGACTAACAAAAAATTGGAACCTGTATTGAGTTATGCACTTACATGAAATCTATAGTTACTTGCATGCATAGTTCATAATAGCGACTAATAAATCAACTAGAAAGCAAGTAAGCATAGGCCATGGTTAAATCAAGACTTTAAAAGTTCCAGCATTGAACACTGAGTACACAGTTTAGACATATAGTCAAGTTACATAATATATGGTGAATGAACAACATTATAAAAGACAAATTAATTCTTATAGGAATAAAAACCAATTAACCAGCAATCATAATAATGGACTGTTTATAAGGCTCAAGAATAAATATGATCAGACAGTATTTATCTAATTTTGTTTTTTAAATGGTAAAAAACATCATCTGGTAACAAATTGGCTTTGGGACAAAAAATAAGCTTTGAAAGTCTCAATCTGGGATCACTCACTCTAAGGAGTAAAATAAAATAAGTGCTGTTTAGCTAGTTCTAAAAATTTTCAGAAGGCAAAAAACAAGAAAAATGCACCTATTTAGTTTCTATTTGCCCAGCAATTTAAAGTGGTTTTAGGATGACATGACAGTTAAAAATCAGACATGCGAATGAATTGCTTTATTTATGACTAAAAATGTAAAAAGACATAAGATTGCATTGTTAAAATGAGCGCTTCTATTTTCATAATGTAGGTTTTAGTCTACCAAACAAGTACATGCAAAAAAGTCACATAAAAGTTTATAGCATATCCCATTGATAAGAGGCTTGGGTAACATTCTTTGTTTATAAATTCCATTTCATAACTCCAACATCCTGCTTTGACAAAAAATGCAGATACCAAACAGTAATACGATTTTTTTTTTTTTTTTTTTTTTTGCTACAACAAATAATTCAAGAGCATCCACCAGGTTATCCTGATGGATCTTCCAATTGTGAGAGATTGCTGACAGACTTCCTGATTTGTCTCATCATTCTACATTCCACTTGTGTTTTGGTAGGCAGCCAGTCTGAATATCAGATGTTTAAAAAGATCATTGCACATGTATCATAGGGCCTTTTAAAAACCCTTGGTTACCCAGACCTATTCTTCTAGTTTCCCAGACCTGTATTTACTAGAAAGCAGAAATTGACTGTGATCTGCCACAAGTTCCAATGCCTCAGTGTGGGACTTCAGATGGGTCTGAGTTAGGGTAACAGTTATTTATTTGTTTGGATTTATAAACAAAAGTTGCCTATGTTATACATCCAGGGTTCTCTGACAAAACAAAATCAATATAATCAAAAAGCAATGAAAGCAAACAGTGACCTCTTCAAACAGTAACCATGTAACAAATAGACAAGGAACAGGGAGAAAGTTTCATTACTTTTCCAACCTTATTCCCTTTCTTCTTTAATAGATGATCCTTGATAGTAAATAAAATAGGTTTATTTGAAAATATTGGGGAAGAGTTTCCATAGGAAATGGGTCTTCACGGAGAGTGGCCTATTAGCAGCTTCTCTCTTTTATACCAAGAGGTATCCAGTTCCAGGGTATCATTTCTTCTACAGCAGCATACCCCCATGTGTGTGGATAGAGTAGCCCCTCATATGTTTCACTTTATACAAGAGATGGCACAAAATCAGCTTAAGATGTTGAAATTGCAGCAAAGTTAAGCACCATTAAGTGTGCAAACATCTACACACGATTCCTAAGATAAACCCAGAGATTTCAAATGGAATCCAGTGTCAAGAACATTCTGACCCATTGTCTGTACATGGGTCACTTAGCCTGCTGGTTTTCACAGGACAACTTACCATCTTATGAGCTCCTCAGCCAGTTCTCCAAGGCAAAGTTCAATCTTTAAGTAAGCAAGCAAACAAAACAGACTCTTTCTGACCCCTCCCAGATGCTGGGAGGGGAACCCCTTTCTGCTCTGGCCACAGCACAGAAGCCTGATGTCTCCTTGTAACAAGCTGTTTCTTTCCCAACTTGCTGTAACCTCTCTTGCTTTCTCTTCTAGAAAGCTTTAAAGCTCCTAATGGGACACTCCCTTCTTACAAAAATGTCTCACAGCTGGGCTTTCTTAACAGGGCTAACTTTTCTTCCCTGAAGGACAGACCACCTTATTACATGGTCTTTCTGAGTTCTTTGCAACAAAAGAATTATTCCATTATTTTTCTCTAGTAAAAAAACCAAAAATGAATGAAAGCTAAGAGTTGGTACTTTCCAAAGGATGCCTTGATTCCAACAAGGGGATCCTCAAGTCTAGTGAGGTTAAGAATCACTGATGTAGAAACTGAGAGCGCTACATTTTCTCCCAGTGTTGCAGATTAACAAATGAATCCTGCTCAAAGTGATATGAACTTCCTGAGTTTTGTAGTAGCTTTCTTTAGTCTTGGTTATATAGCACTCTGTCTGTCTTATTCCTGACTTCTCTGATGTTCTGGTTTTCATATTTATTATACTTATTTATTATTTGTGTTGCAATACTATTGTGGAACCTCAGTGATAGACCAGGTATCCCTTTTGCTAGGCACTGTAGAAACAAAGTGATAGTACTTGAGACAAGGTCCCAAGTCAAAGACACAAGAAGTTCAGATGTTTTCTAGATGATATATTTGGAACAAATTTTATGGTACAAAAATTAAAAAGACATCAAACCAAAGTCAAACTTTTGGTTTGTGAATACACTTCAGTAAAGGAAAACTGACAAAGAGGAAGGAAAGCTCTTGAGAGCTTGTCTTGCAACATTTTCTGTAAAACATTCTCTCAGTGGAAAGAGGTTTATGTAATTGAAGAATTTTCTGGGAAATGAGGAGTCTCATCTTCACAGATGTGGGGAATATTCTGGGAAGGATATCCAACTTTTAAGAGTCGATATAAAGCACTGTGCAAAGTACATTTGACAAGTACAACAGATTTTATAGAATTTACTAAACTCATGAGTAGAGAACTCATATTACCTCTGAATTTGTTACTCTTGTAACTGCATCCAGTTTCTAGTATCTAGATTTCAAGAAGGCTACTGAAAAACTGGATAGAATTTGGAGGAAAGCCACAAATGCATTAAAGGATTGAAAAATTGTCTTTTAATGCTCAGTGAGAAACTGAAGATGCTTGTACTAGTCGGTTTATCAAACAGAAAATTAAGCAGCAATTTGATCACAACCTATAAGTGGCTACATGGAGAACAGAAATGTGATAATAGAAGGTCTAGTTGACACAAGTAGAAGATCCAGTGGCTGAAAATTGAAGTCACACAAATTAGACTAGAAATAAGCTCCAGTTTAAGTGAGGGTAATCAATTATTAGGATAACTTACCCCATGGTTGTGGTGGATTCTCTATTACTGGACATTTTAAAAATCAAGATTGGATCTGGAGGCCATGGGTGGAGAGGGTGGTTCATAAAAGGTGTGCTGTAATTCAAGGATAGCCCTTGGACTTGAAGTCATTACTATAGTGTATATATTATGCAGGAGACCCATCTATGTGATTATTGTTTTTGTTCACAGATTAAGATCTGGAGACATATTTTCTTGAGTCGCATCTATTGGTATTTTACCTATTGTTGCCCTTCATATAAGATTACTATAGGAAGCCATTAAGCTTATCTCTGTAACCAAGTAATTGAAATAATAGTATATTCCATCCCCAAAACAGGAACAGAACACTACAAGACTGGAGCAGGGTTCACATACCAGCAGCAGCCGTGATGTCCCCTGGTAGCCATGCAGCCCCTGCCCTGCCCCAGTTCTAAGATGCCCTGCCTTTCTTACTCACCCACCATGCCTTTGATGCAATTGTTTTATTGGAAAGGAGGCTGCCTTGGGGTCCTAGAGTGAGCCCCAGTTCTTCTAACTGCCAGCAGGTCCCTCCTGGACCTTGCTGTGGTCTCAGATCTGCCCCTCTCAAGCAGAGCAGTTCCTACTGACAGCCTGTGCCTCCTGGGGCACTTGTATCCTTAATAGCAGTTATGTGGTTCCATCTACCCCTTTATACCATGCCCATGCCTCACAGGTGTTACTGTATAATCTTTCCCTTGTCAGGCCCTCAGCTTTCTCAGCCCCAGACCCTTTTCTTTCTGGGCCCTCTAGTTCCAGTCCAGTGTACAGACTAAGCTTCTGGGTTCCAACCCCTGTCTCTCCCGTTTGGATCCTGAGCCCCTGGCTCTGGTATCAGTCCTTCTCAGACACCTTGGCCCTGTTCTTGCCCTACTTAGGTTACTGAGCCTACTTCGCCTTGGTCCAAGCCCCTGGCTCTGTTCTTGCTCTTCTCTGAGCATTAAGCTTGCTCTAGCCCCAAGCTCTGCCCTGCTCCAAGCACTGGGCCCTCTGGCCCCAGTCTGCAACTTGAACCTCACCTCTGGCAGGATTCAAGGTGGTCATGTGTCCCCTGGGCACTAATGGGACCTCTGAAACTACCCCTCACAGTCCCACCCAAACTGCTGGTTTAAACTGTAATTGAAAACATAAGCCCTCTGGCTATAACTAAACCTCTAGCCTCCTGGCTATATACCAGAATTCTTACTCAGCCATGGGCCCTCAGACCTTCACTTGCTGCCTCCAGGTAGGGTAACCATATTTCCAGTTCTAAAAAAAGAGGTCACCCATCACATGTGATGGGCGGGGGACAGTATATGATTGTGGGAGGCAGGCATATCCTGGTGCCCTGGACCTGCCCACTACATTGCCCCTCACTCCCAAGCCACCAGCAATCCCTCTAAGCTGCACAGCATGTACAGGCGCACCTGGCAGCGCAGCATGAGCATAGTTTTATAGTTTCTAGGGTTGGAAGGGACCTGAGCAGATCATCTAGTCTGACCCTCTGCCATGGCAGGAAAGAGTACTGGGGTCAAATGACCCCAGCAAGGTGTACATCTAGCCTCCTCTTAAAGACCCACAGGGTAGGAGCCAGCACCACTTCTCTTGGAAGTTGGTTCCAGATCCTAGCCGCCCTGACCGTGAAGTCACGTCTCCTGATGTCTAGTTTGAACCTACCCTCTGCCAGCTTGTGACCGTTATTCCTGGTCACTCCTGGCAGTGCTCGGGGAAACAGGGACTCCCCCAATGCCTGCTGATCCCCCCTGACTAGTTTATAACAGGCCACAAGATCCCCTCTCAGCCTTCTCTTGTGGAGGCTGAACAGGTTCAGGTCCCACAGCCTGTCCTCATAGGGCCTGCCCTGCTGCCCCCGATCATGCGAGTGGCCCTCCTCTGGACCCTCTCCATGCTGTCTACATCCCTCCTAAAGTGAGGTGCCCAGAACTGGATGCAGTACTCCAGCTGCAGCCTGACCAGTGCCACATAGAGGGGGAGGATCACCTCCTTGGACCTGCTTGAGATGCATCTGTGAATGCATGACAAGGTACAGTTGGCCTTCCTGACTGCATCCCCACACTGCCGGCCCATGTTTATCTCGGCATCAGTGACGACTCCAAGATCCTTTTCTGCCTCTGACAAGAAGGGAGTTCCCCAACCTGTAGGTATGCTGCTGGTTCTTCCTCCCCAGGTGCATCACCTTGCACTTGTCAGTGTTGAATCCCATCCTATGCTCATCCACCCACTCTTGCAACCTATCTAGGTCTGATTGCAGCCTGTTGCTCCCTTCTAACGTGCCCACAACCCCCACATCTTAGTGTCATCAGCAAATTTGAACAGGGTGCTATTTACCCCCTCGTCCAAGTCACTGATGAAGATGTTGAACACTGCAGGCCCAAGGACCGAGCCCTGTGGAACCCCACTGCCCACATCCCTCTACGTCGAAAATGACCCATCCACCACCACTCTCTGGGTGTGGCCTTCCAGCCAGTTGACACCCACACAATCAAATGGGTTGCCGACACCACAGTCCCCCAGTTTCTTAATGAGAACAGGGTGAGAGACAGTGTCGAAGGCCTTCCTAAAGTCCAGGAAGACTACGTCCACTGCTACCCCTGCATCTAAGGATTTGGTGATCTGGTCATAGAAGGTTACCAGATTGGTCTGACAGGATCTGCCACTAATGGTTGGACTATGCTTGGTTGCCCCTAAGCATAGTCTCCCCTGCTGACCCCTCGTGGACATGTGCCAGAATAATTCTCTGAAAAAGCTTGCCCAGGATTGAGGTAAGGCTAACTGGCCTATAGTTTCCTGGGTCCTCCTTCCTCCCCTTTTTGAAGATGAGAACCTCCCCTTTTTGAAGAGGGATTGGCCCTCTTCCAGTCCTCTGGCACCACACCGGAGCACCACGTGTGCTCGTACAGCCTGCACACACCACACAGCTTAGAGGGAATGCTGCAAGCCACAGCTCTGCCCCCACCCCTGAGCCGTGCTGCTGCCCCTCACTCCTAACCCACAGCATCCCATCCCTGCTGATGCTCCTCACTCCAGACCTGCAGCACCTGACCCCTTGCCCCTCACTTTCAAGCCACAGTCCCCTGCTGTCCATCTCTGGGCTGCCCCATCCCTTCAAGTTCCCCACCACCCCAGGGGGTTGCTTCCCACAATCCAGCCCCCTCCACAAGTTGCAGTCCCACACTGCATGATGATCAGATGCTGCTGCAAGAGGAATAGATAGAAAAAGGCAGGTGCTAGGACCCTGGGGGTGCCTTCTGTGCTGCGGCAGAGAAACGAAACCAAACTTGGTAGGTGCTAGGACCATGGGGACATCTCTTCTTCCGCGGGGGGGGGGAAGCAAGAAAAGGGATGGGGTTTGCCAGACAGCTCCCTGCTGCCCCTGAAGACCCACCCCCTACCTCTCCTACCCTGCTGCAGCCCTGGCACATGGACAGCTTCTCCCGGAGCCAGCAGGCATCCACTCCCCCTCAGACAGCTGATTGAAGATCGCTTCAGACTAGATACAAGGAAAACCTTCTTTCCAAGTTGAGTGCCAAGGGTCTGGAACAGGGTTCCCCAAGAGGTGTTACAGTCATCCACCCTGGTGATCTTCAAAAAAACCCACATCTTGATGCCCATCTTGCTGGAGTCATCTGATCTCAGCAGTCTTTCCTGCGCAAGTGCAGGGGGGCTGGACTTGATGATCTGCAAGGTCCCTTCCAGCCCCTAACAGCTGAGCTGACCCAAATCCCAAACATTTGACCATAATAACTGCCTGGATGTAAATCAGAGGATCCAAAAAGAGGACATGTCTGGGAAAACCCTGCCTCCAGACATGATCCACCTCTCAGCAACAAGCATCTCACCCCAGAGCTTGTCCTTCTTCAGCCTCCATGGCCAGATTGACTACTCTGGTTCTGGCCGTGGCTTATATCTCTCCCAGGCCCGGCCCCTTTCTAGTCAGGTAACTCCATAGGATTGGCTGCAGGTACCCTCTAGTTAAGCTCACTGACTGGTCTTGATGGCTGTTCACCTGTAGCAGTCCTTGTGTCCCCTGTAGGGCTCCTACTGTGGAGCAACTGGCACTGCAATAGACTCCCTACTGCTCATGCTGTAGAGGAAATTTTGCAGAGGGTTGCAAGTAGAAGTAAAAATTGACTTTCAGATATTCTAGGATGTCTTTTCTACTTCCATTCAGAGTTCTGGCATCCTCAGAACAACAGGTAAGAGATGAAGAGTATGTACCATAGGACTTGAACTATGTCCAGTGCCCAGATCTCCAAAGAGTCCAGAGGGTAGTCCTCTGCCTTATATATCTGTTTAGCACAACAAGCTTCTAGTTGCTGTTACAATAACAAGAAGAGTAATGATGATAATGATGAAGGGTTCCTACCATTCAGAAGTGCACCTTCTAAGTCACAGTTTCATCAGGCTCCCTGTACAGCTGTGCTGCCAGCTATTCTGCTCCTAGGAGAAAGAAGCAAGATCAGCTGCTGAAGGAAGAACATCTTGGATGCTGAGGAACTTAACATTACCAGCATTACAGGAGCTATTCAGGAGTAGGGTCCAGCCTAAATGAATTTCAATTTGTGGATAGCGTGGACAAGAATCACCCATTCCTGCCCAAACTCCTTCCTTTTAACATCCCATGAGAACATCCCTTAGTACTCTCTTCAGCTTCTGAGCAAGGAATTTCTCCTCCACTGCAAACAGATTGGAGAATTAGTTCATTCCATTCTCACAGTGGCAAGTGTCTTGATAGTTTGTGTCATGCTTTGGCAGGATCGTAGGTCAGGAAGCTTACACCTATGGCAGGGGAGAGGCCATCTTAGGAACTGTAAGCAGATTTTATAATAAATTACTTGCATGTTTGCCACTCTGATTATGGGAGAATTGTGTTCCAAGAGCTGAGGGATATTCATCAGTTAGGGTTAGCATATTCAACAGCATGTTGTCTAATCTCGCTCTGACTCAGTATAGAGGATATGTTAGTAAAACACCAGTGCCTTATCCATATAGACAGGTCCAAAGAGAGTCTGATTTTTAGTTGTATTTATGTATGTGTCTTGTATGGCTTGAACAAAGAGGACCAAATAACATTGACTATAACATCCAAGATTCATTTACTGCACTCCTACCAACATCATATACACCATAACCTACTTATAGTGCCCCTCTTCTGTCTACAATCAGACAGACAGGGAGAGCCTTACACATGTGAAAGAATGAACACCAGTCTCACATCAGTTCCAGTAAGACACACAAACATGGGGCAGAACATTTTAATCTCCTTAGATATTCTATTGCTGACCTCAGAGTGGTTGTTTTGAGACAACAACACTTTAACAATGAACTTTAAAAGGAAATTGCAGAATAAAAAATCATCCACAGACTGGACTATGTTAATTATGGTCTAAACCAGAGGCAACCAACCTGTGGTTTGCTAAAAGTGGCAAGGGCAGCATCTCTGTATGGCATATGGCATATCAGAGAGGGGACAGGCAGCACAGCAGTAGACTGGGCAATAAGCAGAAAGCAGAGCAGGAGATCAGACAGGGGCACAGAGCAGAAAGCAGAGTAGCAGATCTGGCAGAGGAAGAGGACCGGAGTGGCATTTCGGGAAGATGTGGGGCTAATTTTTGGCATGCCTGCCGAAAAAAGGCTGGCCCCCAATCGTTTAAATCAAGACTATGGATTCTTATCCCATTACCTGGATTAGCTTTTATAACCACTTATGTCCCTCAAGGGGTTAACTGCTTTGCTTTTCTCTCTTACCTACTTTGTCCCTCTCAGCAGCGCCCCCTCATTCCCCCCCCCCACTTCCCTACTCTCTGCACCCTAAATTTCTATTTAGAAATTGTGCACCCTGTAGTCCCTTCACAGCTTTTAATGAAGTAAGACCGCTGCTTACCAAACTGTATGCTATGCATCTCTGGTTTAGTTAGTCTATCAGGTGCAAATTTACCCTGCATTCTGTGTGACTTCAGCCTGATATGGCTAACTACCTCTCTTTGAACAAAGAGGGCAATTAATGAGAGCAAATCTACACAAGGGTAATGCAAGTTGCAGAAGCCCCAGCCAAAATCCCGATCTTAAGCCCTGAAAATGGAAGAGTAGTTCCCCTTTTAAGCATAATATATTTAGTTTTAGATGGGTGTCTGTAGCAGAGCGGCCTTAGGGGTGCCCTAGCCCCGCTACCTACCGTGCCAAATTGGGTCCTGAATGCTCCCTCTCTCTCGCCTGCCACACCTCGCTGGTAAATATCATTAAAGGGAGGCTGCCTCCTTGCCCTCCTTGGCACGGTGCCTTGCTGTACTGGGGCTCTGTCCAATTGCCTGCCTGTGCCCTCTCGGGCGCCCCCTTGCTTCCCTCGCCGCACCGAGGCCTATCTCCCGCAGCTCCCATTGCCCCCCAACCGGGGCCTGTGCCTCACGCTCCCGCCCTCCAACCGGGGCCTGTGCCTCATGCTCCCTGCGCTCTCACAATCAGGGCTCAGGTGGCCTTGGCCTTACCTGGCCCCAGACCGCTTCCTCAGGTCCTACGCCCACTGGGCTTCTCCCAATTGGGGCTCAGGCGGCCTCAGCCTTACCTGGCCCCCAGACCCCTTTCCCAGGTCTTACACCTCACTGGGGCTCCTCCCAATTGGGGCTCAGGCAGCCTCAACCTTACCTGGCCCCCCCAGACCCGCCTTCTCAGGCCCATGCCCCACTGGGGTTCCTCCCAATTGGGGTTCAGGCAGCCTCAGCCTTACCTGGCCCCCAGACCCCTCTCCTGGGTCTTATACCCCACTGGACTTCTCCCAATTGGGGCTCAGGCAGCCTCAGCCTTACCTGGCCCCCAGACCCCCTTCCCAGATCTTAAGCCCCACTGGGGCTTCTTGCCTACGCCCACACTGGGCTCCTCCCGATTGCTGCCCACACTGGGGCCAGGGTCAGGACACCCCCAAAACACAGCACCCTCTCCAGCACTAGGAACCCCCCCACTACTGGGGAGCTCCCATGAGGCCTCTTCCAACCCCTACAGCCTCTCCCAGTCTTCCGGTGTAACAACCACAAAAACAAAACACAAAGCCCCTTGGCTATAACATAAATCCTAAACGAACCTGGCTATCCTTTATATAAATCCCTGCTAGGGTTTCCTCTACCCAGTATCATCATGCCAACACTGCTCAGGCCATCCACCTTCCTTACTATGCCCGCCCTGCTTGCTCCAGCAGAGCTCCCGCTTCTTAGGCTGTCAGAGGGGAACTGACTCTGGCCTCAGCCTCGCTGTTATGAAGGCCAGGCCCTGCCCCCTTCTGGTCAGCTGACCCAACTGGTTGTCTTAGCAACCCACACCTGTGCTGCCCTGGTGAGTGGCAGCTGAGTCCATATTACTATTACCAGTAGCAGGCACCCTAGAGCCCTGCTACAGTGTGTCTATATGTTTATTAATGCACCATAGTTACTGTGAATTAATGCACAGTAACCTGCGCTATTGCACAGTAGCGCTGGTGTACAAGTTTTGCCTGGCATGCTGCCATGCAGTGTTATTAGGTGTAGTTAGTGTCTCATGTAGACATATCCGATAAGTCTGCGTGACAGAAAGGTGTTTTAAAACCTTGTTAACACCCTTTTGCAGCCCATACTTGCACAGTCCTTTAAAATCCTGGTAGCTGCTCTTGTCATCTCCGTTAACATCCTACCAATGAGATTACGCACATTAACTTAAAGAGTGTAACCTATGTCCATAGTAACTGATACCTCAACTCACATTACCCAACATCTTTCCATGTTCTAAACAGGCCACACTGTTCCTGTCTCTGATCTCTCTCATAGGAAATCTTTCTGATCTAAATCAGAAACACCAGGTGGGTGCCAGGATTAGCCATTCTTTTGTTTTCCTGCTCTACAACACAGATACATAAAACTGATCAGTGTCTAGTCCAGCCAGTTTCTGCATGTCTCCATCTCAATAGAGAATAGTTAACTCCTAGCATACCTTTATGCTAGTAGATGTAGCCATCCATCCTTGGTCGAAGGGGAGTCTTCACTGCCTTTCATTGCCAACTTTGCCACTAACATATATATAGATGAGGGTTTTTTTCCAACATAACAAGATAACAAAATAACTTGATATCTATTTTAAGTTAATATACGTTACATACATCATGTTATTTCATAAGGTGTCAAGCAGTGGAGAATGGGGCCCTAAACCACAATAGATATAAATCTTGCTGTGGCACTTTCTAAATTTGTATAAGACACTGAATGATATAGAGAAGATAGTTGCAGATCTTGCATTCTCTCTGATTCATCACCCAAAACAACAGGACATGCAATGAAATTACAAGGCGGCAAATTCAAGTGTGAGAAAAGAAAAATACATAATAATAATAGAATAAAGAATAATACATAACTGGAACTCTCTGCCACTGGAAGTCAATGAGGGCAAGAATTTAGCAACAATTTAAAGGGATTTTAGATATATATAAGAAAAATCTGAGTTATAATAATTCTGACAGAAATTTTTGAAGAAAGATTAAGCCTTTTGCTCAGGCTTTTTTGTCCTATGTTTATTAGGCCTGTGCGAAGTGGATTGTATTCACTTTGGTTTTGGATTCGGCTGATTTGGGGGACAGTGATTCAGTTCAGTGATTTTAATCACTGCCCCAAATCGATTTGTCTGAATCACCCAGGCCCACCCCCTGCCTGCTCTCCAAGCCTGGCAATGGCTGCCCCATCCACCCCAGCTCCCAGCACTTTAAAAAAAGAAAGCCCCGACTCACCCAGTGCTGCAGGGCAGGGGGCGATCCCCAATGTCCCCCACTGCCTCACTGCACGGGGGCCTCTGCATGAGCCCCCCAATGACCCCAATCCCCCAGCTCCTCTATGGCTGTCCCACCTGCCCCAGCTCCAGTCCTTTAAGGAAAAAAAACAAAGATAAACCCCAACTCACCGGGTGCTCCTGGGTGGGGGGAGGACGATCCCTGCTGCCCCCTATGAAGCGTGGGGTGGTGGGGATCATCCCCCCACCCAGCAGCATCCAGTGATTTGGGGATTTTTTTTAAAGCACTGGGAGCTGGGGTGAGCAGGGCAGACATGGTGGGCTGGGGCAGCGGGTGGGGGTCAGGGGGGCTAGGGGAGCAGGCAGGGGATGGGGTCTGGCAGGGGTCCCCCCATGGTCCCATCCTCCCTCCTCCAGCCCTCCCCTCCCCCACCCTCCACTTAACAGCTCCAAGTCCGGCTGCAGCTCCTTGCTGCAGCAACCGGGGACTGCCCAAATCGTCAAAGCTCTCTGAATCTTTTCCAAAGATTCGGAGAGCTTTGAATCAATTCAGACCTTTTAACTGGTGCCCTGATTCAGTTTGGATTTGGAGATTCGGCCACTGAATCGGGCCAAATCTCCTCTGAATCAAATCACCACCCAAAGCTTCACACAGCCTTAATGTTTATACAGTATCTAGCACAATGGTCCATGCCAGGTGCTCTTAGGCACCACAACCCTCACCACAGCTAGAAAAAAGTATGTTGAAGTAGCAGGCAACCAACTACTTGATGAGGCAGAACCCAGGATTTGAGAAAGCAATGATCTGATCCAGGACAACACTTCCTGTGTGCTTTAAGTAATAGGATACCTAGTTTTTTTGTCCTTTGGAGAGCAGAGAAAATGAGAACCTACAGCTCAAACAAAGCAAATCAATTAACTTCAGTTAACATATTGCATGGTTTCTCTAGCCACTGCCGTTTGTCTTCATGTTCCTACATTTCAGATATTTCCTACAAAAAATGAATGTGCTACTTTGTTCTAGAATAACTTAATTTTCTTATTTTCTCTCCCTCCCTTCCTATGAAAGAAAATTCCTTTCTTAGTCTAATCAGTTTTGACTCCACCTATCAAGGAAAAGGAGGCCAGAATCTTTCAATCATGTCTATTACAGTTTACATATACAGAGACAAATGCTATATATGCAGTGGGATTGTGCTGTTGCATAAGAATTGATTTGGGTTCCCTCTTTAATTGTTATAGCTGAATGAATTATCCGTAACTACAGCCAGCAATAAAAAGCAGTGAGCTTCCTAAATTAGAAATGTGGCTAACAGGAAAATCCTCATTGTACAAGAGCAGAGGGAATTGAAATCACTTTGAATACTATGGTAGCTTGGCCAAAATATAACTGATGCCAACTGGCACTTTCATGACTTTCTTTTCCTGTAATCAAGGTGCCATGCTCTATGCTGCACTTCAGCCTTACATTATCCAGCAATAGCACAGGATTATACAGCATTCTTCACTCTCAGACCCTTTTCTCCTCCTCTTCTGCTCTGATCAGTACCATGCTTTTTCTGATTTATACCTTTGAAATGTATCAATGGACACCAGATTTCTTTTTTGAAAGATGGTACCAAACCTATAGATGTTTGTGAAAAGAAAGCTGTAAGCTTTGACAGTGGGGTAGGAGACATCTAAGACTTGTTCCTCCAGAAAATGCAGAAGTACTGAAGACTGAATAAACTTACTTATGCTCAATAAAATTGGTAGAAGATTGTGAGGCTCAAATTTAATACAATATAAAACTGTGTGCCAATTGGGAATGTCATATTCAAGCCTGTCTAAGTAGCAATGTGGGAGGGTGCACCTTGCCCTTATCTGCAGCAGTGGTCTAGGCCAGTGGTTTCCAACTCATCCAGTGTGGCATGGGACCAGTCCTCAGGGCATATCTGTAGTGCAGAACTGTGTCATCTCTCCCACTAGGCTGGAGTTTGGCAGTGGCAGCAGCATTGATTGCTGTGGATCCTGGAGCCAAAGCAGCCATCACTCTTCCCACCACTAAGTTTTTGCCCCTATGGGGACCCCCTCAGATCAGATGATGTAGTTCCGTGCTCCATATATGGCCCATGGGGCTCCCCACGTGTCCAGTAATGTGGTGGCCAAATGAGTAGTGGCAATGTTAAATTTAATGTTATTATCATTGCTACACTCTGACTACAGAGGGTCAAAGAGAATTTCCACAACAGTTTAAAGATAAAATGGACAAAAACACTAGATAACTTGGTAGAGAGGACAATCCATTGCTGCATAGGCATACTTTCGATCAGTGGTTTTCAACCTGTGTTCCATGGACTCCTGGGAGGTCCACCAGCTATGTCTAAGGGGTTCACAAAAGATGACTATGTCATCAAATCAAAAGTATGTGGATACCCACACTTACAATTCAAAGGTGTCCTCATCTCTGTTCAAAATTTCCGAAGGTGTCCACACCTCCATTTGAAATTTCCAGAGGGGTTGGCAAATGGAAAAAAGGCTGAAAACCACTGCTCTAAATTGCCTAATAGGCTTTATCCATCTTTGCTTTCCTTAGTATTTCTCTAATTTTTACCAAGTTTTTGCCAATTGATTTCTACCCTATTTAAATGTTTATTCTGCATCATTTCTGTGCAATATCTTTTCCTGCTAAAACAATGTAAGCTTTTCTTCTTTTATATAATATCTCCAAACAAATTTTGAACTATTTCATAAACAATATCTTATTTTCAGAAAATATTTAAAATGGACACTATTAGAAGTTGAGGAGACAAGATGATTGGTGAGCCCCTAAAGCCGTGTTCATACATGTTGCAGTGGTTGCCTGGGTCATGGAATTTTGGTGAAAAAGTAACTAGTAACACCAACTCCAATTGCAAGAAGCAGTAAAAACACAGCAGTTTGAACATTTACAGTCATTGGTCTTTAGTGTGTAGGAGGGAGAATTTATTTTATGTCAACAACATTTTGGACTAGCATGCTGTTACAGGCTTATGGTTTAAGAAAACTCATGAAGACAGGTACACGGTTGTTTGTTTTTTTCTTTTCTGGTATTTTTTCCCTCAGAACTTGTATGAAAAATGTTTAATTGTTTTGTCACTCAACTCAAAATGTTTTGGAAAGTGGGGTTTAAAATAAATATTTTTATTTCCATTTCAATTATCCATTGGCTTTGCTGCATTGGATGCATGCAGCTACTTTGGTATCACAAGTTTTCATTAACACTATATTTTAATATTAAAAAGTAGGATGATGTTCTCAAACACTTTGAACATCCTGGGAGATAGGCTGACACTGTCAAAGGTACAACTTCACAAGAATCTTTATATGCTATATGCAAGGGATGGGATCTCTATGGAACATATTTTCCTTGTATCTACTTGTAAAATGCATATCACAGGGAAAGTAAGCAATAAAAATGTATTAGTCTATGTGATTTTGTAAGAAATAATTCCAGATATTATGTCTATAGAGCTACGAAGGCAATAAGTTCCCCTGCCTCTGACATCTGCAATTGGAATGTAGCTCAGAGGAAAGCATAGTAAAAGCAGCATTTGCATAGCTTGTCGCTTAAGTACTGTGGAGAATAAAAGATTAAATACCTTCCCTTCCCCAATGGGCAACTACTCTAAACATTAACACCCTAGATTGGCATGCTGAGGCATAGAGGCCAATCGCATGCCACAACTGCAATTCCTAATTCAGTGCCAGGCATTGATATACAGCACTCCATAACAACAGCAGGCTCGATGCTCAATTTCACATTGTATTTTATTCATGTGCTGATAGATTTCAATATTTTTCCCACACTGGCATGAAGCCTGTTTCTTGTGTGCTGCTTTGTATGTACTTTTATATATCTGCTACTTTCCTTCGTCAGAATGATCTGGTCTGAGATACTTTGGTGCCTCCCTTTAGGTACAGTAACCAAATAAACAGCCACCATATTAAATCAGTTAGAAATCTGACTCGGATCCGTGGAAGTGGAATTTGGAACATAACAAATATGTGTCTGAATGAGCACATTAAGGATACTGCAGTGGCAGGGTTGGAGAGTCCTAGCACCAGCTGGATGAATGTTAGCTGAGCTTCATTCCTCCCTTCTTCCCTGACCTGAGCGAGGAAAGAATTTAAGCATGTGCATAACTTTGAAAAGAAGATTTAATTTTCTACTGAATGGGGGTGTTTTCTTGGATTGAGGTCTCAACTGGTAATAAAAATGAGAGTTTCTGAATAAGCAAATTTAAATAAGCAAATTGATCAGAAAATTTTAAGTCTCAAACTGGACCTAAAAACAAGGCTTTCTTTAAAATGTCATATCTTTTAAGCAGATCTTTAAAGTGACAACGAGCTGCAGACAAGTCACAGCAACAACTTTTAACTGCTAAAGCCCTGAAAAAATTATCATCCACACAGATTATGTCTGAAATGAAAACCACTGTGGCCCAGGTAATTAAGGATGTAAATGTCTCATTTTGCTAGACAGACAGAAAATATTACTCATAGTTACTGCCATGTGACAGCTTCATGTCAGTAAGAAATCCCAAATCCAAGGAAACCTAAACTATGGACTGCCTTGTGGGCATGTACCTTCAGCCAAAGGAGATTGAATAATGGCTGAATTTTTTTCCAAATATTCTTTTCAGCCCACCAGAATCACCTTTATCTTGCTTGGGTTCAACTTCAGCCAGCTATTCTTCATCCATGGGCTTTTCTGGTCCAAGCACTGAGCTATCTCGGTGGCAGTGATGAATTAAAATGTGATGAGGGAAAGGGTCAGTAGAGTTATATATCATCTGCATATTACTTGCACTTTGATCTGTGTCACCTGACAAATTCATCTCATAGTCTGATGTAAACATTAACATGGACCATACAGAGAATTGATCTTTGTGGGACTTCACAAGTAAGGCATCTAGTTGTAGAGATTTAGTGTCTCATCATCACTTCTCATTGGGTATACCCCTCCAGGAAGGGTTGAAAGCATTAATGCTTTACACTTGACCCTGGCCACCACTCTCAAACAATATATAGTCAGCAGTGTATTGCTTCAGGTCCAGGAGTGTGAGAATCAATCAATCAGTTGACTCTGTTGTTCTTTATAGAGCATGGTGTATGCACTGGTGAGTTCTCTGATGGCTGCTGAGCCCAATCCATGAGTGACGGTCCCACCCACAGGTAGGGCACATTCATAAACTAGCAATGCTCTGAATCCAAGCAGTAGATTCTTTTCTCCTCTAACACAGATCATCACAAAAGTTGATCTAGTCAGCCTCACAGCTCTTCCCTCCATTTGTGATCTGTCTCAGCCAACCAGAGCAGCATTCTGCACTTCTTTCCCAATCCTTTCCCAATCATCCACAGAAATTGCAAAGGATGCTAAATCATTTTTTTCAAGCAACCTGAAATCTGTGTAGTAGACCCTTTTCTAGACACTTTGCCAGCTTCAGAGTACAACACATTCTTCAGGATCCTGTGATCCAGTATTCACTTGACATGACCAAGCCACCTGAGTCTTTTCTTACTAATCAACATCCCCATGAATGACATACCAGCACAATTAACACTTCCACATTTGTCACCCTGTCTTGCCATCTTATTCCAATACGTGTGGCATAGGTTGTCCATGTTTCTGAAACATATAGAAGAGTGAATAAAACACTCAAATATGTATTTGTTACTTTAGTTGACAGTCTGTTGTTGCTCTAGGCTCTGTCTTGCGAAAAAAACACAGTTCCTGGCTGCTTTGTCAATTCTGCTAGTGAGCTCAGCATCAAGATCTACATTGCTGGTAACAGTAGAGCCAAGGCAGAAAGATTGGTCAACAATATCCAGACAAGTACCATCTAGGGTAATATCTAGAACTGTTTTCTGAAGAACCTTGGTGCATGATAACATGTTCTTCAAGCTTATTGCTAGCCCAAAGATTTTGCATGAGTCAGAGAACTTGGTAACAAGATATAGGACATCAACATTGTGAGACACAAGGGCTGCATCATCTGCAAACAGGTCCCTGTAGCAGGGCACTAAGGTGCCTGCTATTGAATAGTAGTGAATGGGCCCAGCTGCCACTCACCAGGGCAGCACAGGTGGCAGTTGCTACGGCAACAGAGTGGGTCAACTGACCACCGGGGGGGGCAGGACCTGGCCTTTATAAACAGCAAGGCCAAGGCCAGAGTCAGTTCCCCCTGCTGGCAGCTTAGGAGGAAGAAGCCTGATGGCTGGAGAGCACTGGCGTGATAACACTGGTTGGGAGAAACTCCGATGAGGAGATGAGAGAAGGATAGCCAGGTTGGCTCAAGATTTATGTTGTAGCCGAGGGGCTTTGGAGTTTCTGTTGTGCTTGGGAGTTTGTGTTGTAACCCAGGAAGGGGAGATTTTGAATTTGTGTTTATTGGAGCCGTGGGAGAGGCTATAAGGGGCGGAGGAGGCCTCATAGGGACCTCACAGTAGCGTGGGAAGGGGTCCTGGTGCTGTAAAGGGCACAGCTTGGATAGGGGGCAGCGGGAAGCCCTGGAGTGTAACACTGGAGGACTGGGCGAGGCTGTAGGGGTGGAGGAGGCCTCAATAGGAGCTCCCCCAGTAAAGTGGGGTTGTTCCTGGCACCACAGGGGGTGCTGTGTTTGGGGGGTGTCCCAACCCCAGCCCAGTGTGGGCAGTTTTGGGAGGAGCTCGGCATAGGCAGAAGCCCCAGTGGGGCATAGGCCCGAAGAGGCGGGTCTGGGGGCCAGGTAAGGCTAAGGCCGCCTGAGCCCCAACCCTGGGAAGCCCGAGTCGGGCACAGAAGGCCCCAGTGTGGGCGGGCACGCGAGGAGCACGAGCAAAGGACCCAGTGTGGGTGGGCGCGTGAGGAGCGTGAGCATAGAAGCCCGAGTCGGGCATAGGAGGCCCCAGTGTGGGCAGAGAGCGCGAGAGGCGCAGGTACAGGCCCGAGTGCAGGCGAAGAGGGTGTAGTGGAGCCGGCCCCAGGAGAGGGCGTGTGTATCGAAGCAAGCCCAGAGAGAGAGAGGGCTGCTTAGGAGACCCTCGGCGGGGGCAGGCCAGCGAGGGCCAGCATAGGAAGTGGCCCGGAATCGGGGTAGAGTAAGACTGGCCCTTTGCCAAGGGGGAAAGAGAAGGCAGCCTCCCTAATTGAACCAATAAGATCAAAGACGTGGTGGGCGAGACGGAGGATGCGTTAAGGACCCAGACTTGGCACAGTAGGCAGGGGCGCTAAGGGGAGGTCACGGCACCCCAAGGCCGTCCTGCTACAGTCCCTTATGATGATCTCCTTCACCTTCACCTTAGCTTTGAACCTTGCAGTGTTGACCAGTCCTCCGTCATGTCTAGTGCTGCAATGTCTAGACAACCTCCCAAACATCATAGAATACATGTTGAAACAGGAACAAGAAATAAATGTTAATGTGGGAGCCAGTACACAGCCCTGTTTCACACTGTTGTTGATGTTGACTGAGTCTGACTCTTGATTTTTATACATTACAGTTGCTTTCATGCCATTATGTAAGGATTTCACAAGTTTTAGCAGTTTAGGTGGTCAACCAAGCTCTTCAGAACAGTGTAAAGCCCTGACTGACTAACCATGTCAAAGGCTTTTGTTAAATCTATAAAAGCCATGTACAGTGAGATTTGCTTCTCTCTGCACTTTTCCTGCAATTGTCTTACAGAGAAGACCATATCTATGGTAGACCTTTCCAAGCGGAAGCTACACTGGCTCTCAGGATGGATTCTCTCAGCTAATGTTTGAAGTCTAGGTAAAAGGATACAGTTTAAGATTTTTCCTGCAATGTTGAGAAGAGATATACCTCTGTCATTATTGCAGTCACTTCTGTCTCCTTTAGTTTTATAGAGCTGGATAAAATTAGTGTCCTTGAAATCTTGCAGAACAGTTTCTTCGTTCCAGAGTGATAATAGATGTTAATCTATCCAGTAATAGAAGGAGATTATCCATGAATTGCCCTAAAATCAGTGCTATTGAATGAGATCCGAAGTGTTCTGGGTCTAGAATACTATCTTCAGTTAAATGGGCTCCTTTTAGGTTGTACATACTCATGGCTGATGAAGCAATTAACCACCCTGAGTGGTTCCCTGGGGTGGTATTTGGCATTTTAGCAGAGACCTGTAATACAGACTCATAGGCACTGATCCATTCAGTGGGATTTATCCTGTCTATATCAGCTTTTGTTTTCTTCCATGGGATTTGAGTTTCCTCCTCTCTCTCTGCATCTTCACAGTGTGTCAGAAAACCAAGGAAATCTGTGTGTGGTGAGGCATCCACTTGTTGGCCAATTATATTGGTCCAGCCTGTCCCTAACGCCTTGTCTTATGGGTAATATTCGCTTTTCCTATAGCAGACCTTGGAATGTGTTAGTACCTTAGTCTTTATGGTCCAATTTGGATCATTATGCCATCTTTCTTTGGCAGTTGGAAGATAATTGACAAGGTCTTTTGCCTTCCTAAGCTGATGGTCCATGAAGACAGTGGCTGGATTGTGATATCCTTAATCTTGACATCTAGACTGATGGTTGGGTTCAGAGTATGATCAGCTTTATGGGTTAGAGCAGAGATGACCCATGAAAGTCCTAGGGAGGCAAGGGAGAAGATGAGTTTTAAGTTTTACATTCTTGTAAATATATATATTGAAAATTTCCAGGACAAGTATGGGGTGTTTCCTTACCATCACTGAAAATATATTGGTGAGTTTCTTTATGTATCCTTTAGTCTATGCTAGTTTGTAAAACCCATGTGAGTTTCAGCTCTTATTTCTATTGTCAAATGATTGCATTTAAATTAAGTTGCCTTACTTGGATGCTTATCTTGCTGGGATCCTATGACCCCAGCTGACTTCCTGCCCTTTGGGCAGGGGTCTGGACTCGATCTCCCGAGGTCCCTTCCAGCCCTAATGTCTATGAAATCTATGAAATCTACTTAAGTGTCATCTTCTCCTGACTTGTTCTGTGTTGAGCTGAGCATACTTTGGAGAGACATGGGATAGCTCAGTGCTCAGGTATCATTGGAACAGATTGTATTGGGTGTTCATTAGGGGTGTGTGAAATAGACTGTATTCAATTGGGATTTGGCCTGAATCAGGGACAGTGATTTCGATTCCCTCACCCCCCACTGCTCTAGGCAGGAAGACAACTGGGTTTAAGTGACCCCAGCAAGGTAACTGTCCAATCTTCTCTTGAAAACCTCCAGGGTAGGTGACTGCACCACCTCTGGAGGGAGTTTATTCCACAGTCTGGGCACCCTGACTGTGAAGGAATTTTTCCTGCTGTTAAGCCTGAAGCAGCCTTCCAGGAGTTTATATCCATTGGTCCTGGTCTTCCCCAGGGGTGACCTAGTGAACAGTTGTTCACTGAGCTCCTGGTGTACTCCTCTGATATAGCAGTAAGCTGCTATCAAGTTCCCTCTCAACCTTCTCTTCTGGGCCCAGGTCCCTCAGCCTTTCCTTGTATGGCTTGCCTTGCAAGTCCCTGATCATATAGTTGGCTCTTTTCTGGACACTCTCAAGTTTTTCCATGTCCTTATTGAACTGCAGTGCCCAGAACTGGATGTAGTACTCCAACTGCAGTTTCACCAGTGCTGAGTACAGCAGGCATATCACTTCCTTAGTTTTATATGAGATGCATCCATTGATGCATGTCAGCGTGTTATTTGCCCTGCTCACCACCGCCTCACACTGACAGCTCATATTCATGTGAGGGTCAATCATTACCCCTAGGTCCCTTTCAGCTGTGGTGCAAGGCAAGCCTGTATGTATGTTGAGGGTTGTTTGCTTCCAGATGGAGCACCTTACACTTGCAACTGTTAAACTGCATCTGGTTCCAGTCTGCCCAACTCTCAGGGCTGTCCAGGTCTGCCTGTATCTGCATTCTATCTTCTGACGTGACCACACTGCCCCATAATTTGGTGTCGTCTGCAAATTTGGCCAACGATTTTTTCACTCTCCTATCCAAATTATTGATAAAGATGTTGAGAAGCACCGGTCCAAGCACAGACCCCTAAAGAACACCATTGGCCACTTCACACCAGGGCAACACAGATCCATTCATGAGAACTCTCTGCATCCTACCCTATAGCTAGTTTCCCACCCACTGAACCATTGAGCAGCTGAGCCCACAATCTTCCAGTTTTCCCACAAGGATATTGTCATATTGAATGTAATAGTTTGAATACTTGTAATAAATACCCATTAGCCAGTTTAGAAAAAAGGCAAGGTTCATCTTTTTATCTAGGGTCATTGCTTATTTTTACCTATGTGGTGAATGTCTTGATCCTGAATTTTATCTTTAAAGGCCTTGCAGCGAACGTACTGAATGTCTTGGTTTTTGAATTTTATCTCTAGAGGCTTTTAACAAAGTTAACCTAAAAGCGACCCTTAGGTAAACATTCCGAGAGATGGAAACCTAGGGACTTTTGGAAAGGGGTTGGCAAGAGGTCACAGCAGTAGTGTGGAAAATTTCCCAAAGAAGACCCAGGAAAGGAATTTGTTGGGTAAAAGATCCGAGCCCAAATTTGGGAGTAATGACAGGTTTGGGTAGGAGGGGCCGAAGACGGCAACTCGTCCAATAAAACCTGTAACCTACAGTCCCAATTTGGAGGTAACCTCACTTGCAGATGGCCGAAGGAAGAATCGCAAGTGCAGGCTGGATCAGACTGATCACATGAACCACCCTCTCTGTGAACAAGAACTCCCATTCATGCTGAAGCTGCAGCGTGCCCAAGTGGGACCGAAGGAAGGGGACTTGTTTCTATCACTGCGGAGACCAACCCTAAAATCATAACTAAAGAATGAAGTATCTTTCAGGATTTGGTTTCTTGGAATTCTAGGATTTGTAAGCATACCATGAGAAATAATAGTAGTGATACCATTTAACCTTTACTTGTAACTGTAGTTGTTTTTGTAATACTAATTCTTATAGCATTGGTTGGGAAGGAAGTGCATTTTCGAGCATTGTTTCTCATATATGTAGTTATTGTGTTTTTAATGCTTGTGGTTTTTCTTAAAGCCAAGCAGTGTTATATGTGTAGCAAGGAATTTTAAAATAAAACTGTGTTGTATGAATTAAGTGTGCAATCATTGTGAAATTGTGCAATCAACCAAATACTCCCCCAGCCAGGCGTATCAAACGAATCAGTAACTTGCGTGGGATCTTCCTCTATTCCATAACCCGTTAGAGACAGATATCATGGGATACTAGACCAAAAGCCTTCTGGAAGTCTAGGTATATAATGTCTACCTTGTCTTCCATGTCATAGTTTCATAGTTTCTAGGGTCGGAAGGGACCTGAGCAGATCATTGAGTCCGACCCCCTGCCATGGCAGAGAAGAGTACTGGGGTCAAACGACCCCAACAAGGTGTACATCTAGCCTCCTCTTAAAGACCCCCAGGGTAGGGGCCAGCACCACTTCTCTTGGAAGTTGGTTCCAGATCCTAGCCGCCCTGACTGTGAAGTAGCGCCTCCTGATATCTAGCCTAAACCTACCCTCTGCCAGCTTGTGACCATTATTCCTGGTCACTCCTGGTAGTGCTCGGAGGAAAAGGGACTTCCCCAGTGCCTGCTGGTCCCCTCTGACTAGTTTGTAACAGGCCACTAGATCCCCCTCAGCCTTCTCTTGTGGAGGCTGAACAGGTTCAGGTCCCATAGCCTCTCCTCATGGGGCCTTCCCTGCTGCCCCCTGATCAGGCGAGTGCCCCTCCCCGGACCCTCTCCATGTTGTCCACATCCCTCTTGAAGTGCAGTGCCCAGAAATGGAAACAGTACTCCAGCTGAGGCCTGACCAGTGCCGCATACAGAGGGAGGATCACCTCCTTGGACCTGCTTGAGATGCATCTGTGAATAGATGACAAGATACGGTTGGCCTTCCTGACTGCATCCCCACACTGCCAGCCCATGTTCATCTTGGAATCACTGATGACTCCAAGATCCTTTTCTGCCTCTGTACTGACAAGAAGGGAGTTCCCCAACCTGTAGGTATGGTGCTGGTTGTTCCTCCCCAGGTGCATCACTTTACACTTGTCAGTGTTGAATCGCATCCTATTCTCATCTGCCCACCCTTGTTACCTGTCTAGGTCCGATTGCAGCCTATTCCTTCCTTCTAGCTTGCCCACTTCCCCCCACATCTTAGTGTCATCAGCAAATTTGAACAGGGTGCTATTTACCCCCTCGTCCAAGTCACTGCTGAAGATGTTGAACACTGCGGGTCTGAGGACCGAGCCCTGCAGAACCCCACTGCCCACATCCTTCCACGTCGAAAATGACCCATCCACCACCACTCTCTGGGTGCGGCCCTCCAGCCAGTTGGCGACCTATTTGATTGTGTGGGTGTCGACATCACAATCCCCCAGTTTCTTAATGAGAATGGGGTGTGAGACGGTGTCGAAGGCCTTCCTAAAGTTCAGGAAGACTACATCCACTGCTACCCCTGCATCTAAGGATTTGGTGATCTGGTCATAGAAGGTTACCAGATTGGTCTGACAGGACCTGCCACTAATGGTTGGACTATGCTTGGTTGCCCCTAAGCATAGTCTCCCCTGCTGACCCCTCGTGGACATGTGCCAGAATAATTCTCTGAAAAAGCTTGCCCAGGATTGAGGTAAGGCTAACTGGCCTAAAATTTTCCAGATCCTCCTCCCCCTTTTTTAAGATGGGAACCACACTGGCCCTCTTCCAGTCCTCTGGCACCACAGCAGAGCACTGTGAGTGCTTGTAAAGCCATGCCAGGGGTCCCACAATGACCTCAGCCAATTCCCTCAGTACTCTAGGGTGGAGATCATCTAGACCAGCTGATTTGAATACATCCAGTCCCTCCAGAAGTTCCCTAACTAGTTCCTCACTAACCCTTGGCCTAGGTGCACCTCCCCTGGGATCTAAGGGGATCCCAGAGTGGGAGTGACTGTTCCGGTCCCTGCTCAGGAAAATGGAGGCAAAGAAATCATTAAATATGTTCGCTTTGTCATCTGGTGTGATGGCCAAATTTCCTAGCGTGTCCTGCAGGGGCCCCACATTACCCTGGAACCTTCTTTTTGTGTTTAAAAAAGGACTTCTTGTTGTCCTTGATCCGGGAAGCTAGTCCCAGTTCCATCTCCACCTTGGCCTTCCTGACTGCCCCCCCTGCATTCCCGAGCAACTGCAGTATAGTCCACCCTGTTGATGGCCCCTCCCTTCCATTGGGTGTGTGCCTCCCTTTTAGCTAGGAGACATTCCCGGATGCTTTTGGTGAGCCATGGGGGATTATGTGCCCTCCTGCTCCCTTTGATCCTCATTGGGATTACCTCCCTTTGGGCTTGGAGGATTGTCTCCTTAAAGAGCGACCACTTGCCTTGGACACCTGGCTCTTCTCTCCTCTAGGACCTCAGTGCTTCCCCAAGTATTGTCCTTAGCTCATTGAAGTCTGCCCTCCTGAAGTCCAGGGCTGCTGCCTTGCTGTAGGCCTTTGCCACCTTGTTCTGGATGGTGAATTCCAGCAGGTGGTGATCACTGTCACCCAGGTGGTCAAGCACCCGCAGCACCCTCACCAGGTCATCACCCATGGCCAGCACCAGGTCCGTCAAGGTGTCTCCCCTGGTGGGGCTGTGTATATGTTTCGCTTGTTGGCCTAGGCCGGGCTGTACTTGTGGGTGTTAGTTGGTCTGGCAGTCCGATGTTTCCTCCACCCTCGTCTTCCCCTTCCCCCAGTGAGCCTAGTTTAAAGCCCACCAGAGGAGATCTGCCAACCTAGAAGAGAACACACGCTTACCTTTAGGGGAAAGGTGGAGCCCATCCCATCTGAGCATGTCTCTTGTCGTGATGTGTCTGTCATTGTTGAGGAAGCCAAAGCCTGCCTCGAGACACCATTCCCAAAGCCGCCAGTTGGTCTTCGCAATGCACATTGCATGCTGTCTTCCATGTTCGCTCACTGGTAGGATAGAAGAGAAACCCATCTGTGCACCTATCTCCTTTAGTACGCACCCCAGAGCATGGTAGTCCACCATCAGGCGATCAGGACTTCTCCTGGCTGCATCATTAGTACCCACATGGATGAGGACCATGGGTAGTAATCGGTGGGCTGGATCATGGCTTGGATCATCCCCTTCACGTCCTGAATCTTTGCTCCAGGTAGGCAGTAGACCTCGCATGTCGAGGGGTCCTGGCAACAGATAGGGCCCTCTGTACCTCTCAGGATGGAGTCACCTGTGACGATCACGCAACACTTTTTCCTCCTGGCCTGCTCAGCTCCTTCAGCCTGCTTGAAATGTGGAGAGCATGGAGTTGCCTCCTCTCCGGTTTCCTCCTCTCCTTCCTTCTCCTCCAGAGTTGCCAGGGCCTTGTACCTGTTCTCCAGGCATACTGGAGGAACTAGTACTGCTGTGTTATGAGCAGCCCTGGTTTTACAGGTGACCGTCTGCCACTCTGCAGTGGAGGGCACCTCCTGGGGTGCTTCTTTCTTGGGTGTGTGACCCTGCAGGGAAAAGAAATAGCTTTCAATTTCTTCCTCCACCTCCCTGATTCCCCTCAGCCTGCTAACCTCCTCCTGGAGCTCCCTCACCTGCACCTCCAGGGCCCTAAGGCAGACGCCTGCAGGACAGGATAGGGGTCCCCAATCCCTGCCCCCCCAGGCCTTTCTGGGCAACTCCCGCAGGCCAGGGGGTGGGGGGCTCTAGCCCCCCCCATGGGCTCTGTCGGGTGGAGGCCTCAGACAAGCCCCAGGAAGGCTGCACCCCCTAGGCAGGGGTCCTGGCAGCACTCTGTGTCGACACCATCGTAGGAGTTGCTGTTTGTTTCTGGCTTAGTGCAGTGCCTTCACCGTGCCCTGGCAGGAGTCTCCCTCCTGGCCCTTCCTGCTTGCCCGCTGGTGCGAATGCTGACGCAAACACTGGCGCGCTCTTACAGAATGCGCCTTTTTGTGCCCTCTGTTCACGCAGCTCACGAGCATGGCTCCCTACTGGCTCAGCTAAGAGGGATCTGGGGGGCTTCCCCTCCAGATCTGGCTCAGCTGCGGCGGTCCCTCTGCCTCACTTACCTTAGGGGGTTCAGCTGCTGCTGCCCTCACTGCTGGCTCCACTGCTGCTGCGTTCGCCTCTGCTCCAGGTCAGGTAAGGGGGCATACGTGCGTGCGGGATACACATGTGCCTGGATCCCTCCTCTCCCCACTGCTCCTAGCTCCCGAGGTGTCCAGGTGGCATGAGACCTTGTCATAGAAGGAGATGAGATTGGTAAAACAAGACCTACCCGCAACAAAGCCATGCTGGCTGTCATTTAGAATCTTACCTTCCATGTGCGTATCACACATAGATTCTTTAATAAGCTTTTCCAGGATTTTCCCTGGGATAGAGATTAGGCTCTGATTGGCCTATAGTTGCCCAGGTCCTCCCTCTTCCCCTTCTACCAGGCACAGCTCATGAACGCTGCAATGGTGGTGTGGCTGGAGTGTCCCACAGGAGCATGGGGGCTCCCCACATGCTCAGTGGTGAACCCAGAAGTGGAGCAGAACCCCTCATGCTCCTGTGGAACACTCCATCTGCCCCAGCATCTCAGCATTCATGAGCCTCCTGGTACCTTGAGGAACGTAGAAAAAAATTTAAAGCTGTATCTATGTCCAAATCGTCAAATCTTTCCGAATCTTTCTGAATCTCTCTGAATCAATTTGGAGGGTTCTGATTCAATTTGGAGAGATTAAAGGATCTCTTGATTCAATTCAGATTTGGCCACTGAATCGGGCCAAATCTCTGCTGAATTGAATTAGGGACCAAAGCTTTGCATAGCCCTAGTGTTCATGATTATAGCATCTAGAACACTTACGCAAGGACCAGCACTCAACTATTCTAGGCCTGGTTTAAATTAACCCTTTCCAAAAATAAGGATGAGGTATCAGTCTCTTCAAATGCTTTGCTCTGCCTCATTTCAAAATCAAGTAGTAAATAGTTCAAAGCTGAATTTAACCTTGTTGACACCTAGGCAGATTTTTAAACATGTTAACTCCTATTTTTCACCTCCCTTCACCCTAGGCTGCAGTTCCCTGCACACCATCTTCAAAATCCATCAGTTCTTTTCCTTCCCTACTGCCACCTAAGCTACTGTAACCTCCTCCTCTTGCTGTTCCCTGCCTACATTTCTATTATGCTTCAACATATGATTACAGAAGGTACAGGCATACCCAAGAAAATTTTAATCTAATTATTTTGGGCAAGTATAACAATGAAGTGTGCCAGCTCAGACCTCAGCATGTGGAAGCCACCCAGGATTTGGGGTAGGCTTGTACAACCCACATGAAGATTTATGTTGGTGGAGCTTCCTATCTACCTGCACTGCAGAAAGCTAAATCAGTAAGACTTTTTATAAATACTTGGATTTTGTATGCCTTATTTAGAAAGGGAAGTGTCTCTTTTGTGTGTAATAGCCAGTATATGTAAATGCAGATCCTGTGTAATGCTGTCTTCTGATATCTACATCGAGATATCTTAGATATCCTTTTACAACTTGCATTCATTTACCACTTGCATGGAGGTCTCCTACAGCTGCAATATACCTATGATGCTGAACTATGACCATGCTGCAAAATAGCTAATCTATATTGACTAAATTTGGCACATAACTTAGTTTTGATCCAGTTCTCATTGTTTTGGTGTCCTCAGACAAAGGCCTTATACAGGAAGCTTATGTGCTGCTTGCTTTGTGGTGAGAATGACTTCTTTTAAATTCCTACAAAAAATATCTGTATATTTTGATGCTAGTCTTGGAATCCACTTCATAATGCATTTAGCTTTATTCCTAGTTGTAACAGCACAAATAGTTGATATTGGCTCTGTTCTTTTCCCCTCCCAGTACTCTGTAACATATTTCTTTTTTTTATTTCAAGAAAAGTGAATAACAACAATAACCTTTTCAATGTTACATCTGCTCTGTATTTGTTTAAATTAAGCTTGTAGTTTGCACCTTAGGAATTAATGCAAAACAAGCACCCTACATTTAGTTTATATAACTGTAGTATTTCATTCTAATCCCTCATGTCCCCTTCCACAAAAAAGCGGGATTGAGACATATTTGAAACAAAAAGTAACTGCTGTGCTTTCAGAATGTGTTTTTAAAAGCTAATCCTTGCCATTTTATTGGATCTATACTGGAAATGAAATGATATTGTATACTGATACCCTTTCCATAATCACTTTGCTAACCACTTCCAGCTCCCCATATTGTGTTGCAGTGGGCCGATGATGTTTAGTTTTGCACTTATTGAGAAATCATGCGGTGCTTGATTACCTTTTCTCAGAGTGGTTTGAGCACATAGCATCTATTCTGTCCCCAAAGGGTCTTTCTACTATAGCTGTCTTTGACTATATATAGTATGGTGAATAATACTTTTTCTAATTTGGTGCTGCTAACGGTCTGTCATCACTGATAACATGATATTATGCCACAGTGCTGAGAGGCAGTGGTCAGTCATGAAGGTGAAAATGTAACGGTTCTCAGATGTATTCTGTTTTAAAGAACAAACATTTATTTATGGAACAAAAAATAAGCCAAAACAATGAAACATACCCTCTAGACTACTCAACAAATGAAGACAATAGTTCATTATCGGGCCACACACACACATGCTACAACCATATATTTCTCAAAGGTTCTAGCCAGATAAAAGCTTAAAAAATAAAGCTGTTTGGATAAAGGAGGGAGCATTATGCAATAGTGATTGTGGCAGGAGATTTAACCAACTATTGGTTAGTTGTGACCAGGTGTTTCAGTGAAACAGAGGTCAAATAAATGGAAGTTACAACCTATATTGTACCATACTGGACCCAACTTCGACAGCAAGATCTCACTTAGCCCTTCCTCAGTGTGTACAGCAAACGAACATGCAATTCCACAGCAGCAGTAGCAAATAAATAGGAAACAGTCAGAAGCAGATGTTTTTATTGAACTCGCTATTAAAGTGATTCAAGATTGACTGTATTATTAGTTTTAGTTATTTAGTACAATAAAACCCCTGGTTTTGAGCAGTTTTCCATTTATTTTGTGCTGAGCCAGTAATTTCAATTTCATAACTGCAGGGTTCTGGCTGTTGGATGGTTATGCATATGCATGTGAGAGGCTGGAAGATAGAGCCAGAGTTTGGTGGCTGAGAAGAGAAGATGTTCAGGCTATTCTTAGGCACAACAACTTTAACAAGAGTGATAACAGAGGACTTTGATAAGAGAGGATAACAAAGGATTGGGAGTGACTGAATTACTCATTGGCACTTTCTCCTCTGCCCAGCTGTATAAGAGGCTTTTCTGTCACTGACTAACTGCAGCAGAGATCCCATGTTCCTTGTTAAGTGATTTCTACTTCTCAACTCATATGTGATAGGCTTGGTAGCAAAGCAGTTAAGATATCTTGCTGCTGTGCTCAGACATGAATTGAAGACCTGCCATAGTTTTGTGCTAAAGATTACCTTGCATTGATTCATTTGTAAATGGGTATTTAATCCTTTGCAGTGGGGAGTCAAAGGTAGTTAGACATGATTAGGGACCTATTTAATTAGTGATTCAATGGATTGCACAGAAACTATGAAGTCTGGGATTGTCCTCCAAATCTATGAAATCCATGAAATCAACAAAAAACCCAATAAAAATAAAATGTTGTCTCCCCAGTAGAAGCTAGGGGTCCTCCCTGCTGAGAGGGGATGGCACCAGCTGGTGGGGTGGAACAAAGGGCAACACATAAGATTGTGGCTGTCCCCTCTTCCCTTCCTCCCTCCACCAGGGCCTTTCCACCAATCAGCACTGAGGGGCAGGGCAGCATGAAGGGCAGCCAGTAATCAAGATGGCGGCCGCCCCTTTGTCCATCCTTCCCCCACCAGGCCTCTCTGCCAATCAGCACCAAGGGGTGGAGCATTTCTGCTAATCCGTGCTGAGGGATGGGGCTGCCATGAAATGCTTATGAAATCAGCTGTGTACACCACAAGCAGGCCACAAAAAACCCTTTGTCTCACCACAATTTAGGCAAGTCCCTAAATAAGATGCTAGCCAGATTGTGCCCTTGCATAGAGAAAATGGTGTACCTTAATCATGCTACACCTATGGGCTGCAAAACTGGGGACAACCTGTTGCTCAACCAACTGCTTCCTGTTCCTCTTCTCCAGAAAAATGCAAATATCAAGAGGCTCAATTATTAACTCAGGTGTCTGAGTGTTAAAGGGGTGAGAATTAACTTCAGGCTATTCTAGAATTAAGGTAAACAATGTCTGGACTCTCCTGTCACCCATAGAAAATAATTAGTTATGAGGTGATCTGGGTCAGATAGTTGGGTTTCAAGTGAAGCCAAGAACTTAATTCATTATAAGCAGAGCTCATACCTCATTCAGAACATAAGCTGCTCATCATTTCCTATTATAAGACCTGTCTAGTTACTTGTTTTTTGGAAAATTTCAGCTAAAAATATTTAGCTGCTTCCAAGAACAATGTTAGTGAGAAGATTGTTAGGATGGTTTTGCACATATGTGTTTTGCTGAGGAGCTCTAGTGTCTCTTTACTTTGAAGCAAAAGTTGAACTTTGTGATGGGGATCAGCTAGCTATGTATGTCTTTTGCTGTCTTTGAAATTAACCCAATATGGACAATTTATAAGCCTTTGAAAAAATCCCCATTTACATTTCCTCAGAAAAGACTTGTTAGTGTTTGTCAGCTTAATTCCCCAAATATGCTGTTGATGCTCCAATATTGAGCTTTTCAGGACTTTTCCTGTACTTGCAGTTCTGGGTTGCTGTAATACTAGAAACAGAAAGTGGGAACTATAGACTGTTTTGTGTTGCTTGTGTTCAGACAAGGAGGCAAAAACAGCTGTGTTAGAATATATACAGCTCTAAGATAGAAGGGAGAGAGAAGGAGAATGGGTCAGAACAGGGAAGCAAAAGAAGAGGAGGACAGGTTCTGGTGGTCGTTTGAATAGAGATAGCTGTGTCTGTTTTGAAGATTAAATGTAGTGTCAATTCTCAACCAATAATCTCTCTCTATATATATATATATAATGAAGTGTACATCTGTATGTGTATATGTTCACTTATAACTTGAGAATGGCTGGCCCTACCTACTGTAAACCTTCCAAAATTACTGAATGCCACCCAAAGAAAATTATAGGTGGGGTTATTTTTCCTTGACCCTTTTGGGGGCTTCCAGTCACTATTTAAGGGAACAATGCTTTTCACATGGAAAGTTATATGTGGCTTGCTCCAGAGTTTGTAGTTCAAGAGGGTTGTATATACTGGCACCAACAGGAAACACTGAAAACTTTGTTTACAAAGAAGTTCTACAATAAAGGTCATTAATTTGGATGTCATTTGAAATGTCACTCCATGTTAAGTAGTAATTGTTAAATATGTTGTACTATGTTCTTTAAAAATAAACAATATTTTTTACCTAAATATGTTGTACTAAGTTCTTTGAAAATAAACAAACACTGTAATTACAAAAATAATGACCAGGGTGAAGAATGGGCCCTTGCACTAGTCAGAAATAATAATCTTTATTGCCAAGAAGGATATAGGTATTTGTATAGTACAGTCTAAGTCCATAGCTAAAAAGGTTAATTCACAGAATGCATGTTCTTTAACTCAGCTGAATGCTAACTTGTATGTTTTACAGGACTGCATTGATTAGTACTTCTCAGTTTGGTGAGTTTTCCTAGTAGCTGGTGACAGAAAGCTAAATTTAATCTCCCACCTATTGCAGTGACAAACTCTTCCTTCATTATTCCTTGGGGGCAGTGATGAAATAATCTGATGTATTTAGTTCCTTCATAGGTGAAAGCATTTAATAATAACCAGGTGTCCTTTCTCAAATGATGGTTCAGGTATCTGAAGAAACAGTTCCTGTTCCTAAGATGATTTAGGCTTGGCTTGGCTGTACATGCTGAGAAGGAAAGGAGGTTCCTAAACTGTAAAAGTGCTCTTTTGGGGTGGCAAATTGCTTTTTCTGAACAAATGGAATAATAGGAGTAATAAACACCTTACCCCTTCCTCAGGGAAACCTTCTAGTATGTTTCTGGTTTAGTGGGAAGAGGAACATGTTGATATATTCTCTGTGAGGTGTCCACTTGTAAGAGAAGTGGCTGCCTCTATTCCCAGCTGCTCTATCGGTATTGCTATCTAGAAAACAAAAAGATCAAGGGTCATACTTCTGTTTCTGTGATTCTGTTGCTCCAGAACACCTCTCCTTCCTATTCCTGCTGGTTCCCAATGCCTATATGTCTAGTGAGAACAGGGAGCCTTTGTACTGACAGCTAGAGCCTTGGGGCCTGATGATTCCCAGGAGAAATGTGATGTTAGGGCTGTAGAGTTTAAAACTTTTTTTCCTCTAAGCTATTTTTTTCTTTTCCCTGACAGCTGGCTCTGTCCCAAAATAAATGAAGTACCTTAGGCCTGTTCTGCACTTGAAAGTTTTATTGGTATAACTATTGCAATTAGGGGGTGATTTTATTTCTTTTTTTTAATGATCTAGTTATGCCAGTAAAAGCCCTACTGTGAATGTAGCTGTACCTGTATAAAGTTGTCTTTTATGGATATAGTTATTCTCCTTCCCATACGGGAATAAGAATACCAGTAAAAAGGACCTTTATACCAATATAATAATATTGGAGGTCACACCAGTTTAGTTAAGGCAGTATAGCTTTAGGCATACTATAAAACTGCAAGAAGTTTTCTCCAATGTTTTGGGGTTTGTTTGGGGTTTTTGAGGGGGAGTGTTATCTCATGTTTCATATATCAGTTCTTCTAATTTTTGCATATGATTATAGAAAATTTATGTTTTTTTGGTTAAGTCATGTGAACAAGTAAGGCATTGAAAGTTAATAACCTATCAAAGTACTTAGTCCATAATTAGCTTCCTGTTGTTCTAAACCCTCTATTCTGTGTCCATCCATGTTCCACACCTATGTTAAGCAGTTTGTGGTTGGCTGTTAGATAAAGATATGACTACATTTTGCTAAATTCTGTTGCAGTAATTGCTTTTCTTGCATGGGAGCAGCATGTGCCCACAGGTATGCGCAGGGTGGGTTGAGCCAGTCTGCATTCCAGATGGATGGCAGAAGGCACTGGAAGATGACTCCAAGATGAAGATGGGCCGACAATGTGAGGTCACGGTTGGCAGGGCTAACCGGACCTTGTCGTGCATCCACAGGTGCATCTCAAGTAGAGCCAGAGAGGTGATCCTCCCCATCTGTGCAATGCTGGTCAGGCCACAGCTGGAGTACTGTGTCCAGTTCTGTGCGCCCAACTTCAGGAGGAATGTGGACAACATTGAAAGGGTCCAGAGGAGGGCCACTCACATGATCCGGGGACAACAGGGCAGACCCTACAATGAAAGACTGTGGGACCTAAACCTGTTCAGCCTTTACAAGAGAAGGCTGAGGGGGGACCTGGTGACTGTCTATAAACTCACTGGGGGGACCAGAAGGGTTTGGGGGAGACACTGTTTCCCCTAGCGCCCCCTGGCATGACAAGGAATAATGGACACAAGTTATTGGGGAGTAGGTTTAGATTAGACATCCACAAGAACTACTTCACAGTTAGGGCGGATAGCAGCTGGAACCAACTTCCAAGGGAAGTGGTGCTGGCTCCTACCCTGGGGGGTCTTTAAGAAGAGGCTTGATGCCTACCTGGCTGGACTCATTTGAGTCCAGTTTTTCTCCTGCCCAGGTTGGGGGTCAGACTTGAAGATCTGCAAGGTCCCTTCTGACCCTACTTCTGTGATTCTATGAAGCAGGGGCTATGCCCTCCCACCACTCTCCCAGCCTCCCAATGCCTCCTGGACAAGCCACAGCTTCACCCCAGCTGGGTGAGCAGCAGCAGGACATGGGGGCGAGCACATGGACTGGCCCAGTGACAGGGGCTATGAGGAATTTTAGGGTGGCTACACTGAGCTTTGCAGGGTGGGTGGAGCCAGGCTGTGACTGGGCCTAGCTACCCAGAGCACAGCCCTGGTTCCACCCACCCTGCAGAGCGCAGCCTGGCCCAGCCTGCCCCATGCAGATTTAGGGCCACACGCCCACTCCAATGCCCTCCTGGATCAGAGGCACATGGTGGCACGTAGTGGCAGAAGGCCCATCCCTGAGTCTCCCTGCTCCAGATGGGCAGCATAGATTCATAGATTCATAGATTCATAGATGCTAGGGTCAGAAGGGACCTCAATAGATCATCGAGTCCGACCCCCTGCATAAGCAGGAAAGAGTGCTGGGCCTACAATACCCCAGCTAGATACACATCCAACCTTCTCTTGAATACCCCCAGGGTAGGGGAGAGCACCACCTCCCTTGGGAGCCCGTTCCAGACCTTGGCCACTCGAACTGTGAAGAAGTTCCTCCTAATATCCAATCTAAATCTGCTCTCTTTTAGCTTGTGGCCATTATTTCTTGTAACCCCCGGGGGCGCCTTGGTGAATAAATACTCACCAATTCTCTTCTGTGCCCCCCTGACGAACTTATAGGCAGCCACCAGGTCGCCTCTCAACCTTCTCTTGTGGAGGCTGAAAAGGTCCGGTTTCTCTAATCTCTCCTCGTAGGGCTTGGCCTGCAGGCCCTTAACCATACGAATGGCCCTTCTCTGGACCCTCTCCAGGTCGAAAATGACCTGTCCACCACCACTCTCTGGGTGTGGTCCTCCAGCCAATTTGCAACCCATCTGACTGTGTAGGCATCGACGCCACAGTCGCCTAATTTTTTAACGAGAATTGGGTGAGAGACAGTGTTGAAGGCCTTTCTAAAGTCCAGAAAGACTACATCCACCGTGACACCTGCGTCCAAGGATTTTGTGACCTGGTTGTAGAAGGCAACCTGGTTGGTCTGACAGGACCTGCCTCTAATGAACCCATGTTGGTTGCCCCTAAACTTAATCTCCCCTGATGGTCCCTCAGAGATGTGTTCTTGGATAATTTTCTCAAAAAGCTTCCCCAGGACCGAGGTAAGACTAATGGGCCTATAGTTTCCTGGGTCTTCCTTCCTTCCTTTCTTGAAAATGGGGACCACATTGGCCCTTTTCCAATCTTCCAGCACCTTGCCAGAGCACCACAAGTGCTTGTAGAGCTGTGCCAGGGGTCCCGCAATGGCCTCTGCCAATTCCCTCAGCACCCTTGGGTGGAGATCATCTGGACCTGCTGATCTGAACACATCCCACCAGAAATTCCCTAACTAGGTCCTCTTTGACCCTGGGCCCGGCTGTGCCTCTCCTGAGTTCATCCAGGATCCTGGTGGGGGAGGATGCCCCAGTCCCTGTTAAGAAATGTGGAGGGAAAGAATTTGTTAAAGAGGTCAGCTTTATCATCTGGTGCAACCACCAGATTGCCAAGTGTGTCCTCCAGGGGTCCCACATTACCCGGTGCCTTCTTTTTACTCCCTATGTATTTAAAAAAGGACTACTTGTGGTCTTTGATCCAAGTCACTAGTCCCAGTTCTGTTTCCACCTTGGCCTTTCTGACAGCCCCAATACAGTCTCGAGCCATATAATCCTCCTTGGTGATGGCCCTTCCCTTCCATTGGATGTATGCCTCCTTTTTAGCTTTCAGACATTCCTGAATGCCTTTGGTGAGCCATGGGGGCTTTTGAGCACTCTTTCCCCCTTTGATCCACATTGGGATTGTTGCCCTTTGGGCTTGGAGGATCATCTTCTTAAGGAACAACCACTCTTCTTGGACTCCCAACTCCCCTCCCCTCTGGAACAGTGCCTCCCCAACTAGTCCCCTTATGTGTATGCGCAAAGGAACCAATAAAATATTGTGTCACCTGTTCAATAAAACCACTGTCATTTGTAACCCCGAGTTTGGTTGTGTTTTGGTCTCTGTCTCTCTCTCTCTCCCTCTCAGCCCTCAGCCCTGTTCCTGCCACTTTTTGCCTCCTCTCTGTACCTTTTCTGCAGACTCTTAACCCTGTTCCTTTCTGCAGACTCTCAGCCTCACTCCCGCCACTTTTTGCCTCTTGCCAGCTCTTCCCAATCCCTATCTCTCTCTGCCTTCTCTTTCACTCTCTCTTTCTCTCTGTGTTCTCCAGCCATCCCCACCCTGCCCTGCAGCCCTACTCCCAGTTTTCCTCTCCCCATGTACCTCTCAGCTTCCCTGTAGCTTCCTTGCTCCGGTTCCAGCCTCCGGGCTTCTCCCTGGCATTGCTCCTTCGCTCTGCTGGCTTTCTGCTTTCAATTAACACCAATTAACCTTAAGTTACCCCAACTTTCGTCCAGTCTCCCGGTTTTAATCCTCACACCGGCAACTTTTATCTCAGTCTCCACTAGCAGTAACCTAAAGTAACCCCAAGCCTCATCTCCTCAGCCAGCTCTCCCCAACCTCAGTGTCTCCCCAATCTCAGTGCCTCCCCAACTAGTCTCCTTACCTCATTGAAATCCACCCTCCTGAAGTCTAGGGCTGTTGCCTTGCTTCAGGCCTTTGACACCCTGTGCTGGATGGTGAATTCCAATAGGCAATGATCGCTATCACCCAGGTGGTCAAGAACCAGTCCACTCACCAGGTTGTCTCCCGTGACCAGGACCAGGTCCAACAAGGCATTTCCTCTGGTAGGACTGTGCTCATCCTGAATTAGATGGAAGTCTTGTAACTCGGCTAGGAACCTACGTGAGTGGTCAGACCTGGATGACTGGTCTTCCCAGCAGAAGTCTGGATAGTTTAGGTCACCCATGATGACCACATCCTTGGACTTAACTGCCTCTGCGAGCTGACCTGAGAATTCCCAGTTCAGCTCATCCCCCTGGTTGGTGGCCTGTAGTAGACTCCCACCATTAAGTCCCTTTCCCCCTGACCCCCTTATATTCAGACCCAGAGCAGGGGGGTGGTGACACAATATTTTATTGGTTCCTTTGCACATAGACACACAGACACACACATAGACAATGGCAGCAGGGGTTAAAGAGGCTTGGTGCAGGGGATGAAGTCTAGGAGGAGAGAGATAGAGTCCAAATCAGAGCAGGAAATATGCAGGTGATATCTACCTATTCCAGGATGAAAGTGGATCCTTGATGGCCAGTCAGGGTTTCCTTCAGCTTGGTGTTGTCCAGAGGAGGGTTGCCGGCAGGGCCTCTGCAGTGGATAGGTGGTATGACATGGAGCTGGTCTGGTCCAGATGGAAATGGTGTTCCCAAAGAGTCAGTCTTCACTACCCCTTGTTAGCGGGTAGACTACCTATGATCACCTATGGGGAGGGCCTGTCCAGGCAATGCCAGTTCTGTTCCAGAGGGTTCCAGGTGTTCTTACCAGGCACTTGCAGCCTTTGCACAATGGTGGGTTGCTTCATCTTTTGTTTCTTGAATGCCAAGTGTGGTTCCTAGGGCTGGGTCATTGGTCCAGGTATTGGTGTTGATGGTTCAGTCATTCAGAGGGAGCTATTTTTAGACCTACTGCCATTGTCTCTCAAGCACCCTCATTCATCCCCATTCATTCAGGAACTAAGTTACATAGGAGGGGTAGTATGAGTCATAGGTTACACAACTGGGCATGGGGATAAGATGGAGGCTTGACATTACAAGATGGAAACTTGACATTATTTACACTAACTTACATATATAGGGCTAAAACAGTAATCGCACAATCTAAAAGCAGTAAAACAAAAGAATACAAACTTAATGCAAACATAATAATTATCACTTATAAAACAGTGAATATCTATATCAAAATAGCAGGGCACTTATTTGCAGAGGGGAGAGAAAAACAAAGCTTACTACCTAAAATAAAATGTTAAATCTTATGCTACATCTTAGCTTACTTATACTTATCTATAGGGAATAAGAGGGAGAGACCAAGTCAGAAATGGTTGGGGAAGCAGAAGGAATGCATTTGAGAAGAAAAAAAAAGAAAAAACTGGGGGTTTTGCTACATCAGAGGAGTTCAGGGTAGGTGGCACCACCGGGGATGGGGGGTCTCTAGTAGCTGCCCTCCTTATCCTTATCACTAAGTCGTGGTCCCTAACAGCCACTCCCCGTGTTCTTACCATGTCCATGGAGCTGTGAGTCTTCTTCTCTCTCTTACTGCAGGCTCTTTCCTGCCTCATGCTGCATGCTGGCCATGCTCAAACGCTGGCGCAAAAGCCAGTGCACCCTTTCATAGTGCGCTCTTTTCACACGCAGCTCCCTGCCGGCTCAGCTAAAAGGGATCTGGGGGCCTTCCCCTCCAGATCTGCCTCAGCTGCACTGGTTCCCTCTGCCCCACTTACCTTAGAGGGATCAGCTGCTGCTGCCCCCACTGCTGCCTCTGCTGCCGCCACTGCCAGTCAGGTAAGGGGGCACACATGTGTATGGGAATGCACGTGTGCTCAGCTCCATCATCTCTACTCCTAGCCCCAACTACTCTGCATGCGCCTACTTTGGACACTTTAAAAAAAACAGCTGGATTCCTATCTTGCTGGGATCATTTGACCCCAGCTGACTTCCTGCCCCTTGGGCAGGGGGCTGGACTCAAACTTGTGAGGTCTCTTCTTGCCGTAATATCTATGAAATCTATGAAGTATATGAAGCATCACATTTGAAATCACGGTAATAGCAACTTAGGGTTGGGTTCTGCTCATGGCTGTCCACACAGCCAACATCCTGTTAGTGGCCAAAGTCACCTGGAGGAATGTCACTGTGGCAGAGTACCTTTGGTACCTGTGACTTTAAGGGCTTAGACCTAGCAGCAGAACAGCCTGCAGGTGGTTACACTCCCCAGTCAGGAGTTACATAGCTATCAGGGGAAAAGTGCCTAATTGGGGAAAAGTGCTCATCTGCTGGCAATAAGAGCAGGCCTGACCAGCTGAAGCTGTTGCTCACAACAACTTGGAGTTACATGTCAGGAACTACTGGGGATGGCAGGAGGTTCCTGGTCCTGGGGTATGACATAAAACTACACCCCGCTAGGGAAGAATGGTGTGGTGGGGCTGCCTGTGGCAGGGTGATCCCCAGGAAATGCCACACCAGTTGCCTCCCTAGTGAAAGGCAAGCATGGGATGCCCAACCCCTACTACTTGGTAGGTAAGCCAGATGTAAGGACAGGCACAGGGGCCAGGCATGCCTAGGGAGCCCCATGGGATGTAAGACCCCAGTGGCTCCAGTGAGAGGGCAGTGAGGGCAGGGGCAGTGAAGGGAGGCAGAAGAGTGGCCCCAGTGAGGGGGCAAAAGTATACATAGTAGGGGTGTGTGAAATTTTTCTGGGTGTTTTGTTTTGAAGCTGTTTCAACACATTTCAAGCACAAAACAGCAAAATTGAAATGAAACAAAACGCTTTAAAACAGCTTCAAAACAAAATGAGGGCACTCAAAAATTTTGAAAGTTTCAAAATATTTTGAGTTTCAAATTCAGGCTTACTTGGCTTCAGTGCTGGTTCCAGCCAGGAGCGACAGCCTCCTGTCCTCCAGCATGCAGATCTGGGGGCCATCACCCCTCAGAGGAGTCCAGCACAGCCCCACAGCCCTCCTGGGTGTGTGGGCCTCTGGATTTGCATGCCAGATGACAGGCTGCTGCTGTTGCTTGGGGCCAGTGGATGGCCAGATGACAAGAGGGCTGCTGGACTATGCTGGACTTCTCCCAGGGGTGCAGGCCCCTGGATCTGTATTCCAGATGACAGCAGGGTGAGGCTGCTGCTACTGCCCAGGACTGGCACTGGGCACAGCCCATGCCGAGTGCTGGGAAGATTGCTGCTGCCACTGGCCCCAGGCAACAGTGGCAACCTCCTGTCATAGGGCACACATATCCAGGGGTCCACACCCCTGGGAGGGCTGTGGAGCTGTGCCAGACTCCTCCTGTGGGTGCTGGCCTCCTGTGGTGAAAAGGAAGTTGAAACACATGGTGCTGTTTTGCACAGCCCTAATACATAGAGGCCTGCACAGAGTAGGATTCACAGTAGCGGCCTCAAGGACTGTACATGAGGTGTGCAGATTAGGGTCTGCTGAGGTGGGCCTGAAGTGCTGCACAGGGAGTGTGCAGAGTAGGGTTGCAGGGCTGACCTGAAGGGCTGTGCACAGACCCCACAAGAGTGTTAACATAAGTAGGAAGCCCTAGTGAGAGGGCATAAAAGGAAGGCCCTAGTATGAGGGTGGAAATTGAAGCCCCAGGGAGGGGGCAGAATGGCCAAGGTAAGTCTATGGATGCCTGAGGCTGCAGCTGGGCCAGAGGCTGAGTGATCTGGCTCAGCAAGAGAGCTGGGGGTAGTAAATCGTGGGTAGTTTGGGCCAGTGGAGCCCAGTAATTTGGATGCCATCTGCGAGGCATAGGACATAGTATAGGGAAGGTTGGAGCCATGTATAACACCCTGGGCATCAGGACACTATATGGGCAGCCTCCCACATTCAAAGTCTAGTTTAATGCAACAAGTCATGGCAGGTAAGACAGGACAGACTCCCCTAGACAGGCGGATAGACCAACTGTAAGATTGGGCTCGTGATGGCCCCCTATCACAGTCACATTGCTGACTTAGAATTTCACATTCCCTCAGGAGAAGGGACAGGGGCGCAGAGTACTAGGGCTGTGCTAAGCTTTGGTCCCTTATTCTATTTGGTGGAGATTCAGCCTGAATCAGTGGCTGAATCTCTGAATCCAAATCAAATCAGAGGACACTTGAATCTCTCTGAATTGAATAAAAACCCTCTGAATCAATTTGGAGAGATTCAGAAAGATTTGGCAATTTGGACATAGACTTAGCTTTAAGTGTTTTTTCTACATACCTCTAGGTAACAGGCACCTCATGAATGCTGTGATGCTGGGGCACACAAAGTGTCCCACAGAAGCACTGGGGGCTCCCCAGCGCACTTAACAGCAGACCTGGAAGTGGACCAGAAGTACTTCCAGTCCACTTGTGGGTTTGCCACCAAGCATGCATGGGACCCCGCCGTGCTCCTGTGGGATGCTCCATCCACTCCAGTATTGCAGCATTCACAAGCCACGCTGGATACCACAAGGATATAGAAAAAACATTTTTAGATCAGGGTGGGTGTTGTGGGCCCTGAAGTGCCAGTATACAATTATGAAGTGTTTCATGAGCAACCCTGCATTGATGGCATCCAGGAGAGCCCTGTGTTCATTGGTCAAGTGGAAGTCAATTGCCATTTCCTGCAGGGGATGGCAGCTGTACTGTCTGGTAAGTGGCCCCATGTAGATCTCTGGTCTCCTGAGTCCTGCACGCCACTATGATGTTCATGGTGCTACCATGATGATCAACACCAGTCTGGGACACAAAAATTCTCAGAAGCTCTTCAGAGAAAACAGCAAGGCACCAAGGAGATGGTAGTTCTGCTTCCAGGTGTGATGGCTTCTGCAAGAGAGGCAGGGAGTCCTGGTAGTTTGCAGCAGCTAGAACAGGCACACTTTTGATTCATAGGACAGAAAACTCTCTCAGGGTTTCTCCCTGGCAGCCTCAGAGCAGGGAGAAAGGAAGGGGTTCCTGTGACTTGGGAGCTCTTCAGGGATCTTTCCCTGGGTATCTCCCTGGCAGCCTCGAAGATGAAGGGAGGTCACTGTGACACGTGACCCCATGGGGGGGGAGTTGTAGTGGTTTTCCACGTTGGTTTAAAGGTTTAGCTGGGATGTAGTAGGCTGGGCCCATAAGAAAGCCTCTGGGAGCAACTAGGGGGGTGAGCAAGGTGGGAGCTCAGATAACTGGAGCATCATGCTGGGTCTAGGTCAGAGGGGCTGAGAATATGGAGACCAAAATGCAGGAGGACCAAGAGGCAAATCCAAGAGATGTAATCTGAGAAGTGAGCTGAGATAATAAACCAGGGATCAGACAGCCAGTGCCTAGGTCCTGGGGAGATCTAAGATCAGAGTCAGGAAAAGCCAAAGCTGAGCCAGGAGCCAGGGGAATCAGAATAAGCAGTGAATGTGAGGCTTGCTGGAACAGACTGAGACTGTATCATACCTGCAGCCTGAGGCTGCAGGTGTGCTTAAAAGGGGTGAGTAGCACTTTCAGCAGCCAATCTAGTTGCTTGCCTCCACAGCAAACTAGGACAAATACATTAGCCACAGATCATGCACAGGTGTGATGGCTCAAGTGCTTAGCGCAGCCAGGCATGATTGATCAGAGGCCTTGGTAGATGGGCAGCCAATCAGGGCTGCCCTGTGCACTCAGCTGCCTCCCACAGTTTCCCTCAGCTGGGGGAGCTTGCAATGCTGCCTGGGATGCATTTATGGGGCGCCCTGGCTGGGATTTGTAGTAACCAGCACTTTAATTGGTGCAAAGTGATTTCTGAATCAGTCTGCCAGGTGTCTTCTTTCACCAACACAAATTGCTGGGCATCTCCAGAAAAGGTTACAATAAAATAGTCTGCTGCTTCCCGGGGGCCCGCATCCGAGACATTGCGGAGAGGATCCTGCAGCTCCTCCGGCCTACAGACCACTACCCCATGCTCCTGATTCATGTGGGCACCAATGACACGGCTCGGAGCACCCCCAGCCAGGTCATGACGTGCTACAGGGAGTTGGGAGTGGGGTTTAGGGGTCTGGGAGCTCAGGTGGTGTTTTCGTCGATCCTCCCAGTCTCGGGCTATGGGCTGAGGAGGGAGAGGAGGATCCACGCAGTGAACCAAAGACTGCGGCGCTGGTGTCATCGGGAAGGCTTTGGCTTCCATGACCACAGCCCGCTCTTTGGAGAGAGAGGCAGTGAGCTGCTGGGAAGAGATGGCCTCCACCTCTCTCCCCTGGGGAGGAGGCTCTCCTCAGCCAGGCTGGCTGACCTGCTCCACCGGGCTTTAAACTAAGCCCGCTGGGGGCTGGGGGAACTACTGCCCCTGCTGGCCCGCTGAACGACCCTTGCAAAGCCAGCGGACCAAGGCACTTAAAGGGGCACTTAAGGGAGCCCACCCCTGCCCCAGCCCTGGCACAATCTGTGGGCAAGGCAAGAGCCCCCAAGGGCACACTTGCCTGCCTGTACACTAATGCCAGAAGCCTGGGCAACAAGCAGGACGAGCTCGTCCTCCTGCTCAGTGCAAAGAAATATGATGTCATTGGGATAACGGAGACCTGGTGGGACTCCACCCATGACTGGACCACGGGTATAGAGGGCTATACCCTATACAGGAGGGATCATGTGGACAAAAGGGGCGGGGGTGTAGCTCTCTATGTGAAGGAAAGCTACATGTCCCTTCAAGCTGATGTTGGCAACCGGCATGGACAGCTAGAGACCCTCTGGATTAAAATTCGTGGGGAATTCGGCACAGGGGACACAACGGTGGGAGTCTACTACAGACCTCCCACTCAAAGTCCTGAGCTTGACCAGGAGTTCGCCCAGGAACTGACTGAGGCCGCTTGCTCCAGGACCTTGGTTGTCATGGGTGACTTCAATTACCCGGACATCTCGTGGGAAGATCACTCAGCAAAATCCGAGCTGTCGCAAAGCTTTCTCTCGTGCGTGAATGACCTCTACCTGACTCAAGAAGTCTATGGGCTAACGAGAGGCAAAGCGCTGCTCAACCTGGTACTGGCTACGGGGGACGACCTAATCGGCAACCTAGTGATCGATGGGAAGCTGGGTGACAGCGACCACGAGCTGATCACCTTCACCATCCGCCGTAAAGCTGGCAAGTCAGTCAGCAACACAGAAGTCCTTGACTTCAGAAAAGCCGACTTTGACAAGCTCAAGAGGCTTGTCGGTCAGGCCCTCAGGGACCATGACCCCAGGGAGATGGGAGTTCAAGAAGAGTGGTTGTTCCTCAAGGAAGCAATCCTCAATGCACAAGCTAAATCTATTCCAATATGGAGAAAAGGCAGCAAGGAGGCACAGCAGCCCTCCTGGCTCTCCAGGGACCTAGCGGACCTCCTGCAGCTAAAAAGGAAAGCCTACAAAGGATGGAGGATGGGATTCACCTCCAAGGAGGATTATTCTGCGCTGGTCCGGTCCTGCAGGGAGCAAACCAGGAAAGCCAAGGCTGCAACTGAACTCCAACTAGCTTCAGGCATCAAGGACAACAAAAAGTCCTTTTTCAGGTATGTGGGGAGCCGGAGGAAAAGCAAGGGCAACGTTGGACCCCTGCTAAACCAGATGGGGCAACTGACAACTGACGCCCAGGAAAAAGCCAACCTATTAAATAGGTACTTTGCGTCAGTCTTTCATCAGTCCCATGGGACGCCCATGCCTGCTATGGGACAGGGAGATCCGGGTGAGGGGGATCCCCTACCCTCCATAAATGCTGACCTCGTGAAGGAACACCTTGAGAAGCTGGATACCTTCAAGTCAGCCGGCCCTGACAATCTGCACCCTAGGGTACTCAAGGAGCTGGCGAGCGTCATAGCCCAGCCCCTGGCACGGATCTTTGAAAACTCCTGGTGCTCTGGTGAGTGCCCGAAGACTGGAAGAAGGCCAATGTGGTGCCGATCTTCAAGAAAGGGAGGAGAGTGGATCCGGCTAACTACAGGCCCATTAGCCTGACTTCTATCCTGGGGAAGATCTTAGAAAAGTTTATTAAGGAGGCCATCTTTGAGGGACTGGCCCAGGCTAACATCCTAAGGGACAGCCAGCACGGGTTTGTTGCGGGTAGGTCTTGTTTGACCAATCTCATTTCCTTCTATGGCCAGGTGACCTATCACCTGGACAAGGGAGAAGAGATTGATGTCATATATCTTGACTTCAAAAAAGCTTTTGATCTGGTATCCCATGATCACCTCTTGGCCAAACTGGCCCCCACCCCTGAGCTTAGTTGGCTAACATTTTATCTCCTGTAACCTAGTTGTGTTCCCCTCTTCACCCCCATCCCTCTGTTAGTCCCCCGCTCCGGCAATATGTATTTCCCTACTGACTTTGTCATCTTTTTTGTATTCACAATCCTAAACATCTACCAATAAAAGTCAATCTATTGTTACTGTTGGTGTTATAAATAGTTGGGTGTATTAATTCTGTATAATGGGCTCTGTAAGGACATCTTTATTAGCTAACGCATTTGTGGTATTAACTTGCCGGATTGGCTGTGCTGGGATTCACCCCTCTTTTGGGCCTGGGCACCTATAAATTGTATATAGTTAAGAATGTTGGGCCTGGGCTAACTCTATAGAGGAAAGAGGGCCTCTTTCCCCCGAAAATTAGCCCTCTTTTCCCCAAAAATTGGGGTCTGTGCCTTAAGTGCAGAAATTGATTTTTTCCCCCACTGGAATAGAAGCATGGAGGAGTAGAAGCATGCAGATGCTGTGGTATAATGGCTGTGACATCACTCCAGCAAGCGTCAGGTTTAGGGTTTTAACCCTCTCATGGTCTCTGACACCTGTAGCTTTTGCATGAAGCACCCAGTGAGCTGGCTGAGAAAGAGTGAGATGATGCATGGAGTCAACTCTCAGCCAGGACTGTGGAAAAAATCTTTTTTCCCTTACATTCTGCCTTCTAAAGACAAGGTGCATTTCATAGATTTCATAGACATTAGGGCTGGAAGGGACCTCAGATGATCATTGAGTCCAGCCCCCACCTGAAGGGCAGGAGGTCAGCTGGGGTCATAAGATCCCAGCAAGATAAGCATCCAATTTTCTCTTGAAGGTGTTCAATGTAGATGCTTGAACCACCTCCGATGGCAGGCTGTTCCAGACCTTGGGGGCTCAGACAGAAAAGAAATTCTTCCTTATATATGGCCTGAAATGGTCTTGCAGGAGTTTGTAACCATTCGACCTCATCATCCCTTGGGGCACTCTAGTGAACATAGGTTCCCCCAGATACTGCTGGTCATGCCGATAAACATATAAGTGGCCATTAGATCACCCCTGCACCTGTGCTTTTCCAGGCTAAAAAGCCCCATAGCTCTCAGCCTGTCATCGTAAGATCTGTTTTCCTGACCTCTGATCATGCACTTGGCCCTTCTCTGGACTTTCTCAAGCTTCTCCACGTCCTTTTTCAATTGTGAGGTGCAAAACTGCACACAGTACTCCAGCTGCGGCCTCACCAAGGGCAAGTACAAGGGGAGAATGACGTCCCGGGATTTGCTTGAGAAGCATCAATGGATACAAGCCAGCTTTTTGCTTGCTTTACTAGCTGCAGCATCGCATTGCAGGCTCATGTTCATCTTGTGGTCAGTGATGACCCCCAAGTCTCTTTCTTCCATAGTGCTAGCCAGCGTAGCATTGCGGGGCCTATAAAGATGCTGCAGGTTTTTCTTCCCACGGTGGAGAACCTTGCATTTTTCAGTGTTAAACACCATCAGGTTCTCATCCGCCCATTTGCTAAGCCTATCCAGGTCAGCCTGGATTGCCCTCCTGTCTTCAGGTGTGGATGCTTTGGCCCAAAGTTTGGTGTCAATTTCATATCGAGGGGCATGTAATATAGGAGAAAATATGGTATGTATTTGATTACAGTATATGATTCTGCCACCAGGTGTCTCTCTGTTTTGAATGGAGTCCTAGACCTGAGATAGTCTGGTAAACAAAAGAGACAAAATTGGAACTCAAGCTGTATTGAGTCTGTACCAGTATTGAAAGGGTCTCTTTTTTAAACTGAACTGTAATTCCAAGTATCAGGGCACTCCTCATATTGGCTAAGGAAACTTGATAAAATGAATATACAAGTGGTAGTTATTACTCATGAAAATGGAAATTTATTGTAAGTTTATTTTAAATCAGTGTGTTAGTTTTGATCTACAGGTATTCAGCCCATTGCAGTTAAGGGCCACAAACTCCTTATGCACTCTCTCAGCCTTTACCATGGAGCCTCCGTAGTGCATATTGTCTTCTGTGGCCCCCTACAGTGAGGTGAATTTCAGCCATTTTACTATTTCAGTAAATTCCTGTATTTCCCACAACCCCTACTGAAATTAACAAAAAATAAAAAAGCAGTCTTGCTTATAAGCCCTTGTGGAAGTTGAGGCTCACTAGCTGGGTTATGTCGCAGAGCGGTGAACTGCCACCAGTGAGAGAGAATGCAAGAGGTCCCAGTAGAGATCATTAAAAGTCTAAAGAGAAAACTGTCACTTTGATGGGAAGAAAGAAAAAAGAAGGCTCACCAGGGGACGGAGACCAAATAAAAGAGAACAATAATTTACTCTGATCCATTAAAATCAACAATTAAAAACCAATATATTCATCCCTACAGAAAAATAACTCAGATACAGTTTACTTGTATATGCATTACACATTGTGCTTATATAGCATCTTTCAGGTGGGCCTGCCAAGGCACCTCACTGATATTACTGGCATAGGGAACAAGTGAAGCCTGAGTTCTGTTCTAAAACCAGAAGTTGACAGTACGAGTTGTCCCTCCACAGAAAACACTCAGTTCTATCTTTGTAGAGCACAGCAGCTGAAGGAAAGATCTGTAAAGAACTACAAATAAATATGAGAAGTTGTCAGGCCATAGTTCAACAGTACAAGACCCCAGGAGGTGAACAGCATGAACATGGTTAAACAACAGGCCTAGAAGGCGGACATTCCGTGTTGCAGCATTGTTTTGCAAGTCAAAAGTGTATTCTAACAAGTTCAGTGAAACTGAATGTGTCACCGCTGCAGCAGTTATGAAGCAACGTAGTATGAAAGCTAAATATAAGGATGATGAGTTTAGCATTGTACATAAATTAGGTTATATAGGTGCATGTCTCAGACCCTATAGTATGATACACCTTACTTACACAGTAAGCAAGAGAGTTTATCACAAGCAATATAGTCTGAGTATTTTCAAGTTAAGAAAATCAAATTATTGTATTCACACTTAACCAAAGAGAAATGTGTATAAAACTGAACAATGAACTATAATATTTGAATCCAGGATCAAAAGAAATATCAAATATTTGACATGAAACCAGGCCAATGAGGCTTATATATTTTTAAAGTAGTAAAACTAAATGCAATTCCAAATAAGTGAAGAGTAATCACTGGCATGATATAAAAATGTTATGATTTATAATTCCAATTGTTAAGAAAGAACTGGGTGGTGAGGATGTATTAACGGCGGGGGGGAATGTGGTATTTACAATAAGTTGACTGGTGACAGGAGCACAAACACAAGGTGGCATGTATGGGAGGTCTTAAGAAAGAGGGCATGCCTCTGGGGAGTAATGTATCAAAATAAAGCAAGGTCCAAAGAGTTAGATTAAAGTTCTTGGGGGCAAATGCAGGGTAGAGACATATAATAAATTAGGATACAAATATGTGGATATGACATATTTCACCTGAGTATCTCTAAGTGCTTTATTGAAAGGAGTGGAACTCAAAAGTCCCAACAGGTATTCTGTGAGATAAATAATGCTAGAATTTCATGGCCACACCAGTAGCAAGAGAAACTGATGAAAATAATGAAGAGACAAGCACAATGTTTTATATAAGGATAAAATGTAAAAGGAATATATGAGTTCTTAGAATATTCATTAATTGCCAAGTGAGATTTTTATAGATAATCCTGACTGGTTAAAAGAGGCAAGTGATATATGTATTGAAAAAAGGTATTCATCTCAAGAAGGCACCAAGGAGAATAAGCTAGTGAAAACCTGGCCGATTGAGGCCAGGACTTTATCCAATGTGAATATTAAATCAAAAAGAAAATATAAATAAGATCAGACCCCGCAGATTTTAGGAGGATAAAGACCTTAAAAAGATAATATATCCTCTCTGAAAGTTTTTGTCATTATATTTGGAATGTATAAAGGAAATTGCTTCAATCCAGTTTTAAATATATCAACATCCTAGGAAATTTTGGTGAGAGCCCCAGCTGCCACTCATGGGAGGCAGTGTCTGCTGCAGTGGAGCAGAATGTGGAGCCCAGCTCGCCCTCCCCTACCAGCTGGCACAGCCAGAGCAGAGCCCATGGTGGGGGCAGGGGTGGGCTGCCTACTCTGGGCTTGGGCGAGGGGACCAGCTGCCTGCCACTGCATGCACTCCCGAGGTAGGGCATGTCCCCCAGATAGGTAGGGCACGTGTCCCCCAGATTTGTGCATGAGGCAGGTATAGGCTGTGGGTTCAGGCTCCCCGCCCTGCTGCCCTCCCCCTGAGGCCTCCATGGCTCAGTGGGTGGGATGCAGCATGACAGGGCAGAGAGGGGAAGCTCCTTGTCACTTCAAGTTCCATGCCACCCTGGCAAAACACCCCCCTCCCACCTGGCAGCAATAAGGGGCACAACTTTGCTCTGCCACCCCCACTGCTGCCAGGGGAAAGAATCATTTTAGATATGAAAAAATATGGTGCTACTCTCCAGCCCCAGGGCATGCCATGCATGAGGCTCAGGCTCCAAAAATTGCCAAAGATGGCCGAATATGAGGAGAGTCATAATTGATTGTTTGCCCTGCTCCTGGCCCTGCCCCCTGCAATGGGATGGGAGTGAAACAGAGTGAGGGCACAGCACTATAGAATGCTGGAAGACCAAGCAACTCCCACCCTTGTTGCATGCCATAGAGCATACAGGCATTTCAGAGAGCATTTCAAAATGTATTTCCCTGCCACCACCTCCTCCTCAGGATATTTATTCAATTCCAATTTCAGGTTCTTTTGCTTATGCGCAAGGTTGTACACATTGCTGCACATTGTAAAACTTTACATTTAAATAAACTAATGTCAGTATTCATGCTATTAAATTTAATGAAAATATTTCCTTTGTGTTGTGTTGTAAAGTTGTTTTTTAACCTAAGTCTGGAGGCTAAGCTACCTGATGTTACCCCTTTAAATTAGTTCTCCCCCCTCTGCCTCCCCAGGTGCAAAGTTCCCAAGGTACACATGAGGACTGTTAATGCAATATAACATAGTAAATTGCAACCCAGGACATTGAAGAACTAAAAGAAAGGCACTCTTAACTGTTCTTCCAGAGCACAGGAGAAAAGAACAAAGGACCATCAGAGTACTCAAGAGAGGACATTGTCTTCTCTGAATCAATACCAGTACTAGATACAGTCCAGAGCAATACGCATTCCCCTCACTTTTTCCTAGCCAGAATTGTCCATCAGCTCATGAGTTGTTATAAACATATCACGTCTGTTGCTTGTACAACTGCTCATATTTTTATCCCCCAGTGTTGCCAATTAGCAATCAGGTTCTTAATTAGTCTGACCCACCTGGCTATTTTGTTCCTAATAAATCAATTCACTCAATTCACATGGAGGGGCTTGCATTTAGTACCATAGCTCAGTCATTACTGGTCATCATTGTATGCGACTGCTGTGTGCACTATAAAAATTTGATAACCACACTGAATTTGTATTCTCCATTGATGTACAGTCTGTCAAGTAAGTTGAGTGTGTGGTTCATATTTTTAATGTAGATAGGGATTCAGCAAAAGCCTCAGCAGAGCACCAAGAAGAAACATGGGATATAAGCTATAAACAGGTTGTCATGCTGAGTTGTATGCATTTTATCTGTACTTGAATACTAGATATGGCACTTATTTTGGACCTAAATTTACCACTCTCCCACAAGAACTTGGTGTTACTGCTTGTCGCAGTGCACGCGGGTGCCCTGCGCCTAAAAGCAGACATGGCAGGAGAGACCCCTAGTGGTGAGAAGGGGGAGGCTCAACTGCCAGTCACCAGGGCAGCACAGGTGCTGGTTGCCAGGGAAACCAAGGGGGTCAGCTGACAGGAAGGGGCAGGGCTTGGCCCCTTCTTAAGCCCAAGCATAAGGCCAGGTGAACAGTTCCTCTCCGGTGGCCAAGCAGGGGGAAGCTCAGCCAGCACACAGGGAAAGGGGGAAGATAGACTGCAGGAGCATCCCCTGGTTGCGGCGGAGTTGAAGTATTTTTCCGGTAGGGACAGAACATGGATTTTTGACCAGGCGGTTTAGTTTATGTTATAGCCCAGGGGTTGTGTGTTTACTATTTAACCGGAGGACCGGGTGAGGCTATTAAGGGTGGAGGAGGCCTCATAGGGACGCCACAGTAGCGTGGGGTTTCCTGGCACCAGAGAGGGCGCACATTTTTTGGGGGCACATTGGCCCCAGCCCGGGAGCCCCGGAGCTAGGGGGCAGTGAGAAGCCCCAGACCTAGGGGGCAGCAGGGAGCCCTGGAGCGAGAGGGGGCAGTAGGGAGCCCCAGAGTGAGCAGGGGGCAGTGAGAAGCCCCAGAGCGAGAGGGGGAAGTAGGGAGCCCCAGAGTGAGGGGGGCAGAGAGGGGCCCCAGAAGTAAAGAAGAGGGCCAAGGCATAGGGCAAACCATGTCAAGTACCATCTGCGAGGCTTGGACTGCGGTGTAGGGAAGGAAAAGGAGCCGCAGGTAGCGCCCCCTGACACTGGGCATATAAAGTGGGTAGCCTCCTGCTAATTACATCACTCAATCAATTAGGATCAAGGCATGGCAGGCGAGTAAGCAGGCGGTTAGCCCAAGACAGGAAGGCGGAGCCACCCACAGAAAGGCTTCAGCGCGCCAGTCCTGTTACATTGCTCCATTTGTTGTTATTTTGTATGAAATATGAGCTCATAAGACTGGAGTGACATAGCTGCTTGGTTGGCAACCATGGTGGGAAGGGGAGAGGAGAAGGTAAAGGAAAAAAGATTTCTCTCAACTGAAAGTCCTCAAGCTGTTTACTTTCATATGCAGGGAAATCTGTCCCTGTGGAAGTTGTCCCTTTATTCTAGAGATGTCCCTAACTCATGCTTTCCCTTCTTTCCACAAGGAAAGGATCACTCTAATACTATCTTCCTCTCCCCTAGCCAATACCTTTTTCTAAAAGAAACACAGATCTGATGAGTTCTATCCCCTCCCCTTCCCATCCCTGACTGCTTGTCCTCCATGATTTGGAGGACAAGTTACCTGTCCCTGTGCAGCCTCTCTGCTTGAACACAGGTATCTATTGGATAAACTTAATTTGAACTTAATTTCACTAAGCCTGTTCATGGATTCAGACTTATTTTTATTTATCTTAGAATAATACAAAACAGAGTTGGAAGTATGTCAAGAGGTTGTCCAGTCTATATTCTTTCAAGGCAGATATTTATCTAATTTGCTGTTAACCTCCAATGATAGAGATACCACATTTAACCACTTTATGGCCAGACTTCTTGCCATTCTCTTTCTTGTGCCATGCCCTATCATACAAGATGCCAGAATGTCATTTTGCACCGTTACATTTCAAGAATCTATTCCATGTTCTAAGATTAGCCTCTTGGAAAGACTCTCCTACACAAACTAGCTTTGTTGTTATTGTCTAAAGTTCTACAGGGGCATAAAAGTAAATTTGCTAACCAGGATCTTCATTAGTTATAGGTCCTCACACAAACCATTCACAGATAAGATAAGAACATAATATAATAAGTGCTTTATAGATGGAGGCACAAAGAGACTTGTCCAAGGACCCCCACTAAGTCTATGTTAAACAAGGGACTTGACCCCCGCTGTCCCACAATTACCCTAAGCACTGAGTTATCCTTCTGCCACCAGTGAGTTTGGTATTTCCACATTTGACATGTGGTTGGCATGAGGGGCATCTTTCACAGTTTGTAAAGAAAAACATGCCGTTTATGAGGTTAAAATTAATCTGTTTAAGGAATACAGAGTGGGCATAAAATGATAACATCTGCTCAATCCAGAGACTAAGAGGGCTATTGTACTGTGCATTAGCTTCAAGATAACAGGCATATTCACTAATCTCAAACTATACAATATTCAATTAATTATTCAATTTGGAGAAAAATATATTCAGCAGTTATATTTTTCTGTGTTGATTTGCCTTCTAAGAAGAGTCATCTTTTTCTTTCAGGTGGAAGAAAAAAAGAAAAATAAGTGAGGACTCTATCTTTGAGAGGGGAGGAAAAGGTAGAGGAGAGAGTAAAAGCTGGGGAGTTTTAGGGGAAATAATGTTTGATCTCATTAGGCTCTGAATAAGCCAGCCATATCCTACATAGAGAGGGAACAAAGAGGCAGGAGGAGGCAGGATAGTTTAAGGAGAGGTCTGCAGCTGCTGAATAGGTGGCTTGGTTTGCAGAAATAGGAGCCAGTGACACTGGACAAGATAACAGAACTAGAAGAAAGGAGAATAAATTTGTGTGAAACAACACCATTTTGATTTGACTTCCATTTTGACGATTCAGCAGAACACTGTTTCATTTTGAGTTTTATTTTGAAAGCACTGTTCCATTTCATTTTGTCAAAACTGTTTTGCATTTTCAATGCTGTTTTAATGTTTTGCCCGTAGGTTATTATGGGGAAACATAAAATGCAGAAGGCAGGCAGATCAGGGGCTATGCCAGAGTCCTTCAAAGGGTGCAGGCCCCTGATCTGCCTTCCATATGAGAGAAGCTGGGTGCTGCCTCCTGGGACCAGCACTGGGAAGATCACTGCTGCTGCTGGTGCCAGGCAGCAGCATCTGCTCCTTTCATCCAACAGGCAGATCGGGAGCTCGTCCGCACCCCCAGGAGGGCTGTGGGGGCTGTACCAGAGTCCTCCTGGGGGTACGGGCCCCTGATCCACCTGCCAGATGACAGACCTAGTGCTAGGAATATTAATGCTGCCACTGTCCCCAGGTGGTAGCACCCATCTCCTGTCACCTGGCAGGCAGATCGGGGGCAGACACCATGGGGAAGACTCCGGCACAGCCTCCGCAGTCCTCCTGGGGGTGCCCATGGTACCCCGATCTGCCTGCTGGCTGACAGGAGCTGGGTGCTGCTGCCTGCAGCCAGCGACAGCCAGGGCCATCTTTAGGTGGGCGAATCAGGGTGACTGTCCCTGGCCCTATGCTTTGGGGGGTCCCATGGAGCAACAGCAATGGCAGCTTCTTTGCATCCAGGTTGCCCAGGATTTCAGTGGGGACAGGTCCCTGCATGAACTGATTTGCTCCGGGCCCTGTACCTTTGACCCAAGGAGGGTGCAGGGCTCAGGACAAACCAGCTTGTGCAGGAACCTGCCCCCTGCCCTGATCCTGTGCAGGGGGACCTGCGCGGAGTCACCACCAAAGTGCAGGGCCCAGAGCAGTCGCCCTGATTTGCACCCCACCAGGGGCAACCCTGGCTGCCACAGATCAGGGGCCTGCACCCCTGGGAGGACTCCAGAACAGCCCCCACAGCCCTCTCAGGGGTGCAAGCAAGCCTCCAATCTGCCTGCCAAAAGAGAGCAGTGGTTGCTGCTGCCTGGGACCAGCAGCAGCAGTGATCTTCCCTGTGCTGGTCCCAGGAAGCAGCACCTGGCTTCTCTCATTTGGCAGGCAGATTGGAGTCCCACACCCCTGGGACCAGCAGGCATTGGGGGAGTCCCTGTTCCCCTGAGCGCTGCCAGGAGTGACTAGAAATAATGGTCACAAGCTGGCAGAGGGTAGGTTCAGACTAGACATCAGGAGGCGCTACTTCACTGTCAGAGCATCTAGGATCTGGAACCAACTTCCAAGTGAAATGGTGCTGGCTCCTACCCTGGGGGTCTTTAAGAGGAGGCTAGACGAACACCTTGCTGGGGTCATTTGACCCCAGTACTTTTTCCTGCCATGGCAGGGGCCGGACTTGATGATCTGCTCAGGCAAATTGGGGGCCTGCCAGCACCCCTGGGAGGGCTGTGGGGGCTCTGCTGGGTGACAGGAGGCAGGTGCTGCCAGCTGGGACCAGCCGCTGATCTGGGGGTTGTGCGGGCGAACCCCTGATCTGCCTGCTGGAAGACAGGAGGCGGGTGCTGCTGTCCTTCAATTAATTTGAATCAAACCTGGATATGGCTGGGACCAATAAGCTTTGCTTCAAAACTCGAAATGTTTCAAAACTTTCCAAACATTTTGAATTCCCTTGTTTCATTTTGAACCTGTTTTGAAGGCTTTTGTTTCATTTTGATTTCACTGGTTCAAGCTCGAAATGCATTGAAACAGCTTCAAAATGAAACGCCGGTGAAATTTCACACATCCCTAGTTCATAGCACCACTGCACAGCAATGAAGGAAAACAATATTGGGGTTAGAAACTTTGAGAACTGATAAGACAGACCCTGCTGTAAAAGAAATAGGCAAAGGGAGCAAGGAGGGTAAGGAATCAGTGACGGAGGTAGAAGAAGAGAGGGAAATCAGGACACCTGATAAGAATTGAAATATTTATATTTGTATATGTATTTGTAAATCATTTGAAAGATGCAACGTGCTGTATGAGCTCTAGATATTATGGTACCAAAGGACAATACTGGTTTGAAAATCTTGTCTGAAAACTTTAAATTTTCTATTACCATAAGTAATGTCTAAGATTACTAGTTAAAATTTCGAACGAAAATTATTTTTCTTCAGTTGCTGTGTGTATCAGTGGTTTCTTCTTCGCTTGTATAGCCATTTCCTGTTGTGTCATGTCAATGACAGGGGGAAGAGACAGACAGACACTTTTGAAAACAGGAAAATTATGATTGTAAAACCATAAGAGCTGGCAGGGGATGAGAGGAAGGTGTACAACCTGAAAGTACTTCTGAACTGTTTGAAGGTATTAGATTCCAACTTTTTATTGTGAAAAGGGTGGGATTTAATTTATTAAGAATTTCAGTGTATATCAAAACAAACATATTTTGGGGGTTTTTTTCCTGACACATACAGAAGTCCAGCAAATAAGATTTGGAACCTTCACCTTCACTATCTCAGAGGGCTACAGAGCTTCAACAGCAGAATCAGGCAACAAATGACATTCTTAGCCCTCCACAGAGCTCTGTTTTTTCAAGCACACTCCCAAACTTCTAATAAAAAAGTTCTAATAAAGGATGTCCAAAATAAACCAGCCAGGGTCAGTAATAGCAGTTGTATGTCTCTTTAATCATAACTACTTTCCTTCCTACTTCTCAGCATGGAAAACTTGCTGCCAGTAGAGTCAACTGTAATGACAAATGATTCAGGGAAGTTCACAAAGCACATGAACATCAACACAAATTACAGAGAAGGGAAAAAAGTATCAAAATACCCATTCTCTGTTAAACGTTGCCTGAAAGGATTCTGTATTAAAATATAGGAGTGGGATGAAATAATGCTCTCATACTGCATATTTTGTTCAATTTATGAATCCAAACTTTTCTTACATTTGGTTTGTTTGTATTTTCTACGTGGCTTAAAAAGCTATTTTCTCCCGTTAATGTTTCATGTTTATGGTTCAGAGTTGATTGTATTTTCTTATAGCAATCAAAAAAGGGGGGGCGGGGAACACACTTCTGTTTCTCATGCAGACAGTATTGGTCATCAGCTAGAGGGTTTGGCATCTATAATTACTGCAAGTTGTTGGATATCCTGGTTTGATTCAAATTAATTGAAGGACTGATGAGAGAGTTCTGATTTTTTATTTCAGTAAGATCCCCCCTCTTTGTTTTTGCTGTTTATGTATATGCATTAGTGGTAAACAAATACTTTAAAGCCTATCCCATGTGAAATGGGGAGTCCTACTGAAAGCAGTTCTACTGAAGACTAAAGTTTGGCTGTGATATGGATTTAGTGAATATCACACTGGAGAGATATCTCATTTCACACCGTAATTGCAACCAGCATCTGAAAAGATTTACAAGAAGACAAAACAATTATCTTGCATTGAGTCCAAACATTATTACTTCCTGAAAATACAGTGATTTAAGTCACTTCCAGGCTGGAAATTTCTTAAGTATTAAAAGTTAAGTCTACGCCAGCCAAATGTCATTGTTGTGGTTGGTGGTGTGTAATAATATGCAAGAGACTTGGGTTTGATTCTCATTAGTCTGCTAGACTGGGCAGATGGACTGTAATTCTTGTATAAAACTTTTCATGTGAAGATCTTAGAGGATGAAATAGTGAAATGCTTAAGTGTTGCTACTCCTATCCCTATTTTGCCGATGGGGGTTATTTCTGAAATATAGACAAGTTAAGTCTAACATTTTCAAACTTATGAGTCTAATTTTTGGCAGCTAGATCAGTAATCTAATTTTCCAGGGGTGCTGAGAATATACACCTGAAAGTGTCTTTAGGTGCTTAATATCATTGAAAAATCAGATCTGTTATTTAGCTGTTAAGGTATATAACCATGACATTTTCCTCCAGGTCACAGAGTGTGGGGAAATATTCATAATAGTCTGGACTGTCTTGTCATGACTCAACTGCATTCTACTTTCAGGCTGACTGAAGAGCACTGTTAATGGACTATGGAAGAAATTCTCTTCTGGGTCATAAGACAGACTGTACCATGAGGCTTTAAGGGAAGTACTAAAGGAGGATGCTCAATGCTCTGGAAACAAGTAGGCTTTTCCTCCAAAACAAGAGATTTTTTGCTGCATTTTCTAATTAAAGATTTGGGTAATGGAAGAGCTAATTTTAGGTGTAGCACTATATAGGACTGGACTGAGGCATAGGCTATATAGTGCCTATGGGATTCAAGCTCCAGGTGTCACATGGTTATATGATAATCTAAGATATTTCCCCCCTTTCTTTCCCAAAGTCTTAGACTCATAGATTCATAGACACCAGGACTGGAAGGGATGTCGAAAGATCATCGAGTCCAGCCCCCTGCCCCACAGGCAGGAAGTCAGCAGGGGTCATAGGATCCGAGCAAGATGGACATCCAAATGTCTCGTGAAGGTGTTCAAGATAGGTGCGTGAATTACCTCCGGCGGCAGTCTATTCCAAACCTTGGGGGCTCATACAGTAAAGAAGTTCTTCCTTATGTCCATTCTGAAACGGTCACAGAGGAGTTTGTGACCATTTGATCTTGTCACCCCTTAGGTTGCTCTGGTGAACAGATGTTTCCCCAGATCATTCCCCCAGATTGAAACAAATGTGTGAGGGATGAACTGTGTATACTTGTCCTACCTTAGAGCAGGGGGACTTCTGCACAACTTTTTGAGATCCCTTTCTGTTTTAAACTTACATGATTCTATTGCTGTAGTATTTAAATTTAAAATAGCCAGTTAACTCCAATGATACAACAGCAATGATCAACAATGATACAATGACAATACTGTGGTTTTCAAATTAACAGTACAGCACCACTTTCCAACTCACTGCTACTTTACACTGACAAGAGATGCTTATTCTGGTACAGTAAATCTAGGATAGCAGCCAGAGTCAGCCCATTATTAATAGCAGAACTATGCAATGCTTTTGAGGCTTTATATGTACCAAACTACTCTGGGGGCACATCTACACGAGACATTTACTGTGCAGTTGACTACTTAACTGTGCATTAAATCTCTTGGGGTCTACACATGCATCTCATCAGGGCACTCTGCAGCAGGGTAGTTCTTGTAAAATACATTTACTACCCTGCTGCATAATTTTCTGTACATAGCAACATATGTGTAAATGCTGCCCCAGCTGGCCGGGGCAGAGGGTGCACTGGAGCAGCCTTGTGCCCCCGGCCAACCGCTCCGCAGCATGTGGGGTTGGTAGGAACAGGCAGCTCAGGGTGCTCCAACAGGGCTCCACATGCTGTGGCACAGGTGGCTGGAGAAAAAAGGTGCTTCAGAGTGGGGGCTGAACCACCTTTGTGCCTCAGACAGCCCCTCCACAGCATGTGAAGCTCTCTCAGAGCAGCCCTGGACTGGTAGGCTGATCCCCTGGGTCACCTGCCAGCCCGAGCTGCTCCAACAGGGCTTCACACACTGGGCATGAATAAACTCCAGAGAAATATGCCCTGGAGTTTACTCATGTACATTAGTTGCATGTGTATATGCACCCTGGATGTAGCTGGTCCAGAGTGGTGTATTCTGAGAGCTAGACCTGTTCTGTGATAATGTGGTTTGATGCCCCTGTATTACAATGGGTGCAAAGTATTCTTAGCTGGTTTTGCTCCAGATTACATTTTCGTGTGGAGTCTGGAGAGCTGCATCCATTGGTATGCTACTATAATAGATTTCCTGAAAGAATTTCTCCTGAAAATATACATGAAGGACCAGATGTTTGTGTGCTTCCCCTGCATAAATGTAGCATTTTGCTGTTATTAGGACTAAACTTGGTTGCTTCTCTGAATGTTTGCATTTTTTCCATTTTTTATTTTTAAAAAAGGAATAAATTGGACTACACTTAAAGGCTGAAGAAAATACGATACTGGAAAGTACAATAATTATATTTCTTGTATTAAGAGAGACATATGTGAACTGAGTTATTGGAAGAAGGCAAGGAATAACTATCCAAGTTCCTTGCAAAAATGTGACTTGGACTATATTTCAATGATCCTTTAAACTTTCATAACACACACAAACCCAAACCTATCCTATATTATTAAATAAAGAATTAAACAGGAAATACCGATAATGTTATGGGAGGCACTGACAATAAAGCCTGAATTAATGTTCTTCCGACACCACCAAGAAAACCACATAACTGTAGCTGCTAGGCATATGTATCTGAAGATTCAGCTAATTCAGTGACCATTCAGTTATAGTCTATAGCTGTAATGCTGATACTCTGTCTGAATAATCCTATTTGCCAGCCCTGATATTGAACAGAAACAAATGGGAGATGCCAAAAGCATGCTGTTGGGGTTGTTTTTTTTTAATGATTGCCTTATGTCTTATCTCTAGGCTTGCATCACCATCTCTTTAGTAGTAATCCCTCTACTCTGCTACCTGTTAATACCCATTGACTGGCAATAATGGTGCAGAAAAAAAGAAGTCTGCTACTTCACAAGGGATCCATGCTACCATACTCTCATTTGTGGGATTGATTTAAAACAAGCTGCTCTTGAGACCAGGACTGTCTCTTTATTATGGGTTTATAAAGTATCTAGCACAATGGGCTCTTTGAGCCACAAAGTACTTCTGCAACGTAAATAATACTGCCAGAATCATAATGACAATCTTTCTGTTCACTTAGACTGTTGTTGTCTTTTTTTTTCCATGTACAAACTGAATACAGATGAGTTTTGCTTCTACATTATCTACCATTTGTGTGTAAAGGTGACAGTACACATATCCACAAGATATAAATTCTTTAGATGCACAAAGATGTCTGTGTGGCAATAGAAAGGAGGCTAAGGTTAACTTTGCCTGTGCACAGTATAACCCCAGTAAAAAGGTATTATGTTATGTAGTCACAGTGCCCTAGTAACCAGTGTTGAGTATGTCAGAATGCATTTAAACAGAGTATCTCTAACTTTACATCTCAAACCAGTTCTTTATATAGGTGTGTGATGCTGTCATGGAATTTGATTTATAAAATTGCTGATTCTTCTGTGTCTTCCTTATATATTTTTAAAGTAATCTTTGGAGGCTCTGTCTGGATTATTTGTCTGCCTCTGGGAAAAAATATGCAGAGTGAAAAATGATGGTTCAGACTCTTTCAGAATTAGTGATCTCCTATACTATTTGACATCCATTTGTACAACTGATGGCTGTAATCTTACTCAGCTATATTGGTATAAAGCCAGAGCAACTACATTGACTTAAGTGAAGTAATCCTAGAATTACAAAAGCAGAATTGAAAGGAGAAATTGTCCCTGAAAGTTTCAGTTAACATGAAACTTAGCTGATACTGTACATCACAATCAGATCTTTGATGATTCATTTATACCATGTGTTTTAAACAATAAGAAAAAAATGCACGAGTAGCATGGGTTAGGGAAAAGTTTCTAGTTAACCCATATTTGTAAATTAACTTTCATAGTACAAAGTCACATTTCCTAGCCTTATATTCATATATAATGGCAGACTCTCATGTCCTACATAATTGATACTGACAAACTAGAAGAATTAAGGATGCTGAGAGATCTTCATATTTGAATGTTAAACTGAGACTAAAGCATTTTTCTGAATTTTATGGATTTTAAATTAACTCTTTATCTAACAGTTTGCATTTGCACTGTGGTATAGTAAAATCTGAAGATCTAGTTTTTTCTGTGGAGCAAGGCTGAATAAGAGAAAGGAGCATAACTTTCCCCTACATAACTTTCCTTCCATTCATACGGGCAGTAGTTCTTTGGGCAGCAGATCCATAGTTTTCTTGCTGGTGAATTTCTGTAGTTGTGGAGACAAAGCTGGATATGCATTTATCATCAGATAGACAGATCACTTAGAACTTAAACTAGATTCTGTAGCAATTTTGAATTGTGTTTCCTTTTGTCCTGCTCCTCAATGACTGGTATCTGCAGTGTTCCTCATGGCTGATGAAATCTGTGGAAATCTGTGCATATCCATTAGAGAGCAGTTGCACTGAAGAAAGGGAAGAGCTCCTGAGGAATCCAGCATCAAAGTGGGCCTCAGGCTTATGAGGTAATAAAATGACTTACAGGTTTAATCTTTTGTTAGGTTAACGTTAGGATATTGGTTTACAAAAGTAGTACTAAAAGCTTTCAGAAGGCTATGACTGATGATATAAGGGTTTCTAAACTCCAGTTTTAATGTATAGCACTGATTTCACTTTGTAGGTATATCTACTACAGAGCTCTCATGTATATGGTGTAAAACAGTATAAGACATGTTCTGATGAAAGTAGGAAACTCTTAGTAGGAAACTTTGAAGTGTAGAAATCTGGTAGATTTGTGTGACTGACTTGTGCTACTCCATTCAGGGTTTTGCTCTGTTGCTCTTAGGATATGGAGCCACACATTGACCTGACTGAGACAAATAAAGAGTATTTTGTTTGTTAGAATTCATTTATATAAACAAGCTGAGTGCAAAAATGTTTACTGTAAGCTCCTATGATGAGAAAAGTATGATCCCATCAACAGTTAATGTTCAGGACTAGAGCAGTTAGGCTGGATAAAAAAAAAGACTTTTCAATCATGCTTACAAATAGTTCACTTTTAAGGCTCTCACTTTTGATAATAGTACTATCAGAAAAACAAATGGCAAAGTGGTAAGAGAGCTGAAACACATCAAGAATCACTAGGGAAGAATATTGTGAGGCTTTATACGGGAAAATTTGAGGCACATTCCAGAATGTACCTAGAATACTAAGACTGCAGCAAGTACCAGTTACACTGCCATAACAAATTCTTTTGGACAGAGATTGAAAGTGACATAAATGGAGGAATAAAAGTTCAACCTAGAAGGATCTGTGGTTTCAAAAGGATAATGGCCTTATTGGAAGAAGGATGACGGAGGACTAAAAATCAGGTCTGTGATATATTTCTGAGTTCCTGTGTGATCTTGGACAAGTTGCTTGCACTTTTCATATCTCGTTTTCTTTGTTTCTAAGATAGGGCAACAAAGTTCTCTTGCTATTTAGGGTCTTCTGAGGCTTACTATATTTAAATGTTCAGAGGATGCACTGAGGTTATTTGATAAAAGCTGTTGTAGAACTACAGAATAATATCTCTATCTATTGATACGGTATTTTTTATGGTAGAGTTGACAAGAGGACTGGAAATTTCGCTTGTCTTTAAAAATATCTGCCAAGACACCTGGGAAAGATTGGTATAAATCGAGTTGTATGGTGATAATTTGTAAGGAAGAGTTAAAGGGGATGGGAATAAGATGCCTTTCCCAAGAGAATAGAAGCATTGCAAACTGCTTTTCATTCAAAAAAGAACAACATGGGAAACAGGAGTAGGTGTTGAACAGGAAGCATTTTAAGAGATTTCAAAGACTGAGGAATCATTTTCAGTGAAAGTATTTTGGTAGAAAAGTAAAAAAAAAAATTAAATTACCTCCCTTTCTATGAGTTTCCTGAATTCTGAAAGTGCTTTTCCCTGCCTTTAAATTGGATGTACAAATATAGACAGTACCATGTGACATTTTTTCATAATCTTTACAGTAAGAGTTTCGAATTTCTGTAGTCCCAACAACTACGTTTGGTATAGTAACTTATCCTAATACCAAGAAAACAATTTCAATAATATACATATTTGAAGCCTAATTTTTCTCCTGGCACTATGTACAAAGCATATTATTCAGTAGTTAAAGAATGTTAAAGTTACAAAATCAACCACCTGGAAGTTAGGTAACACCAGAACTAAGGTTGTTTTGGTATCCTTAATTTAGCTTCTTGAGATCATAATGTCTTGAATTAAATTATTACATATGGATTTTCCCATTAAATCTCTTCGCACATGTAGTCACCAGAATGGACACTAGTATTGAAATTAATCAGTATCATTGTAGAATGAGGCTATTAATAGTTTTTTATAGAATAGGGGTTCTCAACCTCTGTCTTGTGGGCAAGATCCTCTAGCCCATGGAGCTCCCCATGAGTGCAGACTATTGGTAGTAGGAAAGTGGTGCCACCACTCCCCTACTACTAAATCTCTGGACCCATGGGGAGCCCCAGGCCTGGTGTGCTGGGATCCAGTACCTGATCCCAACACACAGGGATGAGCCGAGTAGGGCCTGATCCCAGCACACAGGACCCAGCACACTGGGACCTCTAGGCACAATCCCAATGTGGGGGTCTGGGAGGGGGTGATGCTGGGCCTCCAGGACCCAATCCCGGTGTGTGGGGGGCAGGAGGGGTCAGCCCCAGGCTCCCAGGACCCAATCCTGGGGCATGGCAAAAAGCACTGGGCCCCTGGGATCCAATCCCAGCAGAACAGGCCCCCCGCAGAGCCCAATCCTGACACATAGAGGGAGACACTGGGCCCTCATGGCCTATCTGGCCTGGAGACAGGACGTGTGTCGCTCATCTGGCCAATGAGGTTAAAAGGTCAAGCACCACTATTGTAGAAGTTTCAAGACGTGGTGTGAATAAGAAGACTACAGATGAAAGTACCTTAGGTTAGAGTGCTTTATCAAACATCTGTACCACATCCGATCATGAGTCAAGGTAGGTTGCAAAGTAGGTTGCATTCCCCGGGCATCCCAGGGGTTCCTTGCAGAGCGGCATACTTACTTTAGCCAGTGCTCATCTGCCCACAGCCTGTCACAGAGAGGAAAAAGCTCTGTCTCTTCCCTGAGTGGCTAGTGGGGGGGAAGGGGGATGACAAACAGAGCCCCCTGCCATGTGCCACCCCCCCAGCTTGCTGGCTTAGCTCCTGGTGGGGGACCAGGTCAGATCCACACAGCAGGAGGGCTCCATTTCCCCCTCCCCTGCCTGTTCCAGCCTCCTCACAGCTGCAGGTTAGAGCCACAAACAGCTTTTTACTGCACAGGAGCTAAGGGCAGGCAGGCAAGAGAACAGAGCCCTCCTGCCATGTGGGTCCAGCCCAGCCACCTCCAGGTCCTGAGCCAGCCAGCTTGGGGGGAGGCACATGGCAGAGGGGCTCTGTTCCCCCCACCCTCATCCCCCAGCTGCCATCACTGACAGCAGCCAGCTAGCTGGGACTGGGTGGGACTGGGGAGAGGTGCCACACTAGCCAGTCAGTCATGGCCAGCTACTCGGCTGCTCAGCTGGGCTTAGCATTCTCCCCTCTAGTCAGCACTGGTGAAGCCACATCTGGAGTACTGTGTCCAGCTTTGGGCCTCCCACTACAGAAAGGATGTGGTCAAATTGGTCAAAGGAGGGCAATGAAAATGATGGGAGGCCTGGGTCACATGACTTACGAGGAGAGGCTAAGGGAACTGGGCTTATTTAGTCTGGAGAGAAAACTCACAGGGGATTTAATAGCAGCCTTCAACAGCCTGAAGGGAGGTTCAAGAAAGGATGGAGCTAGACTGTTCTCAGTGGTGGCAGATGACTGAACAAGAAGCAAAGGTCTCAAGTTGCAGCAAGGGAAGTTTAGGTTAGATACTAGGAAGAACTTTTTCACTAAGAGGATAGTAAAACACTGGAACAGGTTACTCAGAGAGGGTGTGGACTCTCCATCCTTGTAGGTTTTTAAGACCTGGCTAGACACAGCCTTGGCTAGGATGATCTAGTTAGGGATGGTCATGCTTTGAATAGGGGGTTGGACTAGATGGCCTCCTGAGGACCCTTCCACTCCTAATTTTCTATGATTCTGTGATTCTCCAGCAGCTTCCTAGGATCCATGCAGGAGTGCCCCCAGCCTGCTAGCCTCAGCCAGTGAAGGCAGGCTCTGATTTCCTGTCTCCCACTGAACAGTGAATGTCTGTTTCCTCCTGACCTATTCTAGTGTGCTTTGAGTAAAGCATGATATTTAGAGTGCTTCCACTTCAGGCTTTTTGAAAGCCTGTACTTAGTTTATATGTCCTCTCATATTCCAGTGCACCTGTGTACCCCTGTTCCACATCCCCTCTGTTTGTATCAATTCATCCATCCCCTGGTTCTTAACTCCACAATTTTTTATGTTCACCAGTTACAAATCATATCTGCCACTGGCTCATGTTTCATAGATTCATAGATAGTAGGGTCGGAAGGGACCTCAACAGATCACCAAGTCTAACCCCCTGCCTAGGCAGGAAAGAGTGCTGGGCTCAGATGACCCCAGCCATATGCCTATCAAGACTTTTCTTAAGCACTACCAAGGTAGGGGACAATACCACCTCACTTGGTAGCCCATTCCAAATTTTGGCCACCCTCACCATGATGAAGTTTTTCCTGATGTCTAGCTTAAATCTGCTGTCTGTCAGTTTGTGACTGTAAGGGGGTGAAGAAGGTGCAGGGTGAGGGCGACGCCAGCGGCGGCAGGGACCGGCCCGACTTCCAGGTCCCGGCGGAAAGCCAAGCACCTAAGTTTCCCCCTTCCAGGAACCCGGAAGCACCTGGGTCGAGGCCTAGCCGGACAGATAAAGAGAGCCCAGTGGGTCCGGAGAGGGCCCTGGTGGATTCGGAGGCAGGAGCGGCGGGTCTGGAGTTGGGAGCGGCGGATCCGGAGGAGAGCTGGGGAAGACCCGGCGTCGGGAGAAACCCCCTGGAGCGGGTGCGAGCTGCCTGGAGACGCAGCAGGACCTACTGGGGCAGGGGTAAGCCCCGGCGTGGCGAGGAGGCCCGGCCAACTGACAGCGAAGAGATGAGTGGCTTAACGCCGCGGGAGGCGACGGCATCCGGCAGGAGCCGGGTACCATAAGTACTGTAATATGGGGCAATCACAGGTGGGGAAACCACCGCGCCTGTGATCCTTGGGAGGACTAAGGGGCGGAAGGAGACCCGTGGGAGAGGGCGGAAGATCCCAGCCCGGATCCAGGAAGGGGGTCAGCCCCGTAGCTGAAAGGCAATATCGGGAAGGACAGCCGAGGGGCCAAACAACCCCAGCTCCCATGAATCCCTGCCAGGAACTTTGGGTTGAACTTTGTATTTTTTCCTTTACGAACATTTTTGGGACGAGCGTCCTGACGAGTGGCCCGCCCCGAAAGGCAGCCACTTGCCCAGAGGATCGGGCGAGGGCGTAGGGGAGGAGGAGCCCTCAGGACCCCTGGACTCAGCAGAGATGGAGTGCCATTTCCGAACCGCACGCTCCACAATATTGGGAACCCCTATATTATCATCAAAGTCGTGGCAGGTGAGACTGGCGTGAGTGCAGTGAGGATGACACATTCCCCTCCTACTGGGGGTCCCCAGTGAGACGGTCGATCAGTGAGCTGACCCCCCTCACAACTGGTGCATTGGCTGGGAACCAAATCCGGGGCGGCGATGAGGATTTTGGAAGGGCCACCTAGACTGGTAGCGCAGTCCAAATGGAGCTCCCAATGGGCATGGATACAGGACAGCAGACCCTGCATCTGCTGGCCCAACTATTACAGCAGCACCAGCAGACTGCCATGAGGCAGATGAATGTGCAGGAGCACCTGCTGCAGCAGCAGGCCTGGGTGGGTTTATACCCCAGGGAGTTCAACATGCCAAGGATGACGAAGGAGGATGATGTGGAGGCTTTCCTGGCGTCCTTCGAACGAGCAGCCCTGGCCACAGGGATAGACCGGGCGAAGTGGGCCGGTCGCGTGGGGGTCCTGTTGGTGGGCCTGGCGCAAGTGGCTTATCGGGCTTTATCACGGAGCGAAGCCGTGGATTATGACAAGGTGAAAGCCAAAATATTGCAGAGGTTAGAAATTACCCCAGAGAAACACTGTCAATCTTTTTGAGAAGCCAAAACAAGGAACGAAAGGAGCCCTAAGATGTGGCAATTCCTTGCCGATGAGTTAACCAAGTGACTGAGGCCAGCCGAGGCTACTAAAGAGGAAATTTGTGACCAGGTGTTGCTGGAACAGTTCCTCATGGATCTGGGGGAGAACACGCAGCGTTGGGTCAGATGTCATGGGCCCACAACATCACGCCAAGCCCTGTGCTTGGCGGAACAATACGAGGCGGCCCAAAAGGGACTGCGCCTAGACAGAGGTATGTTGGGACGAGAGGGCCCTCCCAAAAAGGGGAAGGGAGGTAAAAACGCAAGGACACCGGAAAGAAGGGATTTCTTTTGTTTCCGCTGTGGAGAGAGAGGACATATGGCCAGGGTTTGTCCGGTAAACCCAGACTATCCACCCGCCAAAGGGAGACAGTACCCTGACGGATCCGGGAGAGAGCGGGAGCTCATGAGAGAGGAACCCATGGAGTGTGGGGTCTGCGCGGGGGTGGGGACTTCCCCCCAACCTTTACCCCAGGTCCGAGCTTGGGTGGGACAACGCCCCTTGACGGCCGTGGTGGATACTGGGTGTGCCCAGACCCTGGTCTGACCGTCTATGATTGAGTGGAGGCAAGCCCCCCGATGCACCGGAATCCACCTCGTTTGTCACCATAAGCAGAGGTCATATTTTGAAAGAAGGGTCCTAGACGTACGTGTACAAAGCACCTCCCGGCGACTGCCGGTGGGCCTGAGCGAGGAGATACTGTACCCAATGATATTGGGAAGGGACTGGCCAGAGATCTTCGAGGTCCTGGCAACACTCCGGCTCCAGAATAAGCCCCTGGGGGGTTTAGCCAGAGGGGAAGTCGAGAGAGAAAGTGACGAAAAGCTGGAAGACCTTGCCAGCGGCAACCAGTTCAGGGAGGCCCAAGAGGAGGATGTAGAGCTGTAACCCTTCAGAGAGGAGGTGATCACCCAGCCCTGGCTGCAGGTAAGCCCCAGCACAAGTCGAGCAAAGTGGCCCCACGTAGAAATGAGACGGGGTTTATTGTACCACATTAAGCCGGGTCAGCAGGCGGAGGAGGAGGTAGAGCAGCTCCTGATTCCCCACTCCCATAGAGCCCCGCTATTGCAGTTAGCACACGGGAATCCTATGGGAGGACAATGGTCGCGTAGGCCATAAGGTGGCCAAATATGTACAGGACCTACAGGAGTGGCTCCACCTGGCCCGGAAGATGGCTCACGATAACCTGGCCGAGGCCCAGAGGCAACAGAAGGACTGGTATGACCGAGGGACGAAGGAGCGGGAATTACAGCCAGGTCAGAAAGTGCTGGTGATGTTGCCTAGTGCCAATAGCAAGTTTGAATCACAGTGGCAGGGACCGGTGACGGTGATGAGGCGAGTGGGCCCGGTGGACTATGAAGTATGAAGGGAGGGTAGATGTCGGAAGACCCAGGTTTTCCATGTCAACCTACTGAAGGAGTGGCAGGAACCCCAGGGGCTCCTGCTCAAGACAGATTGGGAGGCCGAAGAACAAGAAGATCAAGGGCGGGACCTGTCGCCAGGCCACCCAAGAGATGTTCTCGGTGCCAGGGATCGGCAACTGAGGGATGGGCAGGAACGACAACTGTGAGAATTGGTCCATGAATTTAGAGATGTCTTTACAGAGAGCCCAGGGAAGGCGAAGGGAGTTGAACATGCTATCGTGATGAAAAGGGGCCAGGTCGCAAGGGAGAGGTGGCGGAGGATTCCCTTTTACCGGCGCCAACCCATGAAGGAGGAACTGGAAAGAATGCTGGTGCAGGGGATCATTACTCCCTCACGTAGCCCCTGGCAGAGTCCGCTAGTGGCAGTAACAAAGCCAGATGGCAGCTTGCGGCTGTGCGTGGATCTTAGAAAGCTAAACGCAGTAACACAGTTCAGCACCTTTCCCATGCCCCAGGTGAATGAACTAGTGGAACATATAGGACAAGCTAACTTTATCTCCACTTTAGATTTGTCGAAGGGGTACTGGCAGATCCCCTTACAGCCAGAAGATCAGCCAAAGACAGCTTTCGGCACGCCATGGGATTTGTTTGAGTTTAAAAGGATGCCCTTCGGGTTGAATGGTACTGCAGCGACTTTTCAAAGACTCATAGACTGGATACTCGCACCCCACCAGGAATACGCGGCAGCCTATATAGACGATATCGTTGTATACACCCAGACATGGGAGCAACATGTAAAGGCCTTAAAGGCGATTCTGCGAGAGCTGAGGCGAAAAGGTCTGACGGCCAACCCGAGGAAGTGTGCCCTGGGCAAAAGCGAGATGAAGTACTTGGGTTTCTTGGTCGGCAATGGGCAGGTGAAGCCACTGAGGGACAAAGTGGAGGCCATCCGAAACTATGAAGTGCCGCTTACAAAGAAGCAGATGCGGGCGTTTCTCGGTTTGGCCAGTTATTATCGCCGATTTATTCCTCAGTTTGCCGAGGTGGCCAATCCCTTAGTCAAGACAACCAGGGCGCGAGAGCCCCACAAGGTAAAATGGACGCTGGAGAGACATAGAGCTATCGAAGAGCTTAAGAAAGCACTATGTCAGGAAGCCATTCTTCACACGCCTAATTTCAATGTCCCGTTTACCCTGCAGACAGACGCTTTGGCCTATGCCCTGGGGGCAGTCCTCACCCAGGAGGTGGAAGGAGCGGAACGCCTGGTGGCGTTTGCTAATCGTAAGTTAAACAACAACAAGCAAAGGTATTCTACCACTGAAAGGGAGTGTTTGGCTATAAAGTGGGGTATTGACTACTTTAAATACTATCTGTTAGGCCGAGAGTTCCGGTTAATAACAGACCACGCTCCCCTATGCTGGCTTAACTCCGGAAAGGGCAGGACGGGGGAGGTGACGATCAGAGTGAAGAAGCGCCTAGCGGTGTCTTACGGGGAGGGATATGTAAGGGGGTGAAGACGGTGCGGGGCGAGGGCGACGCTGGCAGCGGCAGGGACCGGCCCGAATTCCAGGTCCCGGTGGAAAGCCAAGCACCTAAGTTTCCCCCTTCCAGGAACCCGGAAGCACCCGGGTCGAGGCCTAGCCGGACAGATAAAGAGAGCCCAGCGGGTCCGGAGAGGGCCCTGGCGGATTCGGAGGCAGGAGCGGCGGGTCCGGAGTCGGGAGCGGCAGATCCGGAGGAGAGCTGGGGAAGACCCGGCGTCGGGAGAAACCCCCTGGAGCGGGTGCGAGCTGCCTGGAGACGCGGCAGGACCTACTGGGGCAGGGGTAAGCCTTGGCGTGGCGAGGAGGCCCGGCCAACTGACAGCGAAGAGATGAGCGGCTTAATGCCGCGGGAGGCGACGGCACCAGGCAGGAGCCGGGTACCGTAAGTACTGTAATATGGGGGCAATCACAGGCGGGGAAACCACCGCGCCTGTGATTCTTTGGAGGACTAAGGGGCGGAAGGAGACCCGTGGGAGAGGGCGGAAGATCCCAGCCCGGATCCAGGAAGGGGGTCAGCCCCGTAGCTGAAAGGCAATATCGGGAAGGACAGCCGAGGGGCCAAACAACCCCAGCTCCCATGAATCCCTGCCAGGAACTTTGGGTTGAACTTTGTATTTTTTCCTTTACGAACATTTTTGGGACGAGCGTCCTGACGAGTGGCCCGCCCCGAAAGGCAGCCACTTGCCCAGAGGATCGGGCGAGGGCGTAGGGGAGGAGGAGCCCTCAGGACCCCTGGACTCAGCAGAGACGGAGTGCCGTTTCCAAACCGCACACGCCACAATATTGGGAACCCCTATATTACCATCAAAGTCGTGGCAGGCGAGACTGGCGTAAGTGCAGCGAGGACGACACATTCCCCTCCTACCGGGGGTCCTCAGTGAGACGGTCGGTTGGCGAGCTGACCCCCCTCACAGTGACCATTGTTCCTTGTTACCCCCAAGAGGCACCCTGGTGAACAGAGCATCTCCGATCCCTTGCTGCGTCCCTCTAATGAATTTGTAGGCGGCTACAAGATCACCTCAGCCTTCTCTTGCAAAGGCTGAAGAGTTCCAGGTCCCTTAGTCTCTCCTCACAGGGCTTGTCCTGTAAGCCCCTAACCATATGAGTGGCCCTCCTCTGGACCCTCTTGAGTCTATCCACATCCTTCTTAAAGTAGAGTGCATTTCCTCCACCTCCCTTCACCCTGGCTTCTCCTTACCCTTCATCCTTACTCCTCCCCACTCCCTGGTTCCTGCAATCCCCCTCTTCTCTCTATGGTTTCTTACCTCCAGCCCTTTTTTAGTCAGAGTGCTTCCCTTGTTTTCCCTTTATGCTACCTGGTTGCTTTCAGGATGAGTTTTGAGAGCATTAGGGAAAACTCTCCCTGTTCTGCTTCTGTGTTTAGTTACTCAACAGGCTCTATTAGCCAGGAAGACTAATTGCACAGAAAGTCTTGCTCAGTCTCCAAGTTCTGGGCTGGCATAGGAGAAGTGTGAATGGATTCTACATAGAATTTAGGTGCCAAACTCTAACAAATATGCACCGAGCACATGCAATGCTAAGCACAAGCTAACATGAGGGTTTGGGGTTTTGGTTTAAGAACCATAAATTGGCTAGCTGGAATTACAGACAGTAAAAAGCACATCCTTGAAACATGGGGCCATTCAGTCAGATTTAAAGTCCTTGCATTGAAATGTAGAAGCACAAGAGGATTGCAATGTAACAATTGTACATTTTAAGGGCAATAAAATGTATTTTTCCCTAATATGATTCTTACAAATGGCTAAACTGAATTAGCTGAAACTCTCCCCAAAATTTCAGACTTAAACAGACATATATCATGAAAAAAAGTCAGATCAGAAATTTTATTTATAACTTGTCCAACTTAAATGGACATAGGAACTTATTATAGGAAATGCTGGCCACTCTGTACAATATGCATCTCAACGAGTTCCCCCTTAACACTTAGAGTAGAGAACATCATGTATATTTTTCATGTGTGTTAAGTATGTGCTACTTCCCTTTTTCTGAATAAAATGATTAACCAGTTCAAGCATCTGTAATCATGTTATCTGAAATTACTCTATGGTTATTATACAAGCTCTGTATATCTGATATCCTTGAAGTGCCTGGATCATTGTGCCCCCTAGTGGCTGCAGGGTACAGAAGATACAAGGACTTATATTTAAAGAGGGCCATGAAATCTTTTTGCAGTGAAAAACTGGACCTTCACTTGACTAAAAGTGGGTGCTTTTCGTGGAAAATGTCGATTTGTCTCCCAGTATCTGAAATGTTTTAGTTTTTACATGCTTATTGCAACTCATGATGGGAATTATAGTTCAAGTGCCTTATTTTATCTCATTCTTCTCTGTGGGTTAGGATCACCAGCTGGTCTGCATCTCTAATGAGATACCCAGAATCCCCAGCCCAAGAAGGGAAATCATGGGAGATTCAGTCTGGATAGGAAACCTGGTTTATAGAGAAGAATTACTGAGCAGGAGTCATCCAAACTAAATGTCTTAAAGCACTGCAAATATGTAGCCCGGGTGTACATGGGTTTGTACTCCCCTCTCCAATTGAGGGAATTATTGGCAGGGCAGTGTGCTGTGGAGGGACACAGCAGCCAAGTGGCTGCCTCTGTCCCCTATGGAGTCAGGCCCAGTCAATCAATTACTTAACTATATACAAATTTATTATTACAACAAAACCATTAAAGGGTAAGGACATAGATTATATATATGTACTTCCCTGCCGCCTGACTCTGCTGCTGCTGGCCTGGCTTAGGGCCACATGCACTGCTGTGTGTACTGGGCACTTTGCCTTGTGCTAGGGGTTGGAGGTCCGGGCAGCCTTGGGCAGCACTGGGGCTCGGTTTGCTCCTGGACCCTCTATGCAGCACCGTCTGCACTGAGCTGCTGCCCCATGCAAGCAGCTGTAGACCTGGGCCACCTCAAGTGGCTCCCAGGGTCTCTCACCCTCCATGCAGCGCCTCCTGCACTGGGCTCCTGGCCTCATGCAGAGGTTGGGGACCTGAGTGGCTCCAAAGATCCTGCTCTGTGCATCAGCCTGTGTACTGTGTCTCTTGTCACATGCCAAAGGTTGCAGACCCAAGCCACCTCATACAGCTCCCAGGGTCCGGATGCCGTGCACTGTGCTGCACACCGAGAGCCTAGCCGCTGGAGCTGTCTGCAGCTCCCTGCCAATGGAAGTCTTCAGGGGCTCTTCCGGGCTACTGCTTCACCCTGCTGAGAAGCTCTCCTCAGCTCTTCTAAGCTTCTCTCTTCTCCATCCCCAATGCATTTCCCTCGTGCTGGGCACGCAACTCCTTTTATACTCTCCAGGGCTACGCCCCTGAAGTCTTCTGGACCTGACAGTGTTGCAGTCTACAATCAGATCCAGGGGAGCTCTTCTCCCCCTCCCCTCAGGAAAGGGGTGCAACTTCACTTCTCTTGCTGCCTCCTGATTGGTGGATGGGCTCCACCAATCAAAACAGCAGAATCTCAAGCCTGGGACTCAACCCGAGTTCCAAAAGGTGAACCTGCTACAAATATAGTTTCAGAATCAAATATTTCCAATTTCCACTGGAAATAAATAAAAATTTCAACTGGGGGAAAAATATTTTCTTAGTAGCTATATTCAAACCAAACAATAGGTTCTTCATTGCTGTTATTACTGATGCCGGGGAAATCAGCAATGAAAGAACTTTTTTTGTAGAGGGTGTTATTTTCACTGGTGAAAGTGAAAATCCTAAGATCTACTCTCTTTAGCTAATGAGTACTGTTGTTGTGTCCTAGCACTGTGTACTTTTAAAAGCAGGAATAGGGTTTCTCCTTTTGGGAAAGCAGCTCTTCGAAAAGTCGTCTCTTTCATCAAGGTTTGATTCTGCCCTCTGACACTCATACTGTATCTCTAAAATTTGGATCTCTTGCTACTTTTTCTGTTCCAGGAGAGTTGAACATGGTAGGTCTATATCGGCCATGTTTGTGATGGTGGCTAGACTTCAAATAATGATATTTTGCCATTTACTTCATTACTAATTACTTGTTCAACATGATGTCCATAGCACCACAGGACACACAAGCCAACACAATTGTTGATTACATGGAAGGCTAGTCATAAGGATTCTCCTTCTGTGGCATCTACCACAGAATATACTCCTTCCAACAAAATTATGCTTAAGAACTTAAAACTTAGTTTTTAAGAATCTCTTTCTATTCCTTGTGGTAGATCAGGGATAACCAACCTGCAGTATGATGGCAGGTGAGGGTGTGGATAGGTAGCACAACAGCAGGTAGGGCAGAAAGTGGAGGGCAGAGTAGGGGATCAGGTATGGAGCACATGGGAAGAAGCAGAAAACAGAGCAGCAGACTGCTTTCCGTTCCCTGCCCTGCACTCCCTGTCCATGGCAACAGAGCAGACAGAACAGAAGAATGAAATGGGAGTGGCACTTGGGGACAGTATGGGGATAATCTGTAGCATGCCTGACAAAAGTTTGGCCCTCACTGTGGTAAATAACCCTTAAAAATGTGACCTGGATCTAAATCAGAACAATGCAGCCTATCTGAATATGAAACAGACTTCTAGCAGGTATAATGCCCCATTCAGCTCAAGGGTTTACTCTGAAACCTAAAGGTGAAGGTGACAATTTTAAATATCAGCACCATTAGTGATTTGACTGCTGATCATTTTAGCAGAAATATCCTAGCTGATATGCTTATTCCACTATTCTAAATAGTCAACCCAGATGTCAAAAGTCCCAACTGTCAACCCACTCTAGCTATTTTACCTTATTTACAATATTCATTATGCAATTACTAAGTGACTGAATAACAATCAGTGGCATATTGAGTAATGAAAAAAAAATATAAAAGTGGCATAACAGTAGATTCAGTACCAAACAATATAGCACAGGTGCTACTGTACCAAATATATTGCTCATTTCCATATGTAATTCTTAAAAAAACCTTCAAATTGAGAAAAATGGAAGTTATTGCAGAATTTCTAATTTGCTGCACCAGACAGCTGAAGCACCATGGAACCATTCCACAGAATCTGGGCCAAATTTACTGCAAATATGCTCCAGTCCCTTATTGTAATACACACCACCACTTCTCCCCCAAGCAGCTGGCTCCAATGAAGATAAGAGCCTGCTTATTGTGCATTACCGGAGTTACTACCTTGCTTTCTGCCTTAGATGCAACAGTACTGCTAAGTCAGTGTATTGTGATACTTGTCATGAAGCACAGATAGATCCATGTTAGTGAGGTCAAGGATTATGCTCTGTGAACTCTGTGACACCCCCTTTTTCCAGTAGAGCATGGCAGTTCAACTGGTGGCGCTTGGGCACTTGCAGCCTGCACAGGGTTAATTTGAGGCTCTCACTTGGCTGCTCCTCCATATGGTGGAGCAAATGCTCCTCCCCCCCATGTTTCTGGTTGTAGCAGTAGCTGCAGAAGATGACTAACAAATCTAAATACTAGTAGAGCTGGGGGACACAAGTTTGGTTCCTAGCCCATAGGGATAGATAAAGGCACCTGAGGGACTACTGTCCGTCTCTCCTGTTCATTTACTTCTGCAGACTTAACTAGGCTGACCATATGGAAATCCTAGAAATCCAGGACGTGATCCAGGAAATCAGGGATGCTGCCGTTCCCCACCCCCCCTTGCGCTCTCACAAGTTAGTGGGGGCAGGGCAGCATGCTGGGCAGGCAGCAGTGCCTGCATGCAGGCCTGCAAGGTGCTCCATCTGCTCCAGCTCCTGGCCAGCCTGTATCCTAGGCCCCTGCATTTCCAGGATGCCCATTATAATTCCCAACAGCTTCTAAAATCCTGGACTGTCCTGGCTAAAATGGGACATAAGGTCACCCTAGACTTAACACATTTGCTCAGGTTTGCCAGTCATGAAAGAGGGAGGAAGTTTTGAATTGACTGTGAGTGCTGAGATCTTGAATGGAAAAAAACCAAGGTGTGTGTCCTGGATGGAGAAGATGACTGGTAAACAAGGGACAATGAGGCCACACTGAAGCATTTCTCCTCTGGAGGAGCAGGAGGTTTGATGTGAGCTGGGACAAATCAGTGCAACTTGTTCTGTGGTTCCCACACGTTCAGTGAGGTACTGGAAGATGCCACTGAAGGCATGTGGCTGGGAAAGGCTATATATTTGTATATCTATATATTTATTTATATATCTATCTATCTATACACACAGATATACAGAGCGAAATATAGGTATCTATATGTACACACAAAGATATGCACACATAGAGATATGGATGTGTGTTTGCATATATATGTGTGTATATATGTTTTGTGTGGAGAAGACCACTGGTAAACGGGGGACAGAAACGTTTCTCCTCTGGAGGAGCAGAAAGTTTGCTGTGAGCTGCAACAAATCAGTGCAACTTGTTCTGTTCTCTCTCTCTCTGTGTATATACACACACACATACATACACCAGTTGGTCTAATAAATGGTATTATTTTGGAACCAAGAGTTCTACGTTTTTGCGTATTCTAATATTATAAAAGCCTAAGTCTGTCTGTCAGTAATGCTTTATTCACACTCTGATTGGCTGAGGGAAAGAGCCAATCAGAGCTCTCCAAAGTGGGGGCGGCTGCCATGCTTCCCAGGCTGAGCCTGGTCCGGCTTGCCCACCCCGCCGGCTGCAAGAGGCGGAACAGCGGTAGCCTGGGGCCGCTCTCCATTGCCGCCCGCCCTTGTCGTTCTTGACCGGCAGCTGGCTAATACATACATACACAAATATGTATGTATGTATATGTACGTAGATATATTTACGTGTAGATGCCTGTCTATCTGTATACATGCAGAGATACCCCCGCCTGTGTCTTCCCGCGGAGTGTGCGGTGCGGGGCTGCAGGCTGGAGCCCGTGGGCTGGCGGCGGCCCGGGGGTCGGTGTCCGGCACGGACACACAGGGCAGTCTTTCCCCTGCAAGCGCACACCCCAAACAAAAAAAAGCCCTCCAAGAAGAAAGCAGCAGGGCTGCGACGCCCAATCACCAGCAGCAGCAGGCGCCGGGGGTGGGAGCAGGAAACCAGGGACCGCAAACTTGAGAGCTCGCCTAATCTCCCCCGCCCTCCTTCTCGCTCCCCGGGGCCGTCTCGCCCTCCCCGCTCTCCCCGGGGCTCCCGCGCCGTGCAGCTCGCAGCCGGGGGCGGGCCGGGCCGGGCCGGGGCTGCTCGCTGCCTTTGACAGCTGCGCTCCGGCGGCCTCTGTCGGCTCGGCTCCCCCGGCTCGCACCGGGAAGTTGGCGGCTCGCTCCCCTCCCCCGCTGCCCAGCCCCGGAGAGAGCCGCCCGGGGCTCCCTCCGGGCGAGCCGCGCTGCCCTTTCGCATCCCCTCGCAAGTCGCTTCCCCCTTCCCGTCCCGACCCCCCCTGCAAGGAAGCAACCTGTGGAGGCTGCTCGCAGCCCCGACCTGCGTCCCGCCCCCGCAGCCCGGCTCCCCGGGGCCAGCTCTTTCTTTCCCTTCCTCTCTGAAGCTGGGGCTGGAAGTTTGAGGGGCTGAAGTTTTTGCAGAGCCTGAGAGACTCCTCTCTCCCCCCCCCGCCCGTTTGTGTGTGTTGGGTTTGTTTTGCTCCGGAGTTCAGATCACCTGAAGGCGTGAGAGGGGGAAGGGGAGAGAGGGAGGAAAAGAGAGAGAAAGAGAGAGAGAGAGAGAGGATCCCAGAGGCAGAAGCGAGGGGCTGGTGCAGGCACTGCCGCTGAGAGGAGACCAAGAGCCAGGGGGTGCACTTGACCAACAGCATGCAGAGATGGTAAGAAGTTTCCAGCAAGCCTTTCCTTTTCCTTTGCTCCTGCCTCTTCTTCTCCTTCTCCGGGTGATGGACACACCGTGCAGTCACACACCACCCAGTCCTGCTCGCAAGCTCTTTCTCAGCCTTTCTACCAGCAAACAGCCGGGGAGGAGGCAGAGCCCCCCTCTGTTTGGAGTGGGGGAGAGGAAGGGGTGGGGGGGTCGTGGGGGGTTTGGCTTGAAAGCGATTTCCAAGTTCTAAACTTTCTGGGAGTTTGGGGGCTGGGCTGGCCACTTGGTTGTGCCGCCTCCTCCCCTCCACCAAAGGTGAGGGGCTATCTGGAAATAATAATAATAATAATAATAATAATATAATAATAATAAATGTGGTGGTGGGGTGGCATTGAATTAGATCTACTGTGGTGTGAGCTTTTTTTTTTTTTTTTTTGGAAGCCACCTTCTGCTTGGGAACGAGTAATCCCTTTCACACTGTAAAGGTAACTTTTGAGAGTGTGGGGAGATTGAGTGTGGTGAGTTTATGTCAGTGTGAGTGTGTGTGTGTATCTGTGTGTTTGTACGTCTATGTGTGTGAGTGCATGTGTGTATCTGTGCGTGAGTGTGCCCGTGTGAGAAGCAGCGCCCGAGGCCAGGAGGCAGGAGTGTAAATCCCCCTGCCCCGGGAGCTCTTTCTTTCCCTCCTGCCCCTGCATGTGCTCGCAGTTTGCACCTCTCCCCTCAGCGGCTGCTCGCGGCGCTTCCGAGGGGAGCCGGCGATGCGCTGAAGTGGGAAAAGGGAAACCAAATCCTCTCTGCGGGCTTCGCCGGGCAGAGGTTGGGCTGGCTGGGATGGGGGCTGTTGCAAAGCTGGCTTCCTGCTCTCAGACTTACATTTCAAATAAACACACAAGTAGATACAATCGGAGATGTCTCGACATCTCCTCGCCGTGAAGTCCTGTCCTCTGGACGATGATGCGACCCTAAGTTTACATCCTGGCGGAGGGAGCACGTTTTAGGGAGCATGACTGCCTACACTCGCAGGCGCATGCAGGGCTTGATCGCGGTAGTTTTCCTGCCTGAAACAGTGGACTTACTTGGGTCAGCGAGTGCTTGGTGAGCAGGGACCAACACGTGTCCCCCGAAGTGCTGTGTTTTCAACTCTTACTCCACCACTCCCTTGCTTTTAGTCTGCTTCCACCACCCATTGTTATTGTTACCCCCTACTCGGGGATTTGCTGTACTGTGCTCTGTGTGTGGATGGAATATCCATTTATCTATTTATCTAGATACAGATACGTATCTATAACTAAATATACACATACATACATACACATATATATAAACACACACCCCTATATGTAAAATGAGTGTCTGTGTCTATATAATATGTTATATATTATATATTATATGTTATATATACAGTACACATATCTAGCGTTTGTGTGTGAGTGGGTGAGTGAGAGAGGAAGAGTGAGGTGGAGGGTTAGTATCTTCCCCTTCTTTCCCTAAGTGACATGTCTTGTTTCAGTGATCAAAGCCACAATTGTGTAGGAGATGCAACTGTCAAGTGCAGGCAACAATAAAAAAAAAAAAAAAAGAAGGGGGGAGGGGAAAAAAAAAGCAGCATGTGCCCAGGACTGTGGTTACAGTAACGCTGACAGAAATTAAAGTGGTTTTGAAAGCAGCATGCGATTTATGATGGTTCCCTTTTACCCTAGAGTCAAGCTGTTGTAAAATTGATGCACAAAAGACATCATGTAATAATCCAGTGTACCCAGGATTAAAGTGACGAGGAGCATGTTTTTTTTTTCTTTTTTTTCTGGCCGGCAGTTAAAATGGTTTGAAGCTATTTTTAAGTAAGAAGTCACAGCAGAATATTATTACATATTTCTCTTCGAAACCTGTGTGTTCACCCTACACAACAGCTGTTGAAATGTTTTGAGACAGGAGAGGGCTTTTTATTTTTCATTCTAACATCTCCTACTTCCTTTCTGTATTTTTGCTTCTCTCCATATGGTGGAATTACTTTAAAAAATGGGTAAGCATTGTTGGCACCCTTTCAAAATGCAAATACTCACTCCGATTAATTATTGAGTTTATTGCAGACAGTAATATTTAATAAGAAGCCTGATCAGCAGATCTGTGTAAGAATACCAAGTTCCTGTAAAAGTATGTGGAACTTTCCTTGTCCTAAACAATTGCAGGAATCTTCATTCTGAAACTTAATGGGGCATATATGCTCTGTAGTATGCTGCAGTTTCATTTTAAGCTGTCCAGCATTAATGAACCTTCCAGTTGTATGCACGTTCTGCTTTAAATTCCTAAAGAGCAGCAGATTGAAAATTCAGATCTCTCAGTATTTTTTGACTTATACGTTTGTTAATTTCACCTGATCCAGATGCAGGATAATGGAAATGTAAACTCTCGGCTAATTCCTTCTGAGCAAAGTTTCAAGCTGCTTTTAAGACTTAAGAATATGCAACTGTTTTATGTGCGCAATGCTTAAACAATACAAGGACTCCATCTCAGTATATTGATTTTTTTTAAATGGTAAAACATTTTAGGGGTGCAAGTTTAGCAGTTGTATCTGTTTATTCATAGTGTTTGAATTTTTATACTTGAGGTATGTGTGATAGACAGGGATATGTGATTACATAAAACAAAGCAGTAAGGGAACAGACAAAAGCAGAGCTGACTATTGCTGTATTAAATGTAAGTGTTACAGTTTGAATTTTCAAGTGAGTTTTTGAGTTCAGTGCTTTACATAACATTTTGTCCTAATCTTGCTTGCTGTCAGGGATGTTTCATGGTTGTGCAATTGCTGCAGTCAAGAATGCCAATTTGCATTCCAGGAGTGTCATTTGATTACTTTTATCTGCACAGCTCCAAGACTGGCCCAGACCTCTCATTTCATCTTGCCATGTCACGAGTCAATGCTGTGTCGTCTTTTCAAAAATCTGCCTGATTTAGACAAGAAAGAAAAGTACTTTCATGTTGCAGCCGCAGTCCCCTGCTAACTTGTCAGCAGCAGGGTATGATTCACTTGGGCCCAGAAGAATGGTACAGAGACGAGGGTTAGGCAGTTCAATAAGCCTATGGACAGGTAGTGTGTGACGTCCCAAGAGAGCTTAAGTTAATGAAGAACAGGTCTGCTTAGTTCTCTACACTCTGACCTGGTGCTGTCCCCACAGTTTTCTCATTTGATCTTTCCCAGCAAATTGATCTTTTCTTGTATTTTTTTGCCTTCCAAGTTAGTCCTTGTGGGACTGAAATTAGCAGAGCAACTTAAGTTGGATAATACAGCTGTTCAGAAAAGAAGAAATTGGACACTAGCTCAGAAAGGGGGGAGGGGGAAGTAAGCTATTCTTTTTCTTGTTGTAACTGAGTTTTTTTAATTTTAAAAGACTTCAGAATAGGTGGTAACTTGGAAGTTCATTTTCTTCCTTCTTTTTAATCTGTCTGGATGGTTTTGCATACTGTATTAAGAATATGTCCTTTTAAAAAAGCAAACGTTGGCTTATTGTGCTGGTTTGCTTTGGTATTTGTCAGCTGAACTTGCTTGTTAGAAATGATTTGCTAGTCTATAATGAGGTTTTTACAGTTATAGTAAGACATGTTAAATATCAATTGCACATGCCAACTACATTATTTATAGCCTGCTAAATAACTTTAATTCCATAGTATCCAATACTGAAATGCAGAGGAGATTAAACAATAAAGCCATTACACGTTATGTGTAAATATTATGGTAGGTGAAAATATAGTTTGCAAATTACCACCAGCATTGCTGTTTTTCTGGAGTATAAGTACACACAAACAAAACTGTTTTTGAATTAAGGTAGGCAGTGTTGGAAAACTGGGTTCTAAAATGGGGGGATATAGTATTACCTGTCTGTCTGTCCTTTATTTTTTATTGCCCTTAATCATGGGAAAATGGAAGACATCTATTTTGCTGAATACATACACGGCTAACATGTCAAACAATGTAAGGTTTCAGGCTAGAATTTTGTAAATAAATGTAAGTTGGAAGTGATTAAGGGATTCTTTAGTTTGCTGCACGATAATAAGTAATATTTAACTTTCCATATTTCACAGCAGATGTTCTCATTTATCATTCACATCCTTGCAAGATGTAGAATGGAAAACATTGCTGATTGAAAACAAGAACACTTATTACATAAGGGAAATACTGCTCTTGCTCTCACTGTCTGTATCGCTTTTCAAACTGGAAAGAAAATGTAAAGGATCATTAGTTAGTTAAACACCTCTCTACAGAGCTAGAGGGAGCCTCAAGATTTTATGAGATATGCCTAAGGTAAAAATATGGGAAAAATACTCTCCATAACTGAATCACTATGAAAAGATGTTAGTAATCGTCATAAGTCTAACATTTAGGCTTTGGAGTGGGCTTTATTATGTCAGAAGTGGTAGACATTCATATCAATAGGGTTTGCATTTGATTCATACAGGTTGGTCTTAACTATCCAAAAAACTAAATCAAAGCAGTTGCACTTAAAATGCAGTTGGATTGAAAAAACAAAATGCAAAATTAACCCCAAATTGATATTGTTTTAAAATGGGGTATTGTTGAAGGAGTACTTTTGGGGTTTAAGCTACAAAAGTTAAATTACTTTTGTTAAAGATCATCATGAGAAGAAAATTGCCCTCTACAAGTTTACGCTATGATTGTGCTGAACATAAAACTACTAAAAGTAAGGCATAGAGAAAAGGTATGTGTTTTAAAAGATCCCCAATTCAGTATAGGGCACAACTGAAATAGATTTGGTGCTTTAGAAAACAGAATAGGAAGGCATATAGTAGAGTTCCTACTTAATTTTAAAATGGGATTTAACATAATGTAGTGATATGTTTTTGTTTAACCTCAAATTTTGTCTGTCTCTTTCCACCTAGATTCTGATGTCCTTACACGTAAAGATCTCCTTGATTATCATTGCTGTTTAATACTTCTATGATAGTTTTTATGAGCATTACTTTAGACAGACCTATTTACCACTTAACTAAATGATATAATCCAGTGAAATAAACTACCAGGTTTGTCTCTATTTTTTGCACAGTAGCTCTCATTATGTTGATAGCTAGTAAATGCCTTTATTTGTTGCCTATTAGAACTCCTAGTGTGCTGAGGAGTTCAGCTATAATTTAATTTGGTTGTTCAAAGAGGATCTCTTGTTTTAGAACATTTTCATAGTACCTTTTTTACTGCATGTTATAAAGATGTATATGCTACACTCTAGATACATAGGCAGATAACTACTTTTTTCTCTTTTAAGGTAAGTCAGGGTATGTGTGTGTGCGCGCCACATGCATTTGTTTGTATCTTGCTCTATAGAGTTTATATTTGTACTTTGCTTCCACAAATGCAGATAACATTATCAGATTTATAATTGACTTACCAACTTACAGTTTTGTTTTTATATTTCTTTTTTGCTCGTTTAAATAGGTTTGCATAGTGTTAAAGTGTTCTACTATTTACTTAACCTCCTTATTTATTAAATATTAAAACCTTCAGGCATTCTAAAATAGCTATAGCACTGCAATTATTTTTTAATTATGAAAAATAAATTGTCTTTCATACTAATTCATAAATCACAAGCAAAGAAGTAAAAAATTCTACAGACTTAACTGCTAAAATGTTTTGAAGTCACTGATCTAATCCACCGTCTGGAAGTTTAGCTTTATTTTTTTGCACCATGTTACAGTTGCTTAGATTTGCAGTTATGCCCCGTAAAACTACATAAAGTAGGTCCTTCAGTATTCTTCGGCTAAGAAGAAAGTTGCAGAAAGTTGAAAGCTGTAGACAGTATGGAGTACAGACTATGAACCGTTATCATTTCTAAATGAAACTGAGGGTATGTGTAACACCCATCCTGCTGTCATTTGAATCCTACTGGCTTACTGTTGCAACTATATCATATTTGTCAAACTTATTATTTTGAAACTTGTGATTTGTGTCTTCAGGCAGTGCTTTTTTTAACGTTCAGTTGAAAGATGTAACAACACGCACAAACATTTTTCCCTTATTGCGACCTTACATATGCCAAAGTGCCCCATGCTGAAATTCCTTTTCAGAATCTTTTTTTCTTCCAAAGCCAGACATGTACCCAGACACAAAAGCCTCTGTGTATAGCAAGCTGTTTTAAATATTGTGACTTGACGATGTGCTGTCCTTTCTCTGCTTGAGCCGAGGATCTCTGCTCAGTGTCTGTGGATTACCAAGCCCCTTCTTTATTGTACCTCTTGTCAGCTATTCCTATTCATTTAACCTTTCATTAGTGTCTGTGCAGCTTCACTGTCTGGAAAGGCAAGGAGAAACCTAAAGGCCTACTGTCACAGTTATTAGATTTCTCGGTTACATCCCAGCAACCATAAAGGAGTAAGAGTCAACACTATTGTCATGCATGCTGCTATCCTGGGGTGCAACTCTTCTGTGCACGTCAAGGACATGTGCCACATGTTGATAATGCATCCTGGGGATAAATGCACAACATGGGGGATAGACCAAGGCTGGCAATAATGAGCTTTGTAGGAGTTATTGCAAAGACAAACAGTTTGTGAAGGAATTTTGCTTAAGAGGCCAAAGAGATGGACTTGCATTAAAGTGTTGCTAGGGTTTGCCTGTGAGGTACTTGTCAATCATGTTAGGTTAATTTAAGTTTCATTTACAAGGGGAAAAAATTAAATGTTTTCTGCGACTGGGAAATGTATTGACTTTTTTTGTAACCTGCTAGCAATGAAATATATTTGAAGTAGTTTTCCAAGACATACTATACTACATTTTTTTGGCATGACTCAAATTTGCTAAATTAATCAACTCAGCAAATTAATTTTTTGAAGCCACCTCAGTGGTCAAATTAGTAGAAAAGTACTGGTGTTGGGAAACAAAGGGTCAAATTTTCTCACTGGTGGCAACATCATTGACTTAACTGACCTTTTCTGGGCCTATTGGAGATAAGTTTGCCCAAGAGTCTTTAGCTATATCTTAATAACTTATTCTATTTGTGTCTTGTTAAAGAGGAATATGTAGAGACATGTTTTGCAGTTTGTGGGCTTGATTCTTCTTTAAGCTAGACAAGGGTTAAATGCACATTCCTTTACTGAATTCAAATGTAACTGATGGAGAATCAGACCCATTTGCCTCCAAAACTTCTGTGAGGCCTTTCCTACTTACCTTGCTCAGCAAACTATATTGGATCAGAAACTTATAATTTTCACAATGGAAAACTCAGATGGACTAACTTCCCTAACCTCTCTTTAACTCCTCTCCTAGAGCATGGTCTACTAATTTTTGTTATTGGTCTTAGTATGATAGATTGATACACAGTGGCTAGGTACAGACATTCAAAAAGCCTGAGGTGGAATCAATCTATGTTATGTGGTTTTCTGTAAGCAGTATATTTTTGATTAGTAGTGAACAGAACACGCATTTGCCCTTTGTTGCGGGGCACAAATCTCACTTGTCAATTTTAAATCCATCTGTGTGTGCCAAACTTCTGTTCTGTTACAGGTATAGACTGGTATTGTGTGGTGAACATCTGTTCTGTTATGGGTATAGACCGGTACTTATACTGGTAATGTCTGTACCTGGCCAAATTTACAGAAATATATCTATCAAGAATGCCCTTCGTTCAAAAGCTTGTCTAACATTCTTCCAACCATGCAGTTAGTCTAATAAAAGATACCACCCAAATAAATCTTTAATTGTTAACTGTATTTTAGTTTTAAAAAATTCCTATAGATTTTAAGGTTAATTTATATTTGAATAGATGCCATTAGATTCTTTGTAAACTCTAAGGGCCTCATGTTGATTATACTCATACCAATGTTAAATCAGAAGTCATGTTACTGATACTGTGGAATCCCATGAAAGAAACTGCTGAACAAAATCTAAGCAGCCCATCTATGTTTTAAATATGTCACTCATATTCTAAAACACCCTGATGATACTGCAATCTGTGCTTGCTCAGAAGCAGACCTTCAGGCAATCGTTGACATCTTTACCAAAGTATACAAGAAAATGGGACTGATGCTTAACGTTTAGAAGACTAAAGTCCTTCATCAATAAGCTCTTAACAAGCAGTCCCCAGCTCTGGTAATTCAGATTCATAGTGAGACTCTAAAGAATGTTGAGTATTTCCTGTACTTTGGAAGCCATCTCTCACAAAAGGCTGACATCGACAAAGAAATCCAACATCCCCTCAACTGTGCAATTGCAGCCTTTGGATGCTTGAGGAAATGTGTATTCAAAGATCATGACATCAGATCTGAAACTAAGCTCATGGCTTATCAAGGCGTTTTGATCCCCACCTTGCTGTATGGAGCTGAGACATGGACAATGTATCAGAGACATCCTGAGTCACTGGAGAAGTGTCATCAATGCTGCATGTGAAAGATCCTTCAAATCTAGTGGGAAAATAGACACACCAACATTAGTATCCTCTTGCAAACAGAGACCACAAGCATCGAGGCATCCAACATCAACTTTACTGGGCTGGCCACATCATATGGATGTCCAATTCAAGGCTCCCAAAGCAAATTTTATTCTCCCAGCTCAGTCAAGGCATATGCCCAAGAGGAGGGCAGAGAAAGTGTTTCAAGGATGCCTTCAAAGCTAACTTGACTAAATGCAACATCATCTCATGGGAGACTATTACCCAGGACTACCCCAAATGGAGGAAGAGTCTGCTGTATGGATCTCAGTACTTTAAAACTTTACAATGACAGCAGGAGATGGAAAAGTAGGACCAGCAGAAACAGCATGTCACGGACCCAATCAAGAATCCAGAGCCACCCACCCGGTACAGAAACATGTGCCGAAGTTGCAGCAGGGTCTGTTGATCCCAGATCAGCCTTATCAGCCATCTTGGGATCCACAGATAAGACAGTCGTGGAAGACAATCATTCTCAACTCCAAGGGATTGGTGAAGAAGAAGTTAAACATCCTTTCGCTACCAGAGTGATATTAGCTTTGATGAATCTATAAGTTACTACATGGTTTCCAAATCAAAGATGAAAGGGCCAGTTAGGTATCAAATAATTTTTCATGTTGAAATGTAGCATGCGACATTTGGAAGGATGTGCTTAGCATGATGAACCAGTTTTTCCTTCCTCTTGCTTACCTGGGGATTTTTTCAATAAAAATACCTTAAAATTGAGTTATAGGAACTAAGGAATAAATGAAAGATAAACTAATTTGGAGGTCCTGATTAGTGTCATTGTTGAATTAAAGGAAATATTTGTTTCCCTGGAAGCTCTCTTTTTCTCTCTATTCATGTTAATACACGTCTATATTTATTGCTGTCTAAGTAATTACTTTTGTAGTTCTTTTGATAGACTGTTATTGCCTTAACTACATTGGCTTTGTGTGGCACTTTGCCAATTTTATTAGACAAAAGTTTCATTATTCATTTTGCTTTGAAAGTGGCTATTAGATTGCTGATACTAATCGAATAGGCTTATGTTCCTTGTATGTGTTTTAAAAATTCATCATTATTCCACATCTTTATGTACAAGTAATTTACAAACATAAATTCAATAGTGTGGTGCTTTATTCACTGGTTGATGTCACTTAAGCATTTCAAGAAGTATACTGGAAATTCTAAACAAAAACACTAGTTTTCACAAAGAAATTTTGTGTAAATAATAGTGTTAGTACTAGTGGTAATTTACAGAGCTTTCTTTTAGCTGTCATGACAAGGAATGGCAATATTCCATGTTCCTTTGTCTGTGTTCTAGTTGTATGGTGTGGTGGTAGAGCTTTTTTTTGGTTGGTTGGTTTGGAGTTGGCACTGAGCTTTATGCCCTCTAAGTCAGTGAGAGCAGGGGGAGGTCATAAAAGTGATGATCCAAGCAGTGTTTGTCTTCCATGTAAAACCAGGTATTCTAATAATTGTCTGCTATAAATTTGGGGGGAATAATAGTTTTTAGGTTAATAGGGGTGTTTAAAGGAGTTTTGAGTCTAAACTGATGGGATTGATATGTTCAATGAGAAGACTGGAGCAGGAAAAGGAAATAACAAGGGAGTCAAGGCACATGGGTTAAAGGAGACTTCTTGATTTTACCTGCACCTTTCTTTTTGCATTTAGTAAGTTAGACTGGCTTAGAATCATTGATGTTCCCGTACTTCCCTCTTAACTGCATGTGAGTTGTAGCACATTATGTATGTTCTACCTTTGAACTTGGCCTTGTATATTTAAAAGTATTTTCATAGGCATTTTTATTTGTATTTCTGCTGAAAGAAGGATCTTTCTCAAATGCTGATTGCATCTAAAAAGCCATATATTCCCTTTTGTTCATGTAGCTCAGCCTTTGAACGATGACTGGGGGGACTAAGGGAGGGATGGTAGAAGGAGAAAGAAGTGAGAAGGTGGCCTCCCAATTCACTATGGTCTAGTGTATTAGAGTAAGACCCAGAGTGGTGGCAGTGACATCACCATCACCCACTTCTAATTAGTGACTGCTGTGAAGACCCGTCTGCCTTCCATGGGGAAAATTGGTCTCCATGGTGGGAGGGGAAGGGTATGGCCAGTAGTGTGATATTCCAGCTTACCACCACCTATGGGACAGTCACCATGGAGGTCTAAGAGTGCTGGTCTGTTCACTTGTCAACAATCCAGCCTCTTTCCTGCCCTGAGGGGTTTTTTTCTCACTTATCTGGGTATGGAATTGGGGTATTTTGTAATCATATGCTTTCTCTGTGTTCACTGGCATTGGTGTTACAATTTTTGGATAATGTGAGATATGAATTAGGTCATATCTCTGGGGTTTGCAGTGCCTGGATATCACCAGTGCTGGATAGATAGCTTGTTGGAGAATTAGATACCTGAATAAAAAATACAGGCTACAGAAGAGGGGACGTCACTGTCTCCAGTTGTCATATACTGGTTATTGAAAAATTGCTGCTCATAAGGCCTGTTAGCAATCTGTCAAGTCCAGTCATGCAACACAAGAGAAGAGCAGGGTTGAACTGATTGTTATAATAGGTTGTAGGGGATAGCAAGATACAGGAGCAGAGGCTAGGATAGTTGTTTCAGGGCAGAGGCTCATAGTAGGCTTCAGGACTGCCATATATTCTGAGGACTTCCGTCTGTGGTGCTGCATGAACCAGTTGTATTCTTCTTGTATTAATGCAGAGACTCTTTTCAGAATCTGAATCGTCCTACAACTTTTGCCTGAGTGGATGGCATCACAAAGCTTGGACCACGAGACTGTTAAGATGTTGCAGTTGGCACCACCAAAAAAGGGGACTGAAATGTCTCCTATATGCTTAGGGAATGTACTGTAGTGCACACATCCATCTCCAAGACATAGTAAACTTGCCTTTAAGGTTTAGTTAGTATTGCTGTCATCAATCTGCAGCCAAGTAAGGCAAAGTTTATTATGTGAGCTATGTGTTTTCTTTCTGTTTTGTCCATTACAAAAAAAACAAAAGATGTTTTAATTTAAAATATATGTTTTTATGTATATTTGTGATTCTGTGATGAATGAAAAGAGATAAGAGGAAAGGAAAGGCATCTTCAAATCTTTACAAAAATTCTATCATAATTTTGGTTACAGTAGGATCTCCCTCTGTGAGCATTTGTGTTTTTAGAGGCTGTGGACATTTATCTCTCAAACGTGCTTTTGGCAAAAATTGCATTGTTGAACTGAATGCAAAGAAAAAGTATATCTTAAAATGTGATTGTAAAACTAAGCTCATGACCAGTAGAGAAGCCCGGTATTATAACTGGTCCCTTCCTTACCTTGGAATGATATCCTGGGAATTTTTTATCCCAAAGCTAGCAAGGGTGATGGTGGAACATTTGGCTTTCTTTACTGAATATAATTTTCTTGCTTTCATATCTGCTCTCTATATTGTAAAGTCTGTTTCTCAGCATTCTCACACTGTTCACTGTGTTTGGCATTGATGAATATTTAATGTCTTCTTGTCTTATGATAGGAGTAAATGCATGTAGATATCTTTGAAATCAAGGCTATTATTGTAAACCTGTACTATATAAATATAGCAGAGTAATGACAATGAGATCTGCTAACAAGTAAACCTCTGTCATCTGTATAATTCTGGGAACTGAAATTGACTCTTGGTGACTCTTGTTTTTAAATGCATTGGTCCCAGGATTGTGGTCTCCGCTTTGGCAAAACATTAATGACCTCTATATGGGTGTTTTCACTTTCTAAATATTGGCTAATTGAGTTTATTGACAAATGTCTTTGCTACTTTAAAAACCATTTTTACTATTAATGTAAATATCCAGTCCCCTGTATATATCCAGTATAACTTCCATTAATGAGTTATATCATATAAAACAAGGAGCTAGAATGTGAAAAAGTTAATATGTCAGCTTGCATCCTACAAGAATATTAAACAAAATTAGTGTCCATTTTCTGGCCTGTATAAAAGCACATTCTGCTCTTCTATGTGAAGTATTTATAGCGCAGTGATAATGTATATTGAATTGCACTGGGATTATATTATGTTAACATTTGTGCTGTGTATAGGTTTAGTTAATTATCTTTAGGTTAGAGAAGTGTAGGTTGCTATTTCTAAACTGGAGAAAATTAGTATTTTTAATGGAGACCACATATAAAATAACAGGAAATACTAAGTTTTTGCAACATGCAGTGTCAGGATGAGAAAAGTACACCAATGAAATGAGGGTTGACTGAAGCTCTGTAGTAAAGACGTCAAGTTATCAGAGACATATTCTTTCTAGAATAGTCTTCTAAAGTCACTTATGTTTTTCATGTAGTTTACTGTTGTACATTTCTTCTAATTATTTTTAAATGATTATATTTAATTAGATTTGTGAAGGGTATGGGGGGAAGCAGAGCTGCACACAGGAAGAAGTGATGAAATGTTTGATTAAACTTTGCAAGGTGGTGCCTTTCAAATTTTGTAAAGAATGGTACTCTTGGGATATTTTGGCATTTATCTTGTCTACAGTGATCTTGTTTTTACTGGAAATTGCAACTAGGTCTGTAACTGCACCACTTGTAATGTCATATGTAGGCAAGCAGTAGATATATTCCAGTTTACTAGGATACAGCATAGTTTAGTTTCAAGCAACAGTAAATGGCCATCACCACCTTAATTTAAAATTAAATTTCTAATGGTCATGTCCACATGTATTTGTGAGACTAAGCTAGCTTGGGCTGGCTGTTGGACGTTCTACCCAGACAAAGTCAAGTTAACGTTTTTGGGGGAGGAAACCAAAGAACGGGCAGATAGTCACTAGTGAGGAGTTTGTCCTTAATTTGCAATGAATCTTTGGTGTGGTTGACAGCATTTTTAAATTTGTATTTAGCTAAATCTTTTTGGATGTGACCAAATGTTGCTATCCAACTTCTTCACCACAAGATAAGGCTGCTGTATCTCTAACTATGCAGTGCTGTCTGTTGAGCCCATTCCTAAATTGAAATGAGCACACCCACTTAGAAAGTGGAAGGTTATGCACGCTGTTAGTTAGAATTTCCATTTGCCCCAATGCCCATAGAAAGACTAACTAATGAAGCTCTAAATGATTTGGGTCTTGACAATATCAGGATTATCTCTGTGTGTTGTGTTGACCAACTGCCTCTGCTTGAAAGGGAGGAGGCAGCTGGTATGTGTTCCTCATTAAGGCTGGCTTTGAAATTCCCTTTCTCCACATGCAAACACTGTTTGAGACATCCCAGGTTTGCTAACCTTCTAGGGAAAAAAGTGGGCTTTGAACATTCCAGTTGTCTGGTGGGACAAGAGGAGGGGACTATGTGGTCATCCTCAAGTTTTTGTATACAGTAGATTGTTTTCAGATGGTAACTGTGCCATGTGACTTATGTTGGCTGAGTGAATTATTCTGCGAACATAGCTACACCACCTTCTTAAACATTAGGTAAGCGGACAAAGGCATCTTTTGTTGACATAGTCACATCTATGCTGTGGGTTTACCAGGCACAGCTATGGTGAGTACAGGATTTGATTTTTATTTTGTCTCCCGCCATGCTCCTAACCAAAACAGCCATGCTGGCAAAATGGTAGTGTAAACCTAGGGTTACTTATCTGGTTATCTTGTGATCTCTTAAGTATGTGAACTGTGTTAAAAATGAACAAGATTTCTTTGTGAAAATTTCCCATGCCCAGAGTGAGCCATGGATGGTATAAATTAGTCTCCTCTGTATAAGAGTCTCAGAGATCATAAAGCTTGAAAAGCCCATTGGTTACTATTTTCTGTTTTGGTTAAGGTTTGCTTTTCATGGAGTTACCTTAACAAATATGTATGCAGTCAGAAGTTTTCTTTTGTAAGGGAAAGTTCAACCTTCTACATTATTAGAGTTATTACAGTAATAGTTGATTACTATTAGTAAAAATGAGGCCTTGAGATTTACTAGTCCACTGTGAAGAAAGACTGGATAAAAAAGCTACAAAAAACCGGGGCAGGGATCAAGCAGGGGGAATGCCGCTTCCACAACAGCTGTTCCCTGCAGATTAAAAAGGAGGGGGCAGAATGGCGTGGTGGCAAGGGAGAGAGAGAACAGAAGAGAGGCCCCCGGGGAGAGAGCTGGGAGAGGACTGTGGTGGCCCTGGAATCGGAGGGGTCAGTTTGGTGCCTTGGGGAGGTAAGCAGGGAGCCTCTGGAGAAATAATTACAGTTGCGGAACGCCAGGAGAAAAAAAAAGAGTGTGGACAGAGAAACAGTGAGAAGAGAGGATTCATGATGCTCTTTGGATTTCTCATAAGTGGAGTTTGTTTGTTTTTTGGGGGGGGGTAGTTTACTAGACATTAATGTGGACTAACAGTGTCCTAGGAAGTGGGAAAAGAGAGAGAGCCGGAGCTATGGTTATTCCCATACTCCCCAGAAAAAAAAGAAAAGGAGAGAGTATCCTGAAGAGTTTAGGGAAGCAAGACCTCAATGAAGAAGAATTAAAGAACCTGAAAGTAGAATTGCCTGCCAGTGAAAAAGATTACATATATATAAATAAATAAGAAATAGATCAGTATTTAAATGTACATGGTTGTATAATACGTAAGGCAAGGTTCTATGAAAAATGTTTAAAAAGGAACAATAAAAAAACCCCCAGTTTAAAATAGCCACAATCTATCTACCTGTGAAACAGTTGCAGGTATAAAAATAATGAGATTTGTTCAACCCATATGTGACTTGGACTCAATTAATAATGTAAGATCTTGGGTGTCGGTAGAGAGAGAGCCACCAGAGAGACTGTGACGTAGTATAAAGCAAAACCTAGCTAGATTGCCAGTGTCTTAATGTGGCAATAACACTTCCCAACTAATAACATCAGAATTAAACAAGACGTGGCAGGCGAGAGTCAAGATAGACTGCAGAAGTCATTAGACAGTGCAATCTATAAAGACTTCCACATCCAAAAATAATATTAAAGTTTTTTTGTACTAGGAAGAATGTAGACGAAGAAGACTTTTTCAGGCACCCAGATGGGCTTATTCAAACTAACTGGATGGATTGAAGTCTTCCTCTTTCTGTAAAATGAAACCGTACATGTCTAGACTTTATGGCAGGGGTGGGCAATTATTTTGGCTGGAGAGAATTTTGGTGAGCTGTTGCAGGCTGGGTCAGCAAGTCCTGATTGCTGGAGCTGCAGCAAGCCCTAATTCCCCCTGGCCTAGAACTACAGCAAGCCCTCACCCCCCTGCCCCAGAGCTGCAGCAAGCCCTGATCCCCACCCTGAGCCAGAACATGCTAGCTGTATCCATGGCTTAGGCTAGAACCTACCTGTCACACAGAAAGCAGCCCTGGGCAGGCACTGGCATCAGCTGTGGACATGGCAGTTAGGTTCTGCGTGGGGATTGGGGCATTTGCCTGAGTCCACAGCTGACACTACCATGTCAGCACCAAGCAGAAACAGCCCTGCCTACCCAGCACCATGCAGCAGCTGGAGCCACCAGCACCCACAGGCTGTATCTCATGAGTGTGCAGCCACTTACCTGTGGGCTAGATACAATCCATTGGGGGGCCGGATCTGGCTTGTGAGCCGTATTTTGCCTTCCCCTGCTTTATGGACATCTCTACTCTGGCTCTTGGTCTGGTTGTTTTTCAAATTTTTTTTTAATTCAGTTATTTAGAAATTAAATACCTTATCTAATTGTTCAAGTTTACCAGTGGTGAATTTATTCTTAACGGGCCTTGTTAGGGATATAGGTTTGGGGTATTTTGAAGCTATGTCTTTGACATTAAAGTTCTTTTTTTTCCCCAATGCCAAGGAAAGTAGTACTTGTATAATTTATTCTTAGAATTGATAGAATTTGGTGTTTCATCCAAGATTTAAGATTGTATGGCCTGAGTCATAAGAAGTTTCCCTTGATTTATAAATGTTTTGTCATAATGCATTCTTTAGTGGAAAATGACATCCTTTCACCAAAAGAAAAAAATACATTCAAAGGTTTTCCCCCACACTTCGTAATATAGCCTATGTTCATGCTGTAGGGCAATATTGTCTCACTCTGATCTTTAAAAGGGCATTTTAAACAGAATATACTAATACCATTAAAAATGTTTTGGTGTGATAATTTTTTAAGGTAGTATTTTTCTTATAACACAGTATGTACCCTGTCTTGGAACCTTCAATTTAAGGCTTCTGTCATATTCTGCCAAGAACTTTGTTCAGAGCTCTTTGTGTGTGTTGAAACATGTATGCATGTCCCAGTGCCATAACTAATTATATACCTTGTATGCTTACTTCTAGTAATTAGAAAGTAGACCTACCACAGGATACATTTTAACGTTACATTGTGTCTTGGGGACACATTACAGAAAGCAAGTTTTCCACCATGCAGCAGCTTGATATTGTAAACAGATATTACTATTTTAAGTACATCATCTTCTGTATGTTTCTCAACAACTCTGCACGTGTTTATTTAAAACTTGGTGCATTTAAAAGTGTGCCTCTGCATTTATTTGTAGTTACAAACTTAACCGGCTTTAGCTGCAGTGTTCTGAGGTGTCTGATCTGTCCATTTGAAAGAAGGCCCAGTACTGCCAAATCAGCATTTTCCCCTCAAGTATTCTTTGCTGTAAAAAAGTCTCCAACAAATAAAATGTGGTTTGCACAGTGCCTGTCTATAGTAGACTTGGCTCTGATTGCTCTTACCAGTTCCTTAGTTTTAGGAGAAAACGTAACTGGGGTGCTGGGTGTGGGGAAGGAAATCTAGAAAAAAGCTATATTCTTTTGATCTCTTTTCTTTGTGATACTCATAGGGTATTTTTGCTAAGAACATGCAAAAAGAGAAGGAACCTCGTGTGGTTGTATGTAAAGTTTTGTGTGCTCACAGCTGGGCTGCTGAACAATGACTTATATGCACCAGCATGTATGAAAATATGCAATCCTTGTCCATGCCTGCTGAAAGAAGAGCTAGCTAGTATTTAGTCTCAGAACTCCAAGTCTTGTCGCAATTAAAGTCTTACAACTGAGCATTTAATACTAGTGATAGATTATAGTATTGCCAGAATGTGTTTTTATTTGAATTACAAGACAACATTTTTATTGGAGTTGCATATAATAGCTCCAGTTGTATGTTAAGAACTCTTACTTTCATTGAGTTTATGGCACTTGCAGTTCTACTAAAACTTCAGCATCAATAGGTGGGTTTGTTGAAGGACATGTTTTACTTCTACTGTTTAATTTTTTGTGTGTAATATTTATGATTTTGATGATAACTTTAAAGTGAGACATTATGAAAATATTCTATTTTTATTGTACAGTATAAGAAAATTAATATATGTTTTAAATTGTATGAAATACTTAAAGAATTTTTTTCTTTTCAAAAGTAATGAGGTTTCTGAAATAACTTATTGGTACTGTGTTCTGAGTACAGCATTGTTTTGTCAAACTAGTGTGTTACTACATATGGGATCTTTAAAATCAATATGGCCTAAATCATTTACTTCGAAGCTTTTGACAACAAAATGCATTTCCAGTGTCTTGTCAGGTGATTTTATCTTCAACTTTCTCCTCCACAATAGGTATTTTTTAGAAGGTTCAGTGGAGGGAAGACTGGGTCAGTCTGACCAGCAAAAACATAGTTCTCTCCTTTATTCCAGTGCTTATATAATTTCAGATCTCAGTTAAAATCCACTTCCATTCAGACGTATGGGTATGTTGAATACTTGGTATCTATGTACTTTGCAAACTTCAGCTTTGCTTTTTACAAAGATTTGTAAAAAATGTGACATCTAATTGCTTCAAAAGTATCACACTTACTACTTTTTTCTTTAAAAACATTTTTTAAAATCTAGACAGTGTTGTACATCATTTTGTAACAAGAAATGAAAATATGCTTTGCAACATAAAAGTATACAAGCTCTTCCAGGGGTGCTGGCATGCCCCTTGCACTGCCTGTGGAGGCAGCTCAGGAAGCAGGTATGGCTGGAGCCTCCACTCTTCCTGTATCCCTCCCCAGTCCAACCTCACAAGGTTCTCCTGACAACAGAGGTGCCTTGGGCAAATGGGAGTGTCCCATGTCACTTCGTTTCTGGGAGGACCATGCAGAGTCAGACTAGGAAGGGCTGTGGCAAAAAATCATGCCAAGAGTTCTGCTGTGCTCAAGCAGCCATTTGCACTGCCTAGCAAGAGAAGCTGGGTGTGGGGACACTCAGGGAAGAACCACCCTTCTCCCCTTCCTCCTCCCTGCTCCTCCCTTCCCCTTCCTCTTCCTTGTCCCTGCCCCTTCCTTACCCCTCTAATATACTCAGCCCAGGGGCACAGGGAAGTTTTGCCCTAGGCACAAGTCTCATTAGTTATACCTGTTCTCCTGCCTGCTTTAGGTTTATTACAGAACCCTAATACAGGCAGGAGATGTGGCATCACCCTGGTTGAGAACCACTGAGGTGAGTGGAGGCAATACAATGGTGGTTTTCAACCAGGGGTGCTACCAAATTCAAAAAAGTTGTGGAGGGGTGGCCTCACTTGAAACAGGTTGAGAACCACTGTACTAGCACAATCAGTCTTCAGGCTTAGCTAGCTGTAGCATTAGTTACATTCATTCTACGTTTGGAAGGTTTTTCTAAAAAATACTAGAACTAACACTTCTGTTTAAATAAAAGATCACATTCTGAAGAAGTTGATGATACTTGCATTTAAGTATCTTCAGGCTATAAGTGTGCAGGAGTGAAGGTTTTTCTAGCCCTCACAATGTGTATATATCAAAGTCAGTATCTAGAACTGGAAGTTAGCCTGATAATATACTAAAAAAGAATGGAGTAGTTTGTAGCAATATCCATAAATTATTTGTTAGTTGGCAGTAATGAAAATCTATTAAGCTCCCTAAAACAAATTTCCAAATGTTGTATGAAGGAAAGATTTACTTTTTGTTTTAAATTTGCAGAGTATTTCAGTGCATGGCAGTAGAAGAAAATTTGGCCTGACAGTTTTCTCTGTAACATGTGTTGGCAAATGTCACATCAGATTACGTGGCTGTCATTGCTTATATCATGGCTTTAATAACGTAATGTCATTTAAACACTTAGAATATCTTAAAAACAAATAGGTAGTATTATCTAGAATAAAGATACAGTAATAGGACGTTTTCTGTGCCAGTCAAATTCTTTCAGCTGTTACTGTGGTTAACCAATGAGACTTAGCTGCATTAATGACTGTGGTTCAGGCTCTAGTATCATAACACTTTGAACCCAATATTGTGATTGATTGACTGAGATCATTGCATGGGAAAAACAATGATATATTTTAGTGTGCATACACAGAATTATATCCTAATTAAAGCAAATGTAAGCGTTATTATAACATAAAATAAGATTAAATACTTGTATATGGCTTTTTATCAAAGATCTCAAAGTATGTTACTTACCACTTAAGATGAATAATAAATATTATTACTCCCATTTTATGGTCAAAAAAGTCAATCACAGAGAGGTTAAGAGACTTGCCAAATCTTTCTTACATAGGGTGCATCTGTACATGCAATTAGCATGGAGCAATAAACTCAGTGGGTTTGTGCCAGGGTAAGTGGCTCCCATGTGCCTGCAACCACAGCAGTTAGAGCTGGGGCGGAGCAGCCCCAGACTGGCAGCAGGGTTGGGGGTCAGCCCCAGGCTCCAGATTGTGGTGTCAGGTGGCATTGGGGCTGACTGTGGCACGAGGGTGCTACAGGCAGCCCCCGCACTTTAGGTCTGGTCACTGTCTACACATGCATTGAGGCAGTGTAAATTACTCCACTATAGGACAGTACTTGTCCTATAGGACAGTACTTGTCCTGGACAGTACTATCCTATGGCAAAGTTAATTAATTTACTGTGCCCTAATATGGGCACACGTGTAGACAGTGATCCTTCACTACAGAGTGAATTAGTCAACTTGATAGTAAAGCGCATGTGTAGATGCATCAATAGCGTGTCAATAGCAGAATTGGGATTAAAACTTTTACCTTCCAGACAGTTGGAGACCAGAAATGAAAAATGTAGTCCTATAACACCAACAGATATAAAGCACTGATGTATGTCTAGTTGAATAAATATTTGTAAGTAACAGAAGTTCTGTACCCAGGGTAGAAAGAAATGGACAAATTATTCCATATAGAACTTTTATTTAGTGCTTTCTTCAATCTAATTTTCTAAAATCCCCAAGCAGTGAACATATCCCTAACATTTTGAGACTATTCCATAGGCCAGTATTTCTCCAATACAATATTTTGCCTAAATTTGTTTACATGTACCTCTTAATTTCATTCTATTGTGCTTGCTATTATACCCTTGTCTCACACTAAGTACTTGGCATTTGTACTTTTCAAATGTCTGTACATTGCTGCCATGTCTCCCCACTACTTCAGCCAAAGATCCGCCGTTTGCAAATGTAATCTTTCGTTATAAGACCATTCTGGCCTCCAGATTAGAATTGGGGTTTTCTTAATTTGTTTTTATTTTGTTCCTATTTTCCACTATCCTGTCTATCGTTATATATTTTTGGTAATAGTGGCACTCAGATGTGAAAAGAGCATATGGTGCTCATTATATATATTCATAGTCCTTTTTGTGAGACCAGACGCGATACATGCTAAGACAGCAAAAGGATTTTTTCACAAGTTGACAAAAAGAAATCATTAATTTTTTTATTAAAGGTATTGTACAATTCATAACAATCAGGAATGGTTTTGAGGCATTGGATATCTAGATCAGTGGTACTCAACCTCTGGCCTGTGAGAAGATGTCATTCAGTCTCCCCGTCTTTGCTTAGATATTTACAGGACATGAGTGCCATAGTGCATAATACTTTCAGCTTAAGAAGAGAAAAAAGCTGGATGGTTTAAGATTAAATGGCACTACGCAGTTCAGAAAGATGGCATTGCCTAAATAACTGTTATTTATTTGTTTCATGTGGGGTGAGGGAGAGCATTGTTAAGCTTCCAAAGGCCAGTGATTTTTTTGTTATACCTTGAAAAATAATCTAACTAAACCTCAGCATCTGGTTCTCATCTGTTCTGATTGTATCAAAAGGAAACAATCCTATATAGATGAAGACATGGGTTCACTATGATTTAGATCCCCAGTGTGTTTGAAAAGGATGAAAGAACCACTGTCCAGAACTTGGAGGAGCACAAGCAGGACAAAGTTACTGAACGTGTTTTGGCTTTCTAGTGTCACATTTACATTTTCCCCATTTTTCAGGAGCTTTGTTAATGTTCCAATTACCCAGAGTTACACAGGCAGAATATATAAAAAATAAACGTGCTCTATGTAATTTCATGCATATTGGTATTATTCTAGTCAAGGGTAGAGTGTGATGCTGATCCTCTCCAGTGGTTCCCATTTTCCATTCCCACAAATGTCTGCCTGACCTATGATATAATAATGAAAATTCAGTTATGAACAAAGAGATTGAAAATATGATTGGTGCTGCATGCGCTGGACTGGAGGAAAGATTCCAGAAGCATGATAGATGGTAAGATGAAGCCCTTCCCCAATGTGAAATGAAGTCCGTGTCTAATTGGAGATAACAAAACATCTGGTTCTTCAAGTGATCGAACTTTGCTGATCTGAAAAGGGCCACAATATGTCTTGTTCATATCTAGTGTTTGGAGGGCTTGAATCACAGCTGCTTTCTTTTTGTTAAATGATGAGGTTGTGAAAGAAAGATAGCAAATTTCAGGTGTCTGTAAATGGAGGCATGAGGAACAAAAGAAATGGGTAACATAGGTCACCCTTCAATTTAATGAATGCATCTTAAATGAGAATTACTTCCAAAAGATAAAGCAACCTTTTTTTTTTTTTTTACACCAGTGGAAGCTGAGGCATAATAAATGTAAGAGTGAGTGACCCCAGGCTAGTAGATGTAATTACAGTCAGGTGGCTCAGTCTAAACTGCTTAAGGAAAACAGGGAGTGTTTGATTCAGGCTGAATTAAAAAACACAACTCATCAAATAATAATAGTCCCCCATACTCTCTCCCTTCTCCCCCCAAAAAACTGAGTGTAAAATATTTTTAGTTTAAGTGGTCAATTTTCTTTAACATCTATGTTGTGTATTTATCTGTCAGTGCACTGAGGCACATGTGTAACTTTAAGAATGTAAGTTAATCTGTTAATTTGATCAGGAATACTATTTGCTTAGATTTTATGTATGTGTGTTTCAGAACGAAGGCCAGAAGTACCCTCAGTATTAATTCTGACCCATGTGTGCTACAATTCCATTTAATAATACAAATATCTGTTTCAGGCAGGTTGGTTTTGTCTCAGGTTATGTAGCTAAATGATGATGGCTATATCAAATCCCCTTCGGAAAATTTACACTTTGGACATGCAGATGAAAGCGTTAAACTAGATTTTCAGCTGGTCTCGTTAACTTCATTGGAGTTGTACTAAATTTCACCAGCTGAGAAGCTGGCCTTCTCTCTGCACCATGTTTGACTTATTTGGAGAGGTTTTAGTAATGGATTGTCTTTGACACTTAAGTTACTTTACATTGTCCAATGCCCTTTTCTTCCTGTAAATTAATTCAGTTATGCAGTTTATTTGGTAACTTATTGATGCATTCTCACTTTTATCCCAATAGTGTGTCCAAAGTATGCTAGCCATTCAACAGTTCAATTTTTCAGTACTTTTCATGAAATCCAAGCAACAAGTTTGCATAGTTGCTTGAAAAAAAGTTACATTTGTCAATCTTGAACAAAGAAAATCACATCTTCCCTGCCATTTTCTATGGGATGCTTTTATAACATAGTAAATAAAAGTAATATATAAAAAATGGAGGAAGATAGTGGTCCCTAGAGTTCTACGTACAGGTATTTTTATAATGTTAACATATCATATTTACTCAAAAACAAGATAAGATTTTTTTTTCCTGCAATCAGCATGGGGAAAAATCCCCTCGTCTTGCATTTGTATACTAGGAAACCTCATTAAATGCATTATCTAACATTACGCTGCTGCCAAAAGCAGCATGTGCTCAACAATGGAAATCAACTATGAAGTTGATTAAATGCAACCAATACTGAGCATAACTATAAAACATATGGTCTATATTAGTCAAACATAGTGATGCTAAACTCGTGTGTGTGTGTGTGTGTGTGTGTGTGTGTGTGTGTCCCTTAAAAAACTGGGCATTTGCATCTGCTTCACTGGCTTGGAGGTACTGCAATGACAGGCTGGCAATCAGGCTGGATCAAGCTCTGACACCCTCCCATGGTGCCAAAAAGCTAATGGGAATCTATTACAAGGATAGGTTAATGCAGCCTATCTCAATAAAATAGATGGTAGCGCCCTCATATTAGTCTTCCTCAGTGGTGACTCTTTTTAATTTCATGGGGGCCACTACACTGCATACATTTTGACTTTCTCTTTAATCCCACAGTTGAGCTGTGCCTTTCTTTTGCATATGTAATGATTCCTGTTTCTTCACCAGCCTTAAATGTCTGGCAAACATCACCAAACAGGACCCCATACAGTTCACCCAGAATCTCTCTGTTGCCCCCACTCTCAGCCTGTTACATATGATTGGTATGGCCCTGCCCCACATGAGGTAGAACTGGACCAGGTTGCCCTGCACCTTATCTGCATATAAATTTTTGGAGAATCCTAGGACTCATGATATGAACATCTGTTCCAGTCATTAGTGGGGGCTAATTAGCATATGGATCCTTTGTGGGGAGTATCTGGAGGACATGCACATACTGAGCAATGCTGAGCTATAGGGTCACCCTGGCTTGAAATGCTATCAACTCTACTGGGACCCAGCACAGTGAACTGTCTGGTAAATCATGAGTTTTCTAGCTTTGGATTAATATCATGAAAAGTTTGTACTATACATTAATAAATACAACAGTGCTGCTTAAAGGTGTGTTTATGGAGTACCTGTGCTAAAAGTTGCCTCAAAACAGAGGTGATGTGTAGGGGATATATGGGGAGGTGCACATGCACCCCCTGAGAGCACTGGTGCCCCCCTGAGAACAAGTGCTTTTGGCTTAGGCAATGGGCAGGCAGAATGCTGGTGTCCCCCCACCCCCAAGAAGTGCTGCTGGCCTTGGTGTCCAGCCGCAGGGCCCCCCCCCACCAATACCACCACAGCCGCCTGTGAACGGTCCCTCTCGGTTGGTCCTTGTTGCCAGTGCCTACGTTGTCACTTGCGGGTGGTCTCCATGCCCCCTCAGCCTCAAGAGGCACATGTCGCCTATGCCTCAAAAAATTCAAAATGCACTAATTCTGGATTAACTAAGTCTATGGGTACTTTATGCAAATTACTACAAGTATGTTTATTTCAAGGTCAGTGTTTTCAAATTTGTTCCTTACTTCCATGTGCTTAGAGACAGCAGGGTCTGACAAGGAGGCGGGGAAGGGACTGCAAGTCGAAGAACTGGGTGGGGGGGAGGGGCAGAGGGCAAAGGGGTTGTCTGACCTCTCAGATGTATTTACCCTGTTGTAGCAATGGGAGGGGAGATAATTTAAGGCAAACCTCCAATAATTAGATTCTCTCCATTGAGAATTATACAAAATTATAATTTTTCCATATGCAGAATCAAATTATTGGGTGGTCTTATATTTGTGTAAATACAGTAAATCATCTTAAGAACAAGGTCCAAGACCTATAAGCAATGTAGACTCATAACTTTACTCAGGTGAGTAATTCCATTGACAGGATCAGAGTCTAACTGAAAGGCATTTTCATTAGTCAATGTGAATAGCAAATTATCAGTATCCACTCAGTGAGATGGTGAGCAAGATTATCAAAAGAACATAACCTAGATGGAGTTTGTGAGGTTTAAAATACGGATGTGAAATATTCCAGGTGTTCCAAGTGCAAAATATTGTTTTGTTACTCTTAAGAGTTCTTCTTTTAGGCCAAACCTTTATTCAGTCCAGACAAAGGTTATTATTTTTAGTAAAATAGGAGTAAAAGGACTGGGCTGAATCCCAAACAAGCGAGTAGTTTTGTTTTGCTTCCAGATGACAGTAACTTTCTTGTGATAAATCTTATCCTTAGAGAGATTTAGTTGTCTGTAGCTGTTCTTTTGCTGCTGTTCTCTGCATCTTCTCCCCCATCCTTCCCCCTAGTTACTTCTGAACCATTTTATACCTACACTGTGACTGGTGAAACAGATATCCCCACCTAATTGGGATATTGGGAACTGTATAGTTGGAGAGGAGGCTCACACTTCAGCACTTTTTACAGTATTTTTTAATGATATTTTATAGTTGTGTGATCATCACAAGTAGATGAAAAATGAGTGGAATGAATTATTAGATATTTTAACTTAGGATGTAATTCTGCAAAGCGTTTCAGCAGGTGTTTAATTTCAAGCATGTAAGCAATCCTACTTCTGTTAAGTATAAAACATAAGCCTATGCTTAAGTCTAGTTGAATTCAGTACCTGATTGAAACATATCCTCAAGTGCTTAGTTCCCAAATTAAAAAGAAAAGTCAAGCAGCACTTTCAAATATATGAAGTAGGCCTGAAAAGGGAGGAAAAGAGAGACAGCTACATGGTAGGGGAATCTGAATGAAGTGTAAATATTTTGTCTATAAACTAGTGGCTAACAAAATATGGACTCATTGACTTAAGGTCCTGGCTGCGTATGGTGCTCTACACTCATAGTTTAAAGTTAATATTCTGTGCAATTCATGTCAGAATTTTTGAATGGTTATCAATTAGATACCTGGTTCTGAAAAGACTTTCACATATGCTTATCTTTAAGCATATGATGAGCCCTGTTGATATTAATAAAGTTGCTCAGAATATGTATAAGTTCAAAGTTAAGCATGTCTGTAACTCTTTGCAGGATCAGGGCTCTAAGTGATATTTTACACCTTGCCTCAATATATGAGGATAACTGCCTTGATCTGACATTTGTTCAAACAAAGAGAGTACAGTATTCCTCACATAACTTCTACTGGTAGAAGATTTAAGCATCAGTGTTAGTGTTCTGCAATAATTTAACTTGCTTCAAGAAATTATTTAAAGAACAAGTGAATATCAAGTTAAGTACATGAATACATGAAGATAATTTACATACATATAGGAATACATTTAAAGATTTGCTATCTTTTCTTCTCTCTGTATATGAAGACAAAAAGCAAGTTTTTATCTGTAAAGGAGCACTTCTTAAATATAGCCTGAAAACTACTAGGATGTATAAAAGTATATTCCCTAATGTTTTCGCTTCCAGTCAATTAACATATTAGTTATTGGGTTTTTTCCTTCTAGCTCTGAATTGTTTTTGTGGGTTGAAATATAAGAAAATAAAAGAAAGAGGTGACAAAAAATCAGTTCTTCTGAATGGTTGGAATCCAATCTTCTTAATCATGTAGAAACTAAAAAATGAGTTACAAACTTTAAGAGCCTGATCCAAAAGTGTTATATAGTGCTGAGAGCGCCTAGAACATGTTGACATTTCTATAACATAATGCAACAAGCTTCTAGCTAAAAGTATCCAATGGTGTATTTATGAATTTTGTAAGACCCATATATGTCTTCCTTCTGAGTTACAGATCTTGAAGTTGAATCTTTTTGAGAGATCCTCTAGGTTGTTTGAATTATTAAGAAGTGCAGCCATTATCTGTTTTAAAAAAGGAATGTTTTCACAGTATTGTTTGTTGTTTTTTGGAAGACAGTTTCCTATGACAGATCTTTTTTCTTTTTTTTTTTTGTGGCTTCACACAGTACTTTCTGTGAAAGCTCAGCAATAATACAACTTTCTCGTGTTCCAGTATGGCTCTCCAAATGATTAGCTCTCAGGTCCCAATTGTCCTTGTATTGTTCAGCCACTTCTAAACATGCTAAAAGAGAGCCCAGTTAGTTGAAGATTTATTAGATCAGCTGTTTCTAAAAGCTAATCCACCATGACTTTCATTATTGTCAACTATTAATATTTCTCTGTCTAAAATCAGCTGAATGTCTTCCTCAAATAGAGGCAATTATAAGAAGAATTTTTTGAAGCTCATCAGATGTCAGCCATCTTGAGTAGCACGACCATGTGACCTTCTCTCAATTAATTAAAATGTTGATTAGTTTTGAAGCATGCTTTCATTCTTAAACAAGCAAGCACTGTGAATTGTTTGCAATTAGGCACTTTGTAAGTGCAATTATCTCTAATTAAGTAGATACTTCTATTTCATAGATGTTTGGATGCAATATGCATATATAGAATTTCTGGAGTATGCATGTGTTATGGTGTTTTCTTGGGGTTTTTTGTGGTGGGGGGGTCGTTCCTTTCCACCCTTCTTAGAGATTTTCTAAACCCAGATAAATGAAGCAGTAGCAGAACAAACAAAATGTAATGTTACCCATATTTGGAGAACAATTGTATAATAATCAATCTGAAATACTTAGACAATGGTTTTAAACTAAACCGCTATAATTATGTTCTAAACTGATGATGTGCTTAAAATGGGATGGATCAATGATAATCCTAAAACAAGCTGTGCATAGAACGAAATACAAAAATTTTTTTTAGCAAACTAATAGATAATATTTTTACTTCACTAAAGAAACACCTTAGTACCTTCTAAAATTATATTTCAGAGATTTTTCTCTAAAGTTTTAACATGTTTATAAGATAATTTATTATTAAGGAATCTTTGGAGGAAAATTTCATTTGAATTGGGCAGAAATGGGTTTGAGATGTAAGGTTTAATTGATCAAGTCTCAGGGTATTTATATCTACAGGTGGCAGCCTTCTTCCAAGTTTGTAGTTTGTGTGTCCACTTCTGAAAGTATGGGTTGGATCCATTGCTACTAGTCAGGATAAAGGGAATACATCTTTCCCTCAGTGTTTGTAGAATGATTTGGTATTGCTTGCATTGATTAAGCCTTGATTATGCAACTGCATTTGTACAGTTAAAGCTCAGTCTTGGTGCTTAGCCTATATTGTCTTTTGATGGCCTTTCTCTCGATTGTATGTTTGATAGAGACTTTACCTTGTATGCATGCTTGCCATAATTATAGCTTGTGGTCAGTATGATAGAATTCCTTTTGTAAACCTGAAGTTTAGAACTGTTCTTCATAGAAATGTTTTTCTTAATTATCTCAATTATCACAATTTTAAAGCGTCCAGGAGGAGAGCCTCAAAAAATTCCAGTTATTTTCCATGACTTTTTTCTTAAACTGTGTGTGTATTTTGTCATTTATATAGATAGCTATAGACACATACACATACATATACATATATATGTGTGTGTATACTTTGTTTGTAACTGGAGGAAAGCAGTGTTTAAAAACAAGATACTCAGTGGGTAGATAACTTACTAACATGTCAAACTGGCCCAACTTTTTAAAACTATAATTTTTCATTTCCAAGACCTCAATTTTTATCAGCATGATAAATGTTGCTTTACAATATAAAACAGAAGGCAGCAGGCCAAGTTGTTTCTGTGAGTAGGGACAGGGAATGTACATGCAGAATGCTCTAAAAAAAACCCTACTGACACACAAACTTAAGGAAGCAAACATCATGAACCCTTCTTCCCTCTTTCCCCCCCCCCCAAAGTTCATATTTCAGTTTGTTCCCAAAAGTTCACAAGTCCGTGCCAGACGGAAATTCACAGAGGCTCAGCAGTCCCATAGAGGCCACTCAGAGGAGGGACAGAGATGGAACAATGAAGCCCAGTCCTCACCCTTCTCAGCCTGGCAGGCTGCACAGGTCCACAGGGTAACTCTTGCCTGGCCCTTGACTCCATTTCCTTGCCTCCTTTCCTCACCACCCCTGCCCCCCCATTATCCCCCTCCCCGCAATCCCAAGTCTCCGGAGTCAACTGTGAGGCCATCCAGTCATACGTTGTCCATCAGATGTGTTTACTTTTTCCGTGACAGCCGACACATCTGGAGCACATATTCAGGTTATTCCAGTGCCACTAGACACATTCCACAAGATCATTTCAGCGGTTGTTATGGCGATCTTCTTCCCTCCAGTGATTTTCAAGTTGCATGACAGAAATAGCTTGAGCTAACGGGGGGGACAAAAGTCAACGGGATCAGGAGGGGCTTCTTTCACAGAATGAACTAATTAGTGACCCTGCTTTCTTCACAGGGCAATGAGCATATGGTTTAATAAAGTGAGTCTATGACACTTTTTTTTGTCTGTAGGCAGAGCTGTCACTGGCTGAAAACTTTCCTGTTTTTACTGGTGGGACCATAGTCTGCTGTCTTTCAACAGAGTTTACTTCACAAGTAGAAAATGTTTGCTCCTGAGAGTTTAACTTCAGAACTTTTTCTTGGCTACAGACTACTCAAATGTAGCAGGTCCTTCATTTTAAAGAGACAGTACTCATTTTAGACAAGGTCTCTCAGTGGTAACTTAAAACTTTTACTCAAGGATAAGCATTTCTACTTTGTGCTTTGTGCGTCTCTCTCAGGTTTTCTGAATCTAGTCCATAATGTCAGCATTCATTTCTAAAGGTGTAGATTTTTTTATTAATAATTTTCATTAATAAGTCAATAATAGCTTTTATTATTAAGTCAATAATAGCTTTTGAAGGACTTTTTTATTTAATCAACTCAATTGTTATATTACCTATGTGGTTTAAAAGTTATTTCTATTTTATACCTTATTATATTAGGAATTAGGATTTTTTTACAAAATCCAGATTTCTACTTTCCAACAAAGAATTTCACATTTTTGTATTGGTTACGGTTTCTGCTTTCTTGCCATGAACAGTTTTACTGTGGGTTAAAGAAAAGGACTGGCTGTATTTTGCTAATAAAGAATTCCAATCTAGGTTTTTTAGTGTGATGAAGTCAGTGTTTGTAATGGTGACTTTTTTTTTTACATCACAAAAATTTCAGTTTTTTCTGTCATGGAATATTTTTGGTATGGCTTACCTCAGTGTTATAATAAAAAAAAAAAAGATTTTATACTTGACTAATAAGCAGAAAAACACTACAGAATACATGGATTACAGTAAATTATCAAAATTCATGCTGGATCTTAAAATATGTGCACATTGCCATAAATTGGAAAAGTGTTCTGAACAAATACATTGTTAGGTCTATATAGCAGTATTATTGAATGACAATACCTATGACAGGATGGATATTAATGCTTCAAATCACTACTTTCCATAATTATCACTATGAAAGACCCATATGTACTTCTCAGTCTGGATCAATTCATGGGACTGGATTCATGACATAGCAAACCTTAGTGTGTGTGTGCATGTGTGCACATGTGTGTGTGTGTGCGTGCATGGGCATGTAGGTGTATACATGCACCATTTAACAGTGCCCTTGTACAATATTCAGAATGTTCAGTAGAGAGATGTGCATTTTTGTTTAATTATTGAATCCTGAATGATTACTTTTAGATTTGTGAAATGTGACAGAGAGTGACAAGCAGAAGGAAAAAAAGCAGAGCAGAACTCTGATTTTCAAGCAAATGACTTTCTGCTTTCTCCATCAGCACTGGAAATGTCTCTCCCCCTCTTATACATTCCATTTGCATGGATACTGGTCACCAAGGCTGCTTGAAATACCTGCCCTCAGGAGGGCTCTGAGGGACACTGAAAGGTCACATAATTAGACCTGATTTTAATTCGTAGAGACTTGTTTGTCACTGTCTCCTTATGTTTCTGCTGGTTACACATTATTAAACAGAGTGAATTTTAGGGTCGAAATTAGTGCTAAAGTATGTAATATGCAGAGGCTGAACTCAAGTTAGAATGCTGAAGATAGTTATAAAATTATGTTTCCCTCACCAGATGTAACTTTGCAGTAATTAAATCTAATGAAATTTAAGTATTGTAGTCAATGTTGTGGTAGCTATCACCAAGCCTTATTGGTAATTCATTTAAATCACAGCAATTATTGCCAGTTATCTGGGAACTATAAGAAATAGAAATAAGTTGCTATATTAACCCTTTTCTTCCCCCATGCTGAATGATACAATTCTAATACCACCAGGTCCTTTCCCTGCTGTTCCTGACAGGGATATTTTGTTACAATTATGTCATCATTAGAATTTTCTTCCTCCTTAAGATATAATCTTTTAAAATTAATATTTAGGCTACAGTTTTCCATCCTCATTTCATTGCTTTCTTTGGAACATGTAAGTAATGCAGGGCTGTCATACAGTTGAGTGTTTCCCCCCCCTTTTCCTTATGGAGAAGGATTAGCACATGCTTTATTTAAAAGTCTTTTTTCTTTCTTTTTTTTTTCTTCTTTTAGAATAATGTAGAGTCATATTCTGCTGTTATTTACCCTCGTGTTAACTCAGTAGCTCCACAGAATTCTATTAAGCAATAGTAACTTCATTTATCTCAATAGATTTACGGTGGGTTTGTACCATTGTAACTGAGATCAGAATCCGGCTCAGAGACTTTTGGTGTCTTTTGTACTGAAAACAGATTATCATCATCAGAAATGCGTCTTGGATTTCATTCCTATGTCAAGCACAGTTTTATTAAGACAACAAAAAGCAGCAAGGAGCTTAATAGCATCAAGCAGATACTGTAATTGTGTTGTACAGATGGCTTGCATGTTATATCTAAATAAAGAGCGGGTTCAGAATGGTAGTGTTAAAGCCAACTTATATGGTTTTCCCAGTTGTGAAATGTTTGTGTAAAGAATGACTTTTTTTTTGTTTCTGTTATAGTCTGACAGCTGAAGATGCTTTTAAAACCTTCTAGTCACTTAGAGTGAAACTATACAACACTAGTTTGGTAGTTCTAAAAGGCAGATCATATCCATCACTGAAACAGCAAGTCTCAGGGTTATGAGAGAAGATAGGGGATAGGAAAAGAACTGTTCAGTCCAGTTTACATTTGTCACTAGTGACTAGCTTTTAAAAAATGTATTAGCTGTGCATGGTGGTAAGTAAGTTCCAGCTGCAGGGGATTACTGCTCTGAGTGGGTCGGGGAGCTTGGAATGCATTCAGTTCCATCAGGGGATTTGTGTCCCTCGTCATTAGCCTTAACATTACTAAAGCACTAAAGATTAAGAACAGACCAGTGTCACCTGCTCTGAACTTTGGAAAACTCTCCAAAACCACTAAAAAAAAAAAAGAGAGAGAAGTCTTATCCATAAAGGGGGGGAAGAGGGCATGACACTGAGGAGAGGGGAGAATCTATCTACTAATACCATGTGAAGGGTTATGCTAATGATATGTAGGAAATAAAGAAAATAGCTAGATCCTGGCAAAATATTAAGTGTTTTGGGTGTATTGTTCTTCCTATTTACTGAACACGTCATAATATTTTTCTGTTAATGAACATTTTTGTGAGGACTTTCAGAAATAAGATATGCTGCAATTTTGAGGAAATCAAGGGCTTTAGTCTCACAGGTTAGGAGTGACAAGTTTTTCTGTGTTTTTTCAGGATACATGTATTTTTTTTTCCAAGAGTAAGGTAAGTGAGCACCACAAAGGTTTACTTTTTCAGGGATTTTGAAATTCAGCTTACATGCCAGCAAGCAGTTTAGTGGCAGGAAGTCTTTCCTAGTAGTGCAGTCATGAACTGGTAAACTAGAAGCATCTGTAAAAATTTAGTGGGAATATCAGCTTTCTCAAAGCTCCAGCCCAAGACTAATGAGGTGCAAATGATAGCACTGCATAACCCTTCTCCACCCCAATTGTGGAATGAGATATTGTAACAGAAAGAAATAAAGAATTGAGACAAAGATTTCAAAATGTATCATGTACTGAAATAAATTTAGATTTTTTAGAGGCTTTTAAAATGACCTAGGTGGGCCAACCTTCATTTTTTGTTAGCCTCCACTACCTCATTCCTCAATAGCAAGCCAATCTCAACTTAGCAAAATATTGAGAGGTAGGGAATTTGGAGAACTAATTACTTCTGCACGTGTGCTAAATTATTTACCTGTTCAAGTGCCTGTTTTAATTAACAGCAGTTCCACTTTGAAATAAACTTGTGCTAATTTGCATATTTGATAGACACCCCTCCCACTGTAGAAAAAGAGAAAGGGGGTGGAAATGTGATTTGTTTGAAGGAACACATCTGGGGTGTGATCTGCTGTCTCTTAACACCAGATGGCAGGTTTAGGCTGATGACTAAAACCCACTTTAGCCTGGTCAAACAGTGTCTTAATCTTTTACTGTTTCTGACCATATAGAAGAAAAAGTACTGTAAAATTTTAGCAATTATTTGCACTCACAGCTGACTTCATTTAATTCTCTCTGATCTTATTCCCTTCCCCTGCCTTCTCACCTCCTTAGTGTTTATAGGAAGGATTGCTTCTCCTTGGCAAAATCTAAAACGTTATTGCGCGGCTCATACCTTTTTCCAAGTATGTGTTGTAAGGGCAGAGGCGTGGTGCCTTAAAGTGGCTGATTCTTGTCATAACAGGTATGGCATTAGCCCTGCTGAGTAGTGACTAGAAGTGACAGCATAGCATTTGAGGTGCCTGGAGGGCACTCAGTCATCACTCCTACACAGAGCAGTGTGCATTTGAAAACACTGTATACAGTTGCCTGCCAGTGAGGCGTATGCTTAGTAAGAGCCAAAAAGAAAGAGGAGATTTGATTTGTTTGTATTAGTCTTCATCTTACTTTCTAAATTTCCAAACAAAACTTCCATAAAACAAAGTCCAAGAAATTGCTGCATGTTCACCACTTTTTAATTAGGTGCCTAAATGTATATTTAGGGGTTGAACTTTAGGCTGCCCAAGCACTGAAATTTTGGCACAGCTTCTCTGGGGCATAGTGCAGAATCTCTCTTCCCACTTGTCTTTCCTCTTTCTAAAAGTAATTTTCAGTTACTTTTTAAAGCAAAGTTGCGTTCTGAGTTCTTTCTCAAAATGGCTACAGTGGAATATGTTAAAACCTGAAGGAAAAATATTGCTATGAAGGTGTTACAGAGTCAAACTGTTCTTGCTTATTAAATTTTACTACTGAACAATATAGGCTTTTAACATGTTTTACCTGAAATTGAAGGTACTGAGTTGTTACAATATATGTCAGTTCACTAAAACACAATAGCGGAGATCAGTATGAAAATATTATCTTGTACGCTGTTGTATTTTTACATGCCATATTACTACATTTTATAAAGCACAAGATTTTTATTATATATTTTAACCTCTATTTTTGTAATGTATCTCAGTAACATCAATCACCATCTAAACTAGCCTTGGGCACTTTACTTGTAAAGTTCTTAATGGATTGCTTTTTTAAGGATTCAGAATGAAGTAATTTTAGAAGGCCACTACTGTAGATATGGGTTATGGGTGTGCGGTTGCAAGTTTGCCAGAATTTTGCTATTATATTTACATTAATATGTTGTTAGTGATTTATTTCAGGATTTAGCAATGTAAAGCTGGGGAGCAGAGAAATCCATTAATCTAAGGAAAAGGGAGAATCTGTGTTTAGTCCGCCTCTCCCCCCTTTTAAAAAAGTAAGTTTTGGGGGGTTGACCAGTCCAATTGTGACAAATTTGCATTTGTGAAAAACATGTGCCTCTCTCACTATGAGTTCCAAATAAAGTGCCTCGGTGCAGATTCCCAAGCTGACTTTGGCAGTGTTAGACACAGTTTTTTGGTAGAAGAAAAATGTTTAATGTTGACTTAAATGTTGGAAACACTGGACATGTTCTTTGCTAGTAAGAATCACTTTTCATGTTTTCTCCATTTTTTTCTTTAAACACTGTTTGATGGGGTGTAGGGGGAGACCTCTGTCATTTATGCTCATGTTCACCAATAGGAACTTTCATTGTTATCCAAGTCTCCTGTGCATTTGCACACTGAGAGATTTGTGAATTGAGGCTGAGTGATTTTGACATCCTAGGGATTCTTGATGAGACTCAGAGTTACAGGAGTGCTACTAGTACAGATGAACACTTTATTAATAGCTGTGTAGTTGTTCTTTACATTTAAAAATCATTAAGTAGAATCTTTCTGCAAAGTTCTCAGAGCATGAGGAATCTCCAAAATAAGAAATTCTCATTGTAAGAGTTGGGCTGTGATTGCCTAAGCAAATGACACTGTTGTATAGAAAAGAATGTATGTTGTGAATAAAGAGTGTAAGAATTTCTTATTGGAGTAATATAGATGAGTTGAACGGTTTTGATATTTCTGGCATAAATAAAAAGGACACTGAGGCAAGAAGAGCGAACCACTTCAGAATACATTAATTTCGTAGGAACCGGGAGAAGGCCAACTGAGAAATTTCGATTTCAATATTGGCTCAAGTTTTGAACCCCTCCAAAATTTGGTTGTTTTTCATTGGGGCTTTTGGTCAGACCTGTGTCAATAGCATTTTATAACTGATTATATTTGCCATTGTGTTTTCCAAGTATTCTTGCACTTTTGAAGCAAAAATTAGTGAGAATATGTTTTCACGAGGACAACTGCCTCTGTAGTCAAGTGGTCTTGTCCCACAGTCCTTAAACAGATCAACACAACATTCCGTCTAATCTATTGACATCACTCAGATTGGTCCCTGTATATGTCCTGCAGGATTAGTCTTGGAATTTGTCAACATTTGGGGGATTGCAGAAAATGACACCAGTGAAAGCAGTGATGGGTTGATTTATGCACAGATTTTTTGTGAACACAGCTTTTGTGCTTAGAGAGCTTCTGCAGCTTGAACAAGCTGGGATGTTCTAGTTTTAGGGAAGTTTTCATGGTTTCAGTGGACATATCCATACTATTTATAATATAAGAGAATTTAACTCACACAGAAAACACAGGAGAAAATTAATGCTCAGGATTTTGACACTTGCATATAAAGTTTAAAAATCCTTGTGACTTTCATTTAAAATTTTTCAGTGAATGATATTAATAGTTTGTCAGAATTTCTCATATGACTTCCAGTTGTCATAGCAATTTTTTTCTGCAAAATGTATCTGTGTTTTTCCCCTCCACTTCTCTACCCACTCTCATGATTTCAGTTGGGATTCCTAACTTTTAGATGGGAGAACTGGAGGACCTGTGGTTTATCTTGGAATTAAAGGCAGTGCTTCTGTCTGAACTGTGAAGTTTGAAAAGGGATGGTAGTCTGAATCTTCGAGCTTAGATGTACTTTCTTTTGAAGGCTAATCAGATCTGTGTGCATTAGTTTGCCTGGCATTGAACTGAACTGCACCAGCTTTGTTTGTTTACCCACACTTAACCACATAATGCAAAGTGGAAAAACTGTCTTCTCAGATAATCTAGAAAAGGGTTAATTAAAATCAACAACTGCTAAAAAGAATACTTAACTTTAGTGCCTAACCATTGTTCAGACATACAGTACAAATGTGTTCTGCTTAAGTTAGCCAGAACAATGTCTCCAGCTAGTGATTAGGCTCAACTCCAACTTACACCTCAGGCAAAATTTATGTAGCTATACTACTGTTGGTCAGGTAATTAAAGGAAAAAGAAATATCAACCTAAAGTAAATTTGAAAAAAATAACATGTAAATAAGTAAGTATGTGCTCCAGTTGAGCAGGGAAAAAGTTGTCAAAGACTTAAGTAACAGGCAAACATTTCGGGCTGGGATAAGCATTTGCTGACACTGAGCCAATTTTTGTTTTAAGACATACGTATGCAACTCTGTTGAAGAAGTGGTGACCCTCCTGCTATGCAGCGAAGGTTATGGTATCTTTAAAAGGAATGAGAGAACAAGTCAAGTGCCGGAGTGAACGAGGAGGATAAGGAGAACCTGAGTCAGAACAAGTCAGTTATCAACAGTTGTTGCTCACCAGCAAACTACACAAGAGTACTGCCACCTGGACTCCATTGGTAGTCTTAGTAGGGAGGCTTAGGACTAAGTCTCTCCATTTGAGGAAGGGCTGGTTTCCTGGCATGTGCAGACAGCTCAGGTGATCAGAATGTGCTTCTCTGTTAGAGGCTTCCAGCAACATCATTAGCAGCTGTAAATCCTTTTCATAGCAATGTACATCACCATGAAGGAACTTGGAGTTGGATGTAGCAATCTGGAAGCAAAACTTGGACCCCAGTGTCTGAGAGAGCTTTTAGCTTTTAGCAAGTGTTCATTAAGACAAATTGTATTGTAAGCTGCTTTTTTTATTTTGAGTCTGTGTTGAAGCCTGTCACTGTTTATGATATGGTTAGATACTTCATTGATTCCCAAAATGTATTAAAGCCCAGTTTATCTACAAATTTTTGCTTGGTGATTGCTTATATGTTGGAGCATGTTCCTTGACTGAACAGAAAATATAACAGTATATAGAATAGTATAACCATAAGCCCTCAACAAGGTATTGGGCCATGTGTATAAATCCCAATCATAGATTTAGAGACCTAGTATCTCTTATAGTTATATTAAGATCTGTATGGGTAGGGCTGTGAATCTCAACTGGCCAATTAACGGACTTTTTTCCTCTGGAGACAAGATTTTGAATCCTGTCAAGTCAAAATGAAAACAGACTTATAGTTATTCTATATTGTAATTATTCTAGTCCTGATCTGTGCACCTCAAAACAATTTGGGCACACATTCTGCTCACAGAATCTCCAGGACATTATATATCTAGGTTGACAAGTGCCATGGATTTGTGAAGAAGCTGGCATGGTGATTTGACTATTGGTGATCAGATAATTGTTTTCAACCCATCTTTCTCATAAGCAAGAGAAATAATGTGCAAATGTAAAGGAAAAACTGGTAAAAAAAAAAAAATTCCTGCTCAGATGCTCTTTCGCACTTCACTTAGGGCTGAGTTCAGTATAAATGCAACTTAGACATACAAGAAGCGGACCTGGAAAATAGATGTTTATAATGTAGACCAGGTAATTGTTAGCCAGGGTATCATGGCACTTTGGGGTGCCTTGAGATCCTTTCAGGGATACTGTGGAATGCCATGCAGTGTTAGCACTCTTAAGGTGCATCTACATGTTATCTTACAGCAATATAGCAATGTGCTATGTCACCATATGGTACACTACAGCAATGTAGCAATCACCTGTGTCTACATGTGATCACCAGCTACATTGCCATAGCGGCTTGCTCCCTGGGTGTACTGCGCCTCCATGGCAGCATAGCAGTGAAATCTACCCATGCACATGGTGTGGTAACCGCCCATACTGTGCCATGATTTTGTACTTCCAAAAAGAAGTACTAAAGCACACCCCCATAGCAACATTATTGCATGGCGACATGTAGATGCATGCTTAGGTATGCAAACGTTATTCACAAAATAAGCCAAACGATTTCAAATAAGGATCCTTACTGTTTTAAAAAAATTCTGACTTGTTGTGGTCTTTCTGAGTTCTTTACAACAGAATTGCTGTATTATTTTTCCATAGTTAAGAAATGAGTGAAAACTAAGTGCTGGTATTTTCCGAGGGATGCCTTGAGTCTCAGTGTGTTGAGAACCACTGGTATAGACAGTAAATGTTCTGCAGAACTTGGAGCTGTCAAAAGCAGGATTGAAACTTGCCTTGTTTCTGTTTGTGGCTCTACACATAGGTCTGCTGGGTTACAAAGGTGGCCAGCTTTAGTACTACAAATACTTAGAACTCAGCACTTCTCAACATATGCCCTCTTAGAAAAGGTAAGAGTTGATATTTTCATCTTCATCTTCAAATAGAGAAAATGTGGTACCTCCTGGAGGACACAGAATGTCAGAATGCATAGAACTTATGAATTCCTGAATCTTAGGGGAGGACTGTTAGACTGCACTCCTGCTCACTCTGCTGAATCTGTCAAGCACTGACTTGTGAAAGCTGGCAAATAGTAATGCAGCTTACTTGGGTGAAACTAAAATATCTATCCAACTCTGGTATGCATGAACAGACCAACTAGTGAAGAGGTTCCCAACCTTTTTATGCTGAGGGCAGGCAAAAGACAGACTGGAAGTGACTGTAGACTGGCAAACTGTGGACCAGCAGTGACAGGCATACTGCGGGCAGGCAGCCAACCCTTGCAGGCTGCCAATCTGCAGTATGCCAGTCACTTCCAGTCCACAGTTTGCTGGTCCATGGTCACTTCTCATCCATGGCACCCAACCCTCCTGTGGACTGGCAGCCAACCCTTTGCAGCCCGGTACTGGGCTGCAGCCCAGAGGTTGGGAACCCCTGAACTACTGTAATTTATATTAGACTGATACATGAAGCAGCCATTGATTTTTCACTTTGTAACCATTTTTCCATGCCTTAATTTGTTTCCTTGTCTAATATGTTGCTTTGCATAACTGACCCCTGAAATAAAACATGGGCAAGAACAGTGTTAGTCTTTGCCTCTGTACATGTCAAGCCCAGCCTTATGATCTACCCATTATGTAATCTATTGCTTCTAGGAACAGAATTAATCTAATGTAGGGTTTTGCAAAGATTACTGAATCTATGTCTGTAAATATAGACCACAGCCCTGACCCTAAGCTGTGATGATCATTTATAGTTCCTGTTTGTATCAAGTATCTTGAGTGGACTCTTCACAATGTTTTGGAAGGGCAGCAAAGAGGTCACCTGACTCCTTCTCTATGCTTTTGCAGCTGGCTGTGAGTTTTTGCCTGTTTGTTGCAAAGAGCAGGTCACAATGATTCAAAGGTACTGCAATTGTGTATGTATGTTGTGGTGGTAAGGGACTATATCATTCCCCAAGCTGGGCATCACTGATTAAAAGCCATGGACAGGGCAGCTCTCAGGGCTTGTCCATGGCTCATCTGGGACTGCTATTGAAGAAACATGCCCCTGGTTCCCATTCTGTACACATGGAAACTTGGAGATTAGGTGGGATAAATGACTTAAAGCAGGGGTTCCCAAATTGTGGCACGTATACCCCTGGGGGTATGCAAGACATTGCTGAGCGGGGAACATGAGAGAAATTGTGCAATGGCAGATTTAATTTTCATTATAATAATAATTGGCATGTAAGGGGTTAAAATATAAAATGTATGCTGGTAGGGGTACACGGGCAGCTGGTAAATCTAGAGGGGATACAGAATAAGAAAAAGTTTGGGATCCTTTGACTCTGAGCAACCCTAAGCGTATGTGCCCTAGAGCTGGTCTCAGGTAATCTGCCTAGGGGGAGCCCAAGAGTACAAGCTTTGGACAGTTGAGCCATCTAAACCAGTGGTTTTCAGCCTTTTTTCATTTGCAGACCCCTAAAAATTTTGAATGGAGGTGAGGATCCCTTTGGATTGTAAGTGTGAGTATTCACATACTTTTGATTGATCATAGTAATCTTTTGTGGACCCCTTAGACATAGTCTGTAGACCCACAGGTTGAAAACCACTGATCTAAGCCATCCACTCTGTCTAATTGTGGGGCCCAGATGAATGGGCAGCATGAGAAATGGGTGTGGTTTGGTTGTCTGGCAACAGTCCCAGGTTCAAGTATTCTCTTCTGAATTTTTTACTCTTCTTTTGAGTGCTGGAACATTTGATGTATACAAACGCAAGAAGAGAAGGATCACTCATATGTGTGCACACACACACACACACACCTTCCCCTCCCATGTGTTGGGTTTGGTCTTGTTTCAGGCATTAATGTACAGTGACTAGCATTATCCCTTGTGCCTTAGGGCTTACTCTTAATATGCAGAGAAACAGTACTCGTGTGTCCCTGTGGATATATGTGGTTTTTAGTTGTAATATAGAGAATTAGTAGATAAGGCGCAACAGTAAGTCACCCCCTAGTTTATTTTGGGTGTAGCACTTGGCAGATTAAATTAAATTGCAAATTGGAGATGTTTTAGTAGATTTCTATCACTACTATTGGGCTGCTCTGCTATCACTTGGCTAAATTCTCTCTCCTTTCTTTTCCAAGGACTTGCCCTGTTAGAAGGGAGTAAATTTCTCCCTTGTTTTTTTCTGTACTGCTTGTTAAACTTCAAGGATGTAAATTGCATGTAGTGAAACTGGGATTTAATGATGATGAAGTAAAATAATTTACAGTGTGTTGGGGAGAGAGCACAGTTGTGTTACTGTTTTTAGCACTTCTTTCCATTTACTAGAACAAACAGCACACAGCAGACTCAGTACTGGCTGGTCCTCCTTCCCATAGGAAAAGCATTAAGGGTATTACATGAAACAATAAATGAGCACAAGAAACAAGTGGGACCAGAAAACACCGTGTGCAGTCCAGTGATCCATGTCACCACACTGTTGCTTGTAGTATATATTACATAATCAGGAGAGATGAGACAAACCAAATCCTTTTAGTCCACAGAGGTTATAGCGTCCCAGGAGGAGTGTCAAGTGTCATTTTGTTAGTGCAGGTTGCTGTGTTGAGGAGATGCAGCCATGCATTCCATGGAAGTCACCTGAAAACTATCCAAGAACCAAAAGTCCAGTGATGACTGTTGATGTAATTTTAATAGACCTAGGCATTATATATATATATATGTCTAAAAGTGTCTAGAAATAAGAGAATTGATCTTTGTTTATGCAATTTTCAATAATTTCAAATTCCTTTCATATAAGATTTTGAAACAGAAAATAAATTGCCTCTCTACAGCCCCTTTAAAGTCAAGTCAGCAAGCCTTCTAGCTTGCCTTTGGGGCAGTTAATACTCAAGCTTTACATGTAGTAAATAGAAATGTAGAAAGTTAAAAAAATTTGCCCAAAGTTCCATTAACTTTAATAGGAATAAATGGAGGGTGCTCTTATTAATTCTTGGACATACATCTCCTCTTTTGATTTTTAAATGGAAGAACTGGAATTCAGCAAGGCAGAAGAGTTTGGAAACAGGTCTGAAGATTTTCCCTTCAAGATGATATATACCTGCATGTGTATGTGTGTGTATTTTAATGTTTGGTTTCACTGATGAATAACTTTCCATTATATTTCTGGAGTGACACCTAGTCAAAATATACTACATGGCTTTCCAAGAAATACTATTTTTAATAGTGCACAAATGCTGCCACCTCTGGAAAGGAATGCAGAAACATATTTTACGTTGTGTAGTAACTTGTTACACAACAGTTCAAGAAGAGAAGGTGACTAATCTTACAATAGCCAGTTGAAATTTCAGGGTAAATTTAGTTATGCTATAGTTATCCAAAGTGTGATTTTAGTTGATAGTGGAGCCAGTATATGAAGGTGTAGGAAAAGTACCGCCTGTAGGAATGACATCTCATTGATTAATAATAACACTAAGCATTTACTTAGTGTTTTCTATTCATTGATCTCAAAGCATACTAGAGGTCAGTCTCATTATCCTGATGGTAATGCAGTATGAGAGGCAGTTGAAGCTAAAGAACACACACGTTAGTCCTGGTCTTTGTATTATTTAATTTGGGCCGTAGAAATTCACAAGTTATTTCAGTACTCAGTGTGCATGTCTACACATGCCCCTATGGTGCCTTTGTTACTTGATGTTATTTAGTACTTCCATGCTCTGGAAGTGCATGGTTATTTTTAGCTGCTATGTCACCGTAGTGACATGCTGTAGCAAGGGAGAGCGTTGCTGCGGTGACATACCTGTGGCATCACCATTTGTGCCTGCTGATGCTGTTGCAGTAGCGCATTTCTATAGCAATGTGACATCTCATGTAGACATGCCCAGTATCTTCCATATTCTACTGTTTCAAGTATTTTTTATTTTTCATGTCTATCATATAAAACCAGTTTGATTCAGGTACAATGGGAGGAGGGAAATGAATGTTGTGTACATGATGGCTGCTTTGTGTTATGACATTTATATTTACTTGCAAGGTTAGATGAGAGAATGCTACTCGTGTGTTATACCTCTTCTTACTCAAGAAGATAAATGGTCCAACACAGATCAGCCATGGTTCTGCCTCTCTCTCTGTTAATGTTTTAGTGTTAAAGCTTTTTTTTCTATTTTAGACTGTTTTCTTAGCTACCTACAAACACAAAAGAGACAAATCCTTCACAGCAGCAAAGGCTATTTAGGTTGCTCTGAGATTTTTTTCCCCCTTATCAAAGACTTCATTTATCATATGGTACTATTGTTTAAGAAATGTGGCACAAGGTGGAACGTTCTGAACTTCCTTATAGTTTTGGGCTCGCTCAGGTTCAACAGTAGGGGGTACTTCTAGTTTTCCAACTGTTTGAAACTTTTTGCTTATGTTATGAAGGCATGCTAAAGTGTTTCTTAGATGCCATCTAAGATGTCCTTGGAGACCAGTTGTGTACCCCATTTCACCTCTGATCTCTTAAAGCATCGCATAATATATATCCCAAGATCATTCCTAAATTTTGTTTCCAGCTGCATATATGATTGGTTAATGGCTTCTTTATCAGATAGCTGGCATTACCAGTTTTTGAGGGTAGAGGTAGGGAATTTATAGTCCAGCTCTAAAATACTTTAGATTGTGGCATCTTCTGTCACACAGAATGTTTCTTTTGATTGTCTCCAGAGTTGAATTCCTCCGTGTGAGTGGCAGGGCTTCATGGTAGAAGGCACACTGGTCTTCAATTTTTTCCATTTGACAATGTGTCAAAGCCAAAGTTTGGTCATATTTGTAATGTAATTAAGAGATGCAGTTGTTTTACCTTGAATGTCTTATGCCTTAAAAGTTATTTTTGGTAAATGTGCTTAGGGCATTGCTTGGTTTTTTGGACAATCTAGCCATTGAATTTGGTGGTTAAATCTAATAATCTCTACCTGCTGATATAATGTAAAGTTTTCAATGTAATTAAGTAAATTACACCACATGACAATTAACTCCTTTGAGTTAGTAAACAGAGCTAGCATCTAAAGTGAAGTCTTGACTCTTGCAAAGTCAGTGGGAGCTCTGCAATGGACTTCATTGGGGTCAGGATTTCAATTCAAAGGTTTTCCTTTAGTTAATTTGTCACAGGCATCAGCATCATATACATAATATGCAGTTTTGGAGTGTAATGTCTGAAAGAAAATGTTTTATAGTTTCATAGTTTCTAGGGTCGGAAGGGACCTGAGTAGATCATCTAGTCCGACCCCCTGCCATGGCAGGAAATAATAATACTGGGGTCAAATGACCCCAGCAAGATGTTCATCCAACCTCCTCTTAAAACCCCCCAGGGTAGGAGCCAGGACCACCTCTCGTGGAAGTTGGTTCCAGACCCTAGCCGCCCTGACCATGAAGTAGCGCTTCCTGATACCTAGCCTAAACCTGCCCTCTGCCAGCTTGTGACCGTTATTCCTGGTCACTCCTGGCAGTGCACGGGGGAACAGTGACTCCCCCAGTGCCTGCTGATCCCCCCTGACTAGTTTATAACAGGCCACTAGATCCCCCCTCAGCCTTCTCTTTTGGAGGCTGAACAGGTTCAGGTCCCGTAGCCTCTCCTCATAGGGCCTGCCCTGCTGTCCCCCGATCATGTGAGTGGCCCTCCTCTGGACCCTCTCCATCCTGTCGACATCCCTCTTGAAGTGCAGCGCCCAGAACTGGACGCAGTACTCCAGCTGCGGCCTGACCAGTGCTGCATAGAGGGGGAGGATCACCTCCTTAGACCTGCTTAAGATGCATCTGTGGATGCATGACAAGGTGCGGTTGGCCTTCCTAACTGCCTCCCCACACTGCCGGCCCATGTTCATCTTGGAGTCAATGATGACTCGAAGATCCTTTTCTGCCTCCCTGCTGACAAGAGGGGAGTTCCCCAACCAGTAGGTACGGTGCCAGTTGTTCCTCCCCAGGTGCATCACCTTGCACTTGTCTATGTTGAATCCCATCCTATTCACATCCGCCCACCCTTGTAGCCTGTCTAGGTCTGATTGAAGGCTGATGCTTCCTTCTAGTGTGCCCACATCCCCCCACATCTTAGTGTCATCAGCCAATTTGAACAGGGTGCTTTTTACCCCATCATCCAAATCACTGATGAAGATGTTGAACACTGCGGGCTCGAGGACCGAGCCCTGCAGAACCCCACTGCCCATGTCCTTCCAGGTTGTGTTTATAAAGACATTCTCTCCTTTGGTGTATGAACCTTAATATCTTACTGGTAAATTGCATTTATGTAGTACCTTTATTAGAAGGACCTGAAAAGCAATTTGCAACAGATTCATAAATATATGCATGTAGAAATGACATCACCAACTACTATGGCACCTGTTAACACACAGGAGCACTGCACAGCAAGGTAAGAAAATATGAAGAATACTTTGGGTGAAACTGAAGGGGAATTATTTTCATCTTGGTACATGTAATTTCCTAAATTAGAATCTGGCCACCATTTGAGGTGTAATATCTCTATGCTTGGAAAATAAAATAAGCAAAGCCCACACTGATCTTGAATTTTTAAGGATTCTCCTTAAAATACATCTTCACTGCAGACTTTACTTGGTTAACTAGTACACAGGTCAGAGCAATCTGAATTAGCCTTGGCCATGTAAGAGAATTCCAAAGCAAAGCCCTACCCATCTTAATATATCCTGGCTGTTTCTATACTAGATTTTGTATGTGTGGGGGCATATCCAACAGAAATTTGCACTAAGTTATTTAAGGATTCTTCCTCAGTTGGAAAAAATCCTTTTTGGTTGTCTGTCCTTTGGGCAAAATTGCAGGGAGAGCACTAGACAACTACAAGTACTTAAGCATTATGTTTGCATCCTCATTGCAAAGTTAAACAGGATCTGCGTCCTGACTTGTACCATTCTAATATTATAAAAGCCTAAGTCTATCTGTCTGCCTGTCTTGTCCATAACACTTTATTTGCACTCTGATAGAAGGCAGTGTGCCACCATGATGGTGGGGACACAGGGGATGGAGCAGGGGGGGCCGCGAGGTGAGCACAGCTGGCCTCGCCTACCTGCCCCTGCTCCCTGAAAGCAGCACCCACAGAGCAGACAGAAGGGGAGAGTGAGCCTTGCCCCCACCCCTGCTCCCTGCAGGTAATGTGGGGAGGGGGAGTGGGCTTGGGTCCAACACAGGGGCGGGGAGTGGGTCCAAGCGGGGGAAAAGCTGGCCTGCCGCAGCAGGGGGACGGGACAGCAAGCCCAGCCCAACCGGCCCGATTTGGCCACGGCAGCAGCTGGGGGAGGGAAGGAGCGGGCCCCCTCCCCTACTCAAGCCTGGGCCATTCCGTCCCCCGTGTCGGTCCTGAGCGGGCCCAGTGAGTTGCGGGGGAGGAGCGGGCATGCCGTGGCATCGGTGGTAACAGTGGGGCCAGGGGAGGAGTGGGCCTGGGCCCGACACAGGCGGGGAGAACAAGCCCGAGCTGGGGGAAAGGCTGGCCCCCTGTCCTATTCTTCGAGCATATCTATGAATGTCCATTGTCACCCAGCTCTTTCACATTCTCTGTAATGCTTTTGTTTGTTAACTGCTTTCCTCCCAGGATACTGCCTCTACCTCAGATTGGCTGGCATTTTTATGCCATCCAAAGGGAATGTGGTGATTATCAACTACTTGAGGCTTTCTGATTAACATTAGGGTTAAGTACAGGCACCCATAAAGCCGGAGGCTGAATAAATTAAATCTTTGCAGGTTAGTCTAAGCTGTGTAGATCAAACCAATAAGCAAGTGAACAGACTTTCCCTTTTGATTCCGGAAATGCAGCCAGAAGCGGGGGGGCACTAGAGCACACCTCCCTGCTCAGCTGAAGCAGACAACTTGGGCCAAGACTAGCCCACCCAGCCTGTGACTGGGGGGAGGCAGGGTGGGGTGAGGGTTGTGGGGGAGTTGAAAGCATCCTGGGAGGCTGGAGGATTATGAGTTATCTTGAATCTGGGGGGAACTGGGACAGAAGTTCAATACATTTATTTAACCTAAATCAGTTAAGTCTGATACTACATCCATCTAGGTTTATTTTAAACAAGTTTCAGCCATTTTTGGCTATGTGCACTGAACTTCTGTTGTGTTACAGATTTGAACCAGTTTACGATCACTTATATTAGTATATGTGTAATTTCTGTCCCTAGTCTTGGGGATAACAGCAGAAATGGTATGTTCTTCCAGCAGCTGATGGCAGGAGTTAGCTTGTCAAGCTTTAGGCTTCCTCATTAGCAGAAGTGAATGAGAATGAAGTTTTAGTGTCTTTATTTACTTCTATGAACAGGAGAAATAGCTCAGTGCCTTCTGGTACCTTGTAATGCTTTGAATGTAGACCCTATGCCTCAAGTGTTCCTGTCAGTATAGAGGCTGATCAAGCAAATATTCTTTTTTTCCCTACTTATATAAATTGTTTAGAAATGAACCAGTTCCCCTTGATATATAGGCAGGGCGGGAAGGGAGAAGATATAACTTCAGGGCATATCGAACCTTTTCCTACAGGTTTAGTCAAATGGATTGGGACCATGGAGACTTGCACTCTGTTCACAGCCCTGCAGCAAACTTGCCATGTGATCCTAATTTCACCTCTTTTTGCCTTTGGTCCCTATCTGAGGCTTCTCTGTCTTAATTTTAAGCTTTTTGGAGCAGAAAATGTCACTTCATTATGTGTTCACAATGCTCTGAGCTTTGTGGGGACTCCAGTATTTTTTGAAAACTCTAGGTCGGGTCTTCCCATACGTTTCCTCAACATGACCCTATTTATATAGCTCCATTTCCTCAGCATGGCTTCTCACTTCCAACCCACACCCCCCTGCCCCCACAACCCCATCCGCTGATTTCATAGATTTCATAGACATTAGGGGCTGGAAGGGACCTCATGAGATGATCGGGTCCAGCCCCCCACACTAGGCAGGAAGTCAGCTCAGATCAAGTGACCCCCAGCAAGAAATATATCCACTTGTTTTCTGAAAGAGTCCAGAGTAGGCGTTTGCACCACCTCTGCGGGGGAGTTTGTTCCAGACCCTGGACACACGAGCCATAAATAACTTTTTTCTTATGTCTTGTCTAAATCAGCCTTCCTGGATTTTATGGCCATTAGACTTTGTTATCCCTTGGGGAGCTCTGGTGAACAGTTGTTGTCCCAGGTCCTGATGTACCCCTCTTATGTAATTGTAGGCTGCCACCAAGTCTATCCTGAGCCTTCTCTTCTCCAGACTGAAGAGTCCCAAGTCCCTCAGCCTCTCTTTGTATGGCCTGCCCTCCAGGCCTTGGATCATATGACTAGCTTTCCTCTGGACTCTAAGCTTCTCCACATCCTTCCTGAAGTGGGGGGCCCAATCCTGGATGCAGTACTCCAGCTGTGGTCTCACCAGAGCCAAGTGAAGTTGGAGGATGACTTCCCCAGTTTTGCTTGATGTTGTGACTCCATTTGGGGTTGCGACCCACAGTTTGGGAACCACTGCTGTAGGTGCTATTTTTATATAAATGAGTGTTAGAAATGAGCAATGGCATAATGAAGGGTGGGGTGACTGAGGCACTGACCTTGGGGAGAAAAAAATAGAAGCGGCTGTGCTGTTAGACTGGCCACCCCCACGCTGTTGGCATCACATCCAGTGACACTGCCCTGCCCATGCCCCTCTGCACCTAGGGCACTCCAGCATCATGTTATGCATCTGGTAATGAGATCCTACATGTGGTGAATATATGTGGATAGTTGAATCATTTTTATAATACAGTACTTGTCCTGTGCTCTTCAGCAGAATGTGCTTTATAGTTATCTTTCTACTACATGATTATTTGTTAAGGTCTCTTTATATGCTTATTCAATAAAAGCAAGTCAGTTGGTACTTCACAACTTCTTTCACTTTAAAACTCACATATGTGTTTGCAAGCCTTAATTTAACACATTTTTAGCCTCCTAATTTTTAAAGTTTAATTAATTCAGTTACAATAAGCAACAGAAATTTGATTTTAAGTTTTTCCAAATTCAATATAATTTTTTTTTCAAATTTAACACAGCAGAGAATTAAAATGCAAACCTGTAACTTTGGCATTATTTTGAGAACTGTGTTGCAACAAGTCTTATCCAAAGGTTTTACTTTGTTGCTGGTAGTACTGGAGAGTGGTTAGAGCTGACCCAACTAGCTGCTGTGGTATATGAGAGGGCTTAACAACCTTTCACCAGCATGGGCTGGAGCTTGTTGGAGCACTGTGGAGGGATGGGCAGCACAGCATAGTTCATTGTCACCCGTTCCTCTGTGCCAAATGTACTTCTTTGTGGGCTGGATCCAGCCAATGGGTTGCTGACTCCTGGGATGTGACACCCTAAATTCAGGAAATGCTGTCCAGTCAAGACTTGCTTTTAGTTTCTGTTGCAATTATCTCAAGCTTACTTTGGAATTCTTTAAAAATTGCATTACAGAAACAAGGGATTGGCTTGAATACTCCTCTGGCTTTTATCTTCTGTCCTCCGTTCATTCCCCTCATGGATTGTGCATTGTCTTCAGTGATGCATGCTATTGCTCACAGCAGACCTTAGAATACATAGTTTATTCAGGCTGTAGTAGTATGTTAGCTACTAAGGGTCCAATCTTTAAATGAGCTGATTGCTTCTTCCAGGGCTTTAGGTCCCTTCAGCTTTATCCTTATGTGCTTACAGGTTCAGGATTTTATGTATGTTAGATGGAATACATTTCTCTTTGCAGTGGGAAGGGAAAAGACACAAACTCCCCACCAGTCTTCTATTTTGCTGTTTGCTTTCATCTTTTTTCTATTGACTGCTCATTTAGGTGCTCCTCAATGTTCCTTTTAAAAAAATTTTCTATACTCTGGTTTATGAAAATAGTTCAGAGCATCATAGGCAGGTAATACTAAATAAGGGATGGTTTTGTGTTATTGGCCTTATATTGACAGTAATAAATAACCACAAAATGACATTGAGTAGAAGCTCTGGGAATCATTCTGTCACCCTGTTCTCTTTAAGAAACTGGGGCACTGTGGTGTTGACACCCACAGTCAATTGCGTCGCCAACTGGCTGGAGGACCGCACCCAGAGGGTGGTAGTGGATGGGTCATTTTCGACCTGGAGGGATGTGGGCAGTGGGGTCCCGCAGGGCTCGGTCCTCGGGCCCGCACTGTTCAACATCTTCATCAGTGACTTGGGCGAGGGGGTAAAAAGCACCCTGTTCAAATTTGCTGATGACACTAAGATGTGGGGGGATGTGGGCATGCTAGAAGGGAAGAATAAGCTGCAATTGGACCTGGGCAGGCTACAGGGGTGGGTGGATGAGAATAGGATGGGATTCAACATAGACAAGTGCAAAGTCATGCACCTGGGGAGGAACAACTGGCACCATACCTACCGGTTGGGGAACTCCCCTCTTGTCAGCAGGGAGGCAGAAAAAGATCTTGGAGTCACCATTGACTCCAAGATGAACATGGGCCGGCAGTGTGGGGAGGCAATCAGGAAGGCCAACAGTATCTTGTCATGCATCCACAGATGCATCTTCAGCAGTTCCAAGGAGGTGCTACTTCCCCTCTATATGGCACTGGTCAGGCCTCAGCTGGAGTACTGTTTCCATTTCTGGGCACTGCACTTCAAGAGGGATGTGGACAACATGGAGAGGGTCCAGAGGAGGGCCACTCGCATGATCAGGGGACAGCAGGGCAGGCCCTATGAGGAGAGGCTACGGGACCTGAACCTGTTCAGCCTCCACAAGAGAAGGCTGAGGGGGGATCTAGATGCCTGTTACAAACTAGTCAGAGGGGACCAGCAGGCATTGGGAAAGTCCCTGTTCCCCCGAGCACTGCCAGGAGTGCCCAGGAATAACGGTCACAAGCTGGCAGAGGGTAGATTTAGGCTAGCTATCGGGAGGTGCTACTTCACAGTCAGGGCAGCTAGGATCTGGAACCAAGTTCCAGGAGAAGTGGTGCTGGCTCCTACCCTGGGGGTGTTTAAGAGAAGGTTAGATGAACACCTTGCTGGGGTCGTTTGACCCCAGTAATCTTTCCTGTCATGGCAGGGGGTGGAACTAGATGATCTACTCAGGTTCCTTCCGACCCTAGAAACTATGAAACTATCATTGTGCCTTAAAGGCAATGTCCCCTTCAGTGTACCCGGACACATGAAATGTGGCCACTGCTACCCCATGCGAGTCAATATAGTACTATCTTCTGTAGCCATACAACTCCTCTGGCACATACGGAGAAGGTAGCCAAAGTATTACCATGTCTTGTCTTGCCTCTAGTTCGACTAATCTTTAGAAGTTATCCCAGTTGCTTACAGGGATTGTAACAAATCCTTCCTTCTTTTTCTGCCCTATCTGTACACAGTCTGGGTGTACTCTGACCTTATTAAGGGAATTATATCATACTGGTGAGGATGTTTTTTCCCCAGGTAGACAATCAAGAGGATGTTTTTTCCTTTGAAGCCAGAGAAGTTTTCTCATCAGAAGCAACAAAATGTACAGGTTTTGTACAGGGAAACCTATTGAGAACTTTGGATAATCAACATTAGAACAGAAGAATCAACTATAACCATTCTACTGTTTGTATCTTTTCCTTCTTATTGTCTTCCTTCATTTCCTCCTCCGCATTTTTAAAGATTTTAGGGACTGTATTTTGAAATATTATCTCTAAGACTATTTATTTTTAATTGCTGCAGTATATCCTGCTTTGGCTCAGGGAAATGCATTTTAAATATATATATTAGAAATAAGGAGAACCCATTTTTTAACTTAATTGTATTTTATGTTAACTATAACAACAAATGATAAAATAGGGTGGTGTCTAAGAGCCTTACAAAATATAAAATCCAGATATCATACAGATCTCTTCTGAAATCTAGAAAACTCCAAAATTAAATTCTCTAGAACTTCTGGTGACCTTCAGAACTATAACCATTTTGGAAGGTTTGGACACACACACTCACACATGCGTGCGAACACACACACACACTAATCCAGACACAATGACTGAAACTAATTTTACAAGTCTTTCCAAAAGCAGTAACTATTGGTAGATTTCTGATAAGTTATGCAAGACAAACCATCGCCAGCACCAATGACTACCACATTGTAACCCCAGGAATTAATTTAACAATTACAATGGGTACTGCCCTCTTTTTCCACCACCACACATCCTCTTAACTCTTTTTTTAAATTAATATTGACCTCCACAAGATTGAATTGTTTTATCGAGGTATATAAGTTAGTATGAAGATCTTTAGTGCAGATTTCTGACTTTTATTGTTTCAACTATTGTAGTTGTCAAATTATATTATAAACACATAACACAATGTTTCGAAAACATTCCTATAATTAAGAAACACCAATATCTCTCCAGTCTGGATAGGACTAATCTTAAACATTAATTATGTTTAGATTTAGCAGCTAAGATTTTAACATTTTTAAAAATAAAATATAAGTTCAGATAAGAAAAAGTAAACATGAAGCTATATTAAGAAACAGTACAGTATCAGAAGTGTAGAGAACTGTACCTAAGCAAACATACAGTCCTGCAAAAACAAAACAAAAAACGTTCACAGTCCAAATCAGTAATTTTCAGTCTTGCTTTGATAGTCACCAAAGCCTTCTGGTGCTACATGATGGGACCTTACTCAGCAGAGAGACATTCTTCCCCAAACTCTTAA